>NC_044555.1:131812969-132120657 GCF_007565055.1 Rhinopithecus roxellana | reverse complement strand
TTCATCTTTTGAACTCATTTTTAAAGAAATTTGATGTATGGCAAAAAATGACACTTTACCTGGATTAATAATTTGTAAAAATCCTATGTACCTGACATCACTAGAGTTACAGTTCTCCGTAAATGAACTATCATTTAATCCTTGTAGTGATACCACACTGTTACTATTTGTTGATTAGATTAACAAATTTTTAAATGCTTGTCATGTACAAAGCACTGTTCCAGCTATTGCAGGCACAAAAGTGAAAAAAAAAAGCCTATCTTTCTATTCTAGTAGGAAGAGACAGAAAATGAACAAGTAACCAAGAATGTCAGTCTTTTAAAGAAAAAAGCATTGTTGGTAAGGAATGGGAGGAGGAATCAGTCAAGGTTCTTGTTGGTAACGTGGTATTTTAAAAGGGACTTGGAGGAAGTGAGAGAGCAAGCCTGGTGGCTCTCTGGAGGAAGAACATTGAAGGCTGAGGGAGGATCTCCTGATAATTTCTTGCTTGGAGGAGTGTTCCCAGATTTTCAAGGAAGAGAGGAAACAGGAGAGCAGAAGGAGAAGTTAGCGTTGTAGAGGGTGGAGTAAAAAGGGCAGGGGGTGGGACAGATCAGAGAAGGTCTCTTGTAGGGCAACGGTTTTGCTTGGATTTTAGTTTGAATGGTATGAGCAGCTGTTGAAGGCCTTTGAGCAAAGGATTGGTATAGTCTGTCTAATATTTTTAAAGGATAACTCTGGTAGGTATATGGAAGATGGACTTGAACCTCATCATATTAGAAGCAAATGCCATCTGTACAAAGCACATTTGATGCAGGGCTTACCTTTCTTTGTTCTTGTCTTTTGGATTTTGGCCAGGCATTTCCTCATTTACAGGAAGGTCTTTGAGACTTTCAAGAGATGTTGTAAAATGTATATTGCTTTGCTTGCTTAGTTGTCCGAAGCAGTAATGTTGGACTGAATTACCTTTTCTCCATTATCAAAATCAGTAGTTTCCAAATATGTTTTAATATAATGATTGCTGATACTAAGGGAAGCTTTTGGTTTTTGTATACGTCTTATTTGTCTACTTATTTGCTGATACTAAGGGAAGCTTTTGGTTTTTGTATATGTCTTATTTGTCTACCCTATTTATGACAAACAGTTGTCAACAGAAAAACATTGTGAAATCCTAAAATCTTGACTATCATTTACTGTCAACTTACTAAAGCAAGTTAACAGTGGTCATCTTTTTTGGTTAATTTTCTTCAGTTCTTTGGGTGTTTGGTAGTAACCATGTGCATGAGGCATTACAAAACTACAAGCAAACCCCACATTCCATTTTCATAGTGAATCAGAGAGCATGCTAAATGTTGGAAATAGGCCTCATCCATTTGTCTACATTAATCTTTTAGAGATAAGATGTTCACTTCAATTCAAGGATCTAGGCCTTCTGTCATCATTGCAGGGTAATGTTGGTATTGGTTTAGATACTATGGCCTTGGCAGACTCCTCACTTTTATACCCTCGGGAGCAATGGTCCCTAAGCTTTTTGGTACCAGGGACCAGTTTTGTGGAAGATAATTTTTCCATGGACTGGGAATAGGAGGATGGTTTCAGGATGAAACTGTTCCAGCTCAGATCATCGAGCATTAGATTCTGATACGATATGCTGAACCTAAATCCCCAACACATGCAGTTCACAATAGGGTTCACGCTCCTATGAGATTTTAATGCTGCCACTGATCTGACAGGAGGTGGAGCTCAGGTGTTAATGCTGGCTTGCTTGTCTCTCACCTCCAGTTGTGCAGCCTAGTTACTAACAGGCCACGGACTGGTACCTGTCCATGGCCCGGGGACTGGGAACCCTTGCTCTAGAGACCTTCAGGTTCTAAATGATAAGTAAATCATGTGGTTAATCTTAACCCATGACAAAGGAAAGAGGTCTCCAAGTAGGTAGTGCAAAGGTCAGGAATGGATGTATTATGTTGGATAGGGAATCCAAAGATGAGATGTTGTCATTTTATCTGTGATAATTTGTAGCACATATATTGCAATATTTAACCTTCAAGATAAACCAGTGATGTAGAATCTTGATATTTTCTTGTCTGGAAAGGTAGCTGGTAATGAGGGTTATATGAGACCATAGTGTACTGAGCCCCCTGACTGTCCTCGATGACAACAGTAGCCACATCATGCCGAAGCATGTTCTCAATTTAACTAGTGACATATTTAACAAAACATACTTAACATTTTTAATAATTAAATATGCAAACATATTTAACAAAAACTAGTCATCTCTTCCATAAAATCTCCATTCAACCCTTTTTCATTAATCCATGTTATCTGTCTGGGAATAATATTAAAGAATATTCCCAGGCTCAAACACATATACATTAATTTGTGTTTGATAACACATATTAATGGTAATGTGATGCCTCCAGATGTGTTGTTTTTGCTTAGTCTTGCTTTGGCTATGCAGGCTCTTTTTTGGTTCCATATGAATGTTAGGATTGTTTGTTTCTAATTCTGTGACTACTCAGCCATCAAAAGGAATTAATTAATGGTATCTGCAGTAACCTGGATGAGACTGGAGACTATTATTCTAAGTGAAGTAACTCAGAAAAGGAATACCAAACGTCATATGTACTCACTCACCTGTGGGAGCTAAGCTATGGGGATGCAAAGGCATAATGAAAGATAAAATGGACTTTGGGAACTCAGGGGGAAAGGAAGGGAAGCAGGTGAGGGATAAGTCAACAAATTGGGTTCAGTTTATACTGCTTGGGTGATAGGTGCAACAAAATATCACAACCTCCAAAGAACTTACTGATGTAACCAAGCACCACCTGTTCCCCAACAACCTATGAAAATAAAAAAAAATTTAAAAAATAGTTATTTTGTATACAGAAAGATAAAAGAATGTCTACATAAAAGCCCAAAGTACACTGCTCCACTACGTAACTGAGAAGTAAGGAAATGGAATAACATTCCTCCTGTTGTTTTTTTATTTTCTTTTTCCTCTTTCTCTTCTTCCTGTTCTTCACCTTTTTCCTCTTTTCTTTCCCCTTCCTCATCTGATTCCTCCTTTTCTCCTCCTCATCTTCCTCCCATTCTTCTTTAACTTCTTTCCCCTTTTCTTGGTCTTTTCAATGGCATTACTACTAAGTAATACTAACACCATGATGAGAAGTTTTATGACTCTCTTTTAATTAAAACTGGAAGGGAGTTAATTATCACACTGTAATAGGTGGGATATGCTGGGATCTGTAGTGCCAAACATTTTCTTTCTTAATAGTCCACATTTTGGAGGTTATTTTTGACTCTAATGAAGTACATACACATGAGAATTAAACACAAGTTTTCCAACAAAAGATTCACTTTTAGTTCAGGAGCAATGTTGCTGCCATTTGAACTGTGATAGCCAAATATGGGCAATTGGTCAATAGAGGTTAACCCCAGCAATTGGGATTGGGCTTTCAAAGTAGATCTAACTCGTCCCGTGAAATAGGTTTGTAATAGATTGTGCCATCCACCTCTGGGTTCATTGGACAGATTTGCTGTTTTATTCATCGATGTCTGGAAAGAATAGAGATTTGTGCATAGTAATTTTGTATATATATGTATATGTTTATCTTTTTTGTTATTTTCATCATGGTTTCTGGCTGATTATATCTTGTGAACAAAAAACATGCTCTTTTTTTTGCAAATTTCCTTTTTGTCCCACCATCTTACCTCTTGTCACTAAAAATTTTTCAGAGCATTCTAATTATACTATTACACTAACGGAGTTCTGAAATAATCTTCAATAGAGCATTGTGCAACCTAAAACAACTGGTAAGTGTTTTAAGTCATTAGCAATATTCAACTCTTTTCTCATAAGGGTTCTTAGTATTCACAAAACTGAGCCCTAAAACCATGAATGAGAATGACTTTACCTCCTTCTCCAGCTTTTTACAGTCTTATCTTCCCAAAACATTAAAAGACACAGAATTTTTGACATCAAAAAATCAAATACAATAATTTAATTCCTAGTAAGACTTCCTATAAGAAAGGAGTGCTCGATAGGAAAGAAAGTTAACAAATAACAACCTATCCTTTTTGTTTCAATAGTTTTTGGGGAACAGGCGGTATTTGGTTGCATGGAAAAGTTCTTTAGTGATGATTTCTGAGATTTCGGTGCATCTGTCAACTTAGCAGTGTACACTGTACCCGGTGTGTAGTATTTTATCCTTTACCCCCCTCCCACCCTTCCCTTGTAGTATAGTTTGAAGTCAGATAATGTGATGCCTCCAGATTTGTTCCTTTTGCTTAATCTTGCATTGACTATACGGGCTCTTTTGGGGTGCCATACGAATTTTAGGATTGCTTTTTCTAGTTCTATGAAGAATGATGATGGTGTTTTGATGGAAATTGCATTGAATCTATAGATCACTTTTGGCAGTATGGTCATTTTCATAGTATTGATTCTACCCATCCATGAGCATGAGATGTGTTTCCATTTGTTTGTGTCATCTATGATTTCTTTTAACAATGTTTTGTAGTTTTCCTGTAGAGATCTTTCACCTCCTTGCATAGGTATATTCTTAAGTATTTTATTTTTTTGCAACTGTTGAAAATGGGTTAAGTTCTTGATTTGATTCTCAGCTTGGTCACTGTTGGTGTATAGCAGTGCTACTGATTTGTGTATATTCATATTGTATCATGAAACCTTACTGAATTTATTTATCAGATCTAGGAGCTTTTTGGATGAGTCTTTAGGGTTTTGTAGGTGTACAATCATATCACTGGCAAATAGCAAGAGTTTGACTTCCACTTTTCCAATTTGGATACCCTTTATTTTTTTTCTCTTGTCTGATTGCTCTGGATAGGACTTCCAGTACTAGGTTGAATATAAGTGTTGAAAGTGGACATTTGTGTCTTGTTCCAGTTCTCAGGGGATTGCTTTCAACTTTTCTCCCCTTCAGTATAATGTTGGCAGTGGGTTTGTCATGGACCACTTTTATTACCTTGAGGTATGTCCCTTCTAGGCCAGTTTTGGTGAGGGTTTTAATCATGAAGTGATGTTGAATTTTTTTAATGATTTTTCTAATCTATTGAGATGATCATGTAATTTTTGCTTTTAATTCTGTTTTTGAGATGTATCACATTTAATGACCTGCATATGTTAAATCATCGCTGGTATGAAACACAGTTGATCATGGTGGATTATCTTTTTATTATGCTGCAGGATTCAGTTAGCTCGTATTTTGTTCGGGATTTTTTTCATTTATTTTCATCAGAGATATTGCTCTGTAGTTTTGTTTTATTGTTAGGTCCTTTCCTGGTTTAGTATTAGGATGATACTGGCTTCATAGAATGATTTAGGGAGGATTCCTTCTTTTTCTATCTTTTGGAATAGTTTCAGTAAGATTGGTACCAATTCTTCTTGAAATGCGTGATAGAATTAAACTGTGAATCCATCTGATCCTGGAATTATTTGTTGGCAATGTTTAATTACTGTTTTAATCTTGCTACATGTTATTGGCCTGTTTGGAGTTTCCATTTCTTCCTGATTTAATCTAGAAAGGTTGTATATTCCCAGGAATTTATCCATCTCCTCTAGATTTTCTAGTTTGTTTGCATAAAGATATTCTTGGTACCCATGAATGAACTTTCGCACTTCTTTGGTATCAGTTGTAATACCTCTCATTTCATTTCTAATGAAACTTATTTGGATCTCTATTTGCTTTGTTAATCTCACTCATGCGCTATCAGTTTTATTTCTCATTTCAAAGAACCAGCTTTTTTGTTTATCTTTTGTATTTTTTTGTTTCAATTTCATCTAGTTCTGCTCTGATTTTTGTTATTTCTTTCTTCTACTGGGCTTGGGTTTGGTTTGTTCTTGTTTCTCTAGTTACTTGAGGTGTAACCTTAGATTGTCTATTCGTGCTCTTTCAGACTTTTTGATGTAGGCATTTAATGCTATGAACTTTGCTCTTAGCATGCTTTTGCTGTATTACAGAGGTTTTGATAAATTCTGTCACTGTTATTCAGTTAAAATAATTTTTAAAATTTATATTGATTTCAATGTTGGCCCAAGTATCATTCAAGAGCAGATTATTTAATTTCCATGTATTTTTATAGGTTTGAGTGTCACTTTAGGAGTTAATTTTCAATTTTATTCCACTGTGGCCTGAGAGGGTGCCTGATATGATTTTGATTTTCTTAAACCTAATGAGACTGGTTTTTGTGGCTTATCATATGGTCTATCTTGGAGAATGTTCTATGGGCTGATGAAAAGAATGTATATTCAGCAGTTATTGGGTAGAATGCTCTGTGAATATCTGTTAAATTCATTTGTTTTAGGTATAGTGTATGTCCATTGTTTCTTTGTTGACTTTGTTTTCATGATCTGTCTAGGGCTGTCAGTGGAGTATTGAAGTCCCCCAATATTATTGTGTTGCCATCTATCTCATGTCTTAGGTCTAGTAATAATTGTTTTATGAATTTGAGAGCTCCAGTGTTAGGAGCATATGTATTTAGGATCGTGATCATTTCCTTTTGGACTGATACTTTTGTCATTATATAACTTCCCCCTTTGTTTTTTTTAACTCTTGTTGCTTTAAAGTCTGTTTTGTCTGATATAAGAATAGCTACGCCTGCTCACTTTTGGTTTTCATTTGCATGGAATATTTTTTCCACCTTTTTACCTTAAATTTATGTGAATCCTTATGTGTTATGTAAGTTTCTTGAAGACAGCAGATACTTGGTGGATTTTTATCCATTTTGCTATTCTGTATTTTTAAGCGAAGCATTGGGACCATTGACATTTAATGTTCATGTTGACATGTAAGGTCCTGTTTTCTTAATCGTGCTAGTTGTTGCAGCTTTTACCCAAATTTTGATCTATTCTGTTAGCCTCACCAATGCTATCCATCCTGCTTTCCAAGAGCTACATGAGAGTCTTAGGCCACAATCCAACACCAATTGTGAACCCTTTACATTATAGTTTGGGACACTCTTGAAGGATGTGATATACCCAGAGGAATTAACTCTAGTGAATAAGCTAGATTAAGAAGGTTTCTGGGGTCCTGGTTTGGACTAGGCTCTGCTTGGAATATATGGTTAAAAATTTTTCTTGCACTGTTAACAAAATTGCTCATTGCACTGCCCAAGCCACTAGGGCACAACAGAAGTCTCTAGACTCCATTGCTTTCATGGTCCTAGATGACCACATTGCTTTAGTTTATCACCTCACTGCACAGGGTGGTGTTTGTGCTGTTGCTAACACTTGCTGCTGTACCTGAATAAAAATTCCAGTCAGGTTGAATTGGGAACATTTAAGGTATCGAAGTTAATCAAATCTCTGAAAGGGACACCTTCAGGAAGCCTCCTGGCTGGCCTGACTGGGTTAACTTTCCAATATCCATATATTTTTAGCCGGCTTCTCCCAGGTATAGAATTTTTCTGCATTCTACCCTAACAGTATTCATCTTCCTCATATTTGGAAGCAGTTGCCTCCTCTTTAAAATTGTTTTATCCTCTTTTACCAGATGTCTGTCTGTAAGAGACCCCTACCAGGATAGTGTTGACCTGATTCTTGAGACTTTAAACTCACTCTAGCAGGAAACCAAAAGCAACTTAACCCAAGAGACGTTTGTTCAAATTTAACAGGTAGCTGAGTGCCTCATAAGTAAATCATCATTTATTTGAAGTAAATGGCTCTAGTTCAATTGGCTACTGCCCTGCCACTAGGATCCATGTGTGGGACTAGATGGACCCAGAGCAGTTTGCTGGTGCTATGATGAAAGGAAGTGCTGTCTGCTGCCATGTTTGAGCTAATTCTTCAAGATGGATCCTGAGTGGGTCACTAGGCCTAAATTTCAAATGGAACAAAGTGGCCATTTGCTAGCTAGGAGTCACAGAGGCATTCTGAGTTCCCTGAAAGCCTACACTATTTAACATTGGGACTCTCAGGACTCCCCTAAACCAACCAATTTAAGGTCACTCACGTCCACCAATCCAGGGTCTGGTGTGTCAACCAATCAGAACTGAGTTTTAAGTTTCAATATTTCATTTGCATAAACAGACTTGATTGGGAACCTGGGCAGGTTCTTCTTACTTAAATGTTACCGTCCTAGCATTTTTTTCTTTTCTTTTCTTTTTTTTTTTTTTTTTTTTTTTTTTTTTTTTTTTTTTTTTTTTTTTTTTTTGAGACAGAGTTTTGCCCTCGTCTCCCAGGCTGGAGTGCAATGGGGGGATCTCAGCTCACTTCAGCCTCTACCTCCCAGGTTCAAGGGATTCTACTGCCTCAGCCTCCCAAGTAGCTGGGATTAAAGGCACCGGTAACTACACCCAGCTAATTTTTGTGTTTTTAGGAGAGATGGAGTTTCACCATATTGGCCAGGCTGGTCTTAAACTCCTGTCCTCAGGTGATTCATCCTCCTTCGATGCCCAAAATGCTGGGATTACAGGTGTGAGCCACCATACCTGGCCCGTCATTTAAAATTAAGAAAAATACTTATCCAAGCAAATCTATGTTATGTCTACTAAAGGAAACTGAATAGTTTTGTGTCTATATCTGTGAAAACTGTATTTATCCTAGCAATGTTTGATTGATTTTCGTTGGGAATACATTCTTTTTTGCTGTATGATTGTGGCTGGAAAACAGGAAAAATAATATTGTCATTTTTTATCTTTCATTCTTGACCCATTTCCAACCAGTTCTCATCATTTTTTTCAGATGATTCCAGAAAGATAACCACCTCCCTTTGTATAATCAATTAAATATTCAATAAATTAATATCCTGCATAAACAGAGTTATTAAGTTACCAAGAGTTACTTCTTATTGTGCAACTGGCGTATCACATCATGAATTTGTATGAACTCTCAGCTCAACATGAGTTTCACAGCCATTTGCTTCATTTAACATGTCATATCAGCCACCAACTTGGTTTTTTTGGAAACTTTGACTTTGTAAACCACGATTACCTAGTGTTGATTATTATTATATAACTGTTAAGAATACCATTTAGGAGCTCCTGTGATAGATTCTACACGTTTTTCCTTTGTATATCTTTTTATTAATATCTTTGAACTTCATTAGGCAATAGGCAGTAGAATAATTTTATTAAAATTCTTTAAAAAAATAGACTTAGATATGGACAGGCAATGAATTTGAGAGAAATGAACGATACAGGACTTGCTCATTATTAATGTGAATAAAGCCTGAGTTACATAATCCCTTCAATTTTTTGTGTATGTACTTTTCAGGGACATTATCTTATATATGCATGGATATCTATGAATATATGTATACATATGTATATTTTTAGAGAAATTTAACTTTTCAACAAGTCTTCACTCAATTATCACTGGTTGTTTGGGGAAGGTTGTCATTCTTTTTAATCTGTCCTTTTCTCTTCCCAGTATAAACTATCTTGTAGTTGTCACATTTTACATATTTCTGGGTTGGGAATCATTGTCTATATTTGTAGGATTGCATTCAGTATAGACAACCTCATTCTGTATCATAATCAGCGATTTGCAAATTTTGAGAAGTCGGAATTCTTACAATGGATTGGTAGAGCTTTACTGCCAGCCCCTTCAAGATTTTCATCCTCCAACTGCAGAATCAGTAAATTATCACTAATATAAATGGGAAAGAAAATATACATGCCGATAGTTACAACAGGTTGTGAATAGTAGATTAGTATGTCACTTATTTTAGGTATTCAATGTTGCATAGTCATATTATAATTACGTTGTTTCTTTGTAGGTTCCAAGAGTCTAGAAATGTTGTCTCCTTAATCCTTGCAACGAGCCTGAGCTATTGATTCCGTAAAACATTCAATGGCACATGCTTGTTGTTAGGGTCAAAAGAGATAATCCATCTAAAGGCCTCATGGACATTGCAAACCATGTAAGTCATCAGTTATGTAACTACTGCTGCTTCTCCTTCACCTCCTTGTAGTGATACTCGTAGTAGAATAGTCATAGTGGTAGAGACTATGTTACTAGTACTTTGGTAAAAATGACAACATGTTCAATAAACACCTTTTATTAGGTCAGAGATCAGAGGACATGTAGCAGCAAAATGAATTTCTTCTTATTTTCTGGTTTTCTGAGGTTAATGTGGATCAGTCCTGTGAGGTTAGCACTGCATAGCAGTCTTGTCTTAACGTTGTTCTATGATTACATGATTATCTGTGATTACTGTGAATATCTCTGCATTTCTGTGTTTTTTTTCCATTTGCAAATGTATGTTCTACACATGTCCTCAGTTGCTATGACAAACCAAAACTGTTCCGTGATTACATGATTATCTGTGATTACTGTGATTATCTGTGCATATCTGTGTGTTTTTTTCCATTTGCAAATGTATGTAATATACATGTCCTCAATCACTCTGACAAATCAAAACTTTCAGATATTGTTTCTTTGGAAGCAATTTGTTGTAGTTATGAAATGTGGAAATGCATATGAAAATCTGAACTACATATCTGCCAGGCATGTAATCATTCAGCAAATTTTCCTGTTAGTACTACTGCAAGCAGTACTAATACTGTAACTAATGGTATCAGTACTAGTAACACTGCTGTTATATTAATACTAAGAAGAGTATCATCAGTTATCATTCATAGGATTTCAGTGGTGGTTTTTCATATACATGTTATAATGTATTCTGCTTTATGATTCAATTTACATATTTTTCTAGAATACCCTGTGGCTATCTATGCCCATAGAGATAATTTATTTGCAGTGCATGCATTGAAGCCACTGCAAACACAGGTAAAGGGAAGTTAATGGTTGAAAATGACAGACTCTTGATTTTATTCATCCGTGATTGCAAATTATAAAATATTATGTCCTTACCTTCTCATTTACTTTAATTTGGCATAACTGTTGCATGTAAATGGTGAATGGTACATCCTCACCTGGCTCCTGACCTCAGGAGTCAAACATAAAAATGTTAACAATTAAGTCTTCAGTTAGCCATGCGTTTTCATAGATGCCCTTCGACCAATTGAGGATATACTCTGTGCTATGCCTGATTTGCTGTTATTATTTTTAGATATGGATGTTAGATTTAGTCACGTACTTCTCTGCATCTATTGAAATGATTTTTTTTTCCATTTTAATCTGTTAATATTGAAACTTGCCAGGCTTTGTCTGGGTTCCCATTCTCTGCACTGGAGTCGATATTCTCTCTCTGAGAAGTTGGCAGGAGAATGGACGGACTGTTCTAACGTGTCCCCTCTCTCACAGATCACTCTACAGTGTCTGAAAGACATGTTTTTCTGTATATATTGGTTTTTCTTTGTTTTAGACACCAGATAAATTTGATCACTATTCCTTCATCTGACCTGGAAACAGTAATCTCCAATTACCAAATGGTAGGAGCCTGGAAATCCTTAGACATGTAGAGGCTTATGTACAAAAAACTCATAATTTTTACATATTACCTACTCATTACCATCTTACCTCTGATATGGCTCATTGTTTTCGAGACCATTCTAGTGAGATGTTTACACCTATAGGATTTTTAAATAGTTTTCCATAAAGCATTGCACCTCCTAATTCATCTGGTAAGGGCTTTAAGTCGTTAGCAATCCTGAAGTCTCATCTTGGAAATGTTTGTATGTTTCAGAGATCTGAGTATACAGGAGTATATAGTTGGGCACTTCTACAAATTCATCTTTCTTTTTGCTAAGATTCTTGTTTTTCTGTTATTTATTGATGGTTAATGCTGATAGTTTGTGAAGTAAGTACTTAGCGTGTTGTGTCTTTGTTCTCTCCCACCCTTGTAAATCTAATGGTTTTAATGTTTTAATGACTCTAGATAGACAGTGATACCTCGATTTTTAATGCATTGCTGTATTAAAGAAATTCTCATTCCACGTCATCACAGTCAGTAAGTTCCAAGCCGAGGCACTTAGGAGAACTCTGACTTCCCATCATACATCTGAAAGTACCTGCTGCCCACTGTTTCTGGATTGCTCTCTCATTCATCAGAATTATAAAGATTTTGGGACAATTTGTTGTAAAGAAAGATGGTTAATAGTGATGGTGAATTACATGTAATAGAATTCCTGACAAACTTATCTCATAGATGGTTAAGTAGGTTGTAAATAGGAAATTTCATAGGTCATTTTTCTTCTTTAGATATGCCCTTTATGTTGCATGAAACATCTGCTGAATTGTTATATCTGAGGATCCAAGCGAATTTTCACACGTGTTCTCATCAATCTTCATGACAAATCCATGTCAATGAGTATGTAATAGATTCATCATCATGTGTTTGTTGTGAGGATGGATGAGAAGATTCACAGAAAATTCTTAAGTGCATTGATGCGGTGTAAGTGAGCATTTCCGAAATATAAGTTCTTGTTGTTGCTCTTGTCCTTTCACTTCTATTTACTTTTTTAAATGAAATTATTTTATTTTTATAGCATAAGGCAATGAAATATAATGAGATATCTAGTAGTCTCTGACTCCATGCCAACTGGTGTATTCAGTGCTTGTTCTTGCATGGTAAACAGCCTATCATCATCTGTGTGAGTTAAATACCCTAGGGCCAATGGAAGAAATAAATACTGGCAGAACTGGGTCAAAATATGAATCATTTTCCAGACGTTTGCCTTCACAACTTTTCTAGACCTCTAACAGTCCGAGAAAATGGACATATTTCTTCTCTGCTCCATATCAACAATTATATTTGCTTTGATGAAGAAAGGATATGAAACTTGGCTACATTTGTGTCAAGCTTAGTAGTGGGATAATAGGTGAATGATCACGTAGGTATTGGTAATTTCAAGTGGGAATGAGGGTAAGGTTCCAATCATGGCCAGGAGAACTGGATTGGGGTCAGGCATTTAGCAAATGTCATCTGTGCAAACCACTTTTTTTTTTTCTTATTTTATTATTATTATACTTTAAGTTCTAGGGTACATGTGCATAACGTGCAGGTTTGTTACATATGTATACTTGTGCCATGTTGGTGTGCTGCACCCATGAGGCTTACCTTTCTTGGTTCTTGTCTCCTAGATTTTTGGCCAGGCATTTCCTCACTTACAGGAAGGTCTTTGAGAGTTTCAAGAGGAGTTGTAAAGTATATTTTGTTTAGCTTGCTTAGTTGTCCGAAGCAGCAATATTGGAACGAATTACCTTTCCCCATTATCAAAATCAGTAGTTTCCAAATTATGTTTTAATACAACGATTGCTGCTACTAAGGGAAGCTTTTGGTTTTTGTGTATGTCTTGTCTAACCAACTTACGGAAAGCAAGTTAACAATAGTCATCATTTCGGGTTAATTTTCTTTAGTTCTTTGGGTGTTTGATATTAACCATGTGCATGAGGCATTGCAAAACCAAAAGCAAACTCCACATTCCATTTTGATAGTGAGTCAAAGAACATGCTAAATGTTGGAAATAGGCCTCACCTCTTTGTCTACATTTGGCTTTTAGAGACAAGATGTTTACTTCAGGCAGGGCATGGTGGCTCACGCCTGTAATCTCAACACTTGAGAGGCTGATGGGGGCGAATCACCTGAGGTCAGGAGTTAAAGACCAGCCTGGCCTATATGGTGAAACTCTGTCTCTACTAAAAATACAAACATTAGCTAGACATGGTGGCGGGAGCCTGTAATCCCAGCTGCTCAGCAGCTGAGGCAGGAGAATTGCTTGAACCTGGGAAGCAGAGGTTGCAGTGAGCCGAGATCCTGCCATTGCACTCCAGTCTGGGCAAAGTAAGTGAAACTCCGTCTAAAAAAGAAAGAAAGAAAGAAAAAAGAAAACAAACAGACTAGGAAGGTATCATTTAAGAAAGAAGAATGAAATAAATTAATACATTTGAATATTGAATATATTTTCCTGAATAGCTGTTGCCTGAATACCTGTTTTTTCATTGTGTTAATGTTTTATAGTCCCTTAGAAATTTATGCTATAAGGAGATTCTATTTTGGTCTATTTCAAAGTTTTGTTAGAAGATGTAGAGCTCCTTTTAGCATCTCTTGTAGTGCTGGCTTGGTAGTGGTGTATTATCTTCAGCATTTGTCTGAAAAATCTTCTCTTTCCTTCATTTATGAAACTTAATTTTGCGGGATACAAAATCCTTGGCTGATAATTATTTTGTTTGAAAAGGCTAAAGATAGGACACCAATTCCTTCTGGCTTGTAGGGTTTCTGCTGAGAAATCTGCTGTTAATCAGATAGGTTTTCCTATATAGGTTACCTGATGCTTTTGCCTCACAGCTCTTAAGATTCTTTTGTGTTTAGATAATCTGATGAGTATATGCCTAGGTGATGATCTTTTGGCAAAGAATTTCCCAGGTTTTGTTTTTTTGTTTGTTTGTTTGTTTTTGAGCTTCTTGTATTTGGATGTTTAGATCTCTGGGCAAAGCCAGGGAAGTTTTTCTCAATTATTCCCTCAAATTTTCCAAAAACTTAGACTTCTCTTCTTCCTCAGGAACTCCAATTATTCTTAGGTTTGACCATTTAACATAATCCCAAATTTCTCAGAGGCCTTTTAAATTCATTTTTAATTTTCTTTTCTTTTTTTTTTATATCTCCTTTTTTTAAATTTTATTTATTTATTTATTTATTTATTTATTTATTTATTTATTTATTATACTTTAAGTTCTAGGGTACATGTGCATAACGTGCAGGTTTCTTACATATGTATACTTATGCCATGTTGGTGTGCTGCACCCATCAACTCGTCAGCACCCATCAATTCATCATTTATGTCATGTATAACTCCCCAATGCAATCCCTCCCTCCTCCCCCCTCCCCATGATAGGCCCCAGTGTGTGATGTTCCCCTTCCCAAGTCTAAGTGATCTCATTGTTCAGTTCCCACCTATGAGTGAGAATATGCGGTGTTTGGTTTTCTCTTCTTGTGATAGTTTGCTAAGAATGATGGTTTCCAGCTGCATCCATGTCCCTACAAAGGACGCAAACTCATCCTTTTTTATGGCTGCATAGTATTCCATGGTGTATATGTGCCACATTTTCTTAATCCAGTCTGTCACTGATGGACATTTGGGTTGATTCCAAGTCTTTGCTATTGTGAATAGTGCTGCAATAAACATACGTGTGCATGTGTCTTTGTAGTAGAATAATTTATAATCCTTTGGGTATATACCCAGTAGTGGGATGGCTGGGTCATATAGTATATCTACTTCTAGATCCTTAAGGAATTGCCATACTGTTTTCCATAATGGTTGAACGAGTTTACAATCCCACCAACAGTGTAAAAGTGTTCCTATTTCTCCACATCCTCTCCAACACCTGTTGTTTCCTGACTTCTTAATGATTGCCATTCTAACTGGTGTGAGATGGTATCTCATTGTGGTTTTGATTTGCATTTCTCTGATGGCGAGTGATGATGAGCATTTTTTCATGTGTCTGTTGGCTGTATGAATGTCTTCTTTTGAGAAATGTCTGTTCATATCCTTTGCCCGCTTTTTGATGGGGTTGCTTGTTTTTTTCTTGTATATTTGTTTGAGTTCTTTGTAGATTCTGGATATTAGCCCTTTGTCAGATGAGTAGGTTGCAAAAATTTTCTCCCATTCTGTAGGTTGCCTGTTCACTCTGATGGTAGTTTCTTTTGCTGTGCAGAAGCTCTTTAGTTTAATTAGATCTCATTTGTCAATTTTGGCTTTTGCTGCCATTGCATTTGGTGTTTTAGACATGAAGTCCTTGCCCATGCCTATGTCCTGAATGGTACTACCTAGATTTTCTTCTAGGGTTTTTATGGTATTAGGTCTAACATTTAAGTCTCTAATCCATCTTGAATTAATCTTCGTATAAGGGGTAAGGAAAGGATCCAGTTTCAGCTTTCTACTTATGGCTAGCCAATTTTCCCAGCACCATTTATTAAATAGGGAATCCTTTCCCCATTTCTTGTTTCCCTCAGGTTTGTCAAAGATCAGATGGCTGTAGATGTGTGGTATTATTTCTGAGGACTCTGTTCTGTTCCATTGGTCTATATCTCTGTTTTGGTACCAGTACCATGCTGTTTTGGTTACTGTAGCCTTGTAGTACAGTTTGAAGTCAGGTAGCGTGACGCCTCCAGCTTTGTCCTTTTGACTTAGGATTGTCTTGGCAATGCGGGCTCTTTTTTGGTTCCATATGAACTTTAAAGCAGTTTTTTCCAATTCTGTGAAGAAAGTCATTGGTAGCTTGATGGGGATGGCATTGAATCTATAAATAACCTTGGGCAGTATGGCCATTTTCACGATATTGATTCTTCCTATCCATGAGCATGGTATGTTCTTCCATTTGTTTGTGTCCTCTTTGATTTCACTGAGCAGTGGTTTGTAGTTCTCCTTGAAAAGGTCCTTGACATCCCTTGTAAGTTGGATTCCTAGGTATTTGATTCTCTTTGAAGCAATTGTGAATGGAAGTTCATTCCTGATTTGGCTCTCTGCTTGTCTGTTGCTGGTGTATAAGAATGCTTGTGATTTTTGCACATTAATTTTGTATCCTGAGACTTTGCTGAAGTTGCTTATCAGCTTAAGGACATTTTGGGCTGAGATGATGGGGTTTTCTAAATCTACAATCATGTCATCTGCAAACAGGGACAATTTGACTTCTTCTTTTCCTAACTGAATACCCTTGATTTCTTTCTCTTGCCTGATTGCCCTAGCCAGAACTTCCAACACTATGTTGAATAGGAGTGGTGAGAGAGGGCATCCCTGTCTTGTGCCAGTTTTCAAAGGGAATTTTTCCAGTTTTTGCACATTTAGTATGATATTAGCTGTGGGTTTGTCATAAATAGCTCTTATTATTTTGAGGTACGTTCCATCAATACCGAATTTATTGAGCGTTTTTAACATGAAGGGCTGTTGAATTTTGTCAAAAGCCTTTTCTGCATCTATTGAGATAATCATGTGGTTCTTGTCTTTGGTTCTGTTTATATGCTGGATTATGTTTATTGATTTGCGAATGTTGAACCAGCCTTGCATCCCAGGGATGAAGCCCACTTGATCATGGTGGATAAGCTTTTTGATGTGCTGCTGAATCCGGTTTGCCAGTATTGTATTGAGGATTTTTGCATCGATGTTCATCAGGGATATTGGTCTAAAATTCTCTTTTTTTGTTGTGTCTCTGCCAGGCTTTGGTATCAGGATGATGTTGGCCTCATCAAATGAGTTAGGGAGGATTCCCTCTTTTTCTATTGATTGGAATAGTTTCAGAAGGAATGGTACCAGCTCCTCCTTGTACCTCTGGTAGAATTCAGCTGTGAATCCATCTGGTCCTGGACTTTTTTTGGTGGGTAGGCTATTAATTGTTGCCTCAATTTCACAGGCTGCTGTTGTTCTATTCAGGGATTCAACTTCTTCCTGGTTTAGTCTTGGGAGAGTGTAAGTGTCCAGGAAATTATCCATTTCTTCTAGATTTTCTAGTTGATTTGCGTAGAGGCGTTTATAGTATTCTCTGATGGTAGTTTGTATTTCTGTGGGGTCAGTGGTGATATCCCCTTTATCATTTTTTATTGCATCTATTTGATTCCTCTCTCTTGTCTTCTTTATTAGTCTTGCTAGCAGTCTGTCAATTTTGTTGATCTTTTCAAAAAACCAACTCCTGGATTCATTGATTTTTTGGAGGGTTTTTTGTGTCTCTATCTCCTTCAGTTCTGCTCTGATCTTAGTTATTTCTTGCCTTCTGCTAGCTTTTGAATGTGTTTGCTCTTGCCTCTCTAGTTCTTTTAATTGTGATGTTAGAGTGTCAATTTTAGATCTTTCCTGCTTTCTCTTGTGGGCATTTATTGGTATAAATTTCCCTCTACACACTGCTTTAAATGTGTCCCAGAGATTCTGGTATGTTGTATCTTTGTTCTCATTGGTTTCAAAGAACATCTTTTTTTCTGCTTTCATTTCGTTATGTACCCAGTAGTCATTCAGGAGCAGGTTGTTCAGTTTCCATGTAGTTGAGCGGTTTTGATTGAGTTTCTTAGTCCTGAGTTCTAGTTTGATTGCACTGTGGTCTGAGAGACAGTTGGTTATAATTTCTGTTCTTGTACATTTGCTGAGGAGTGCTTTACTTCCAATTATGTGGTCAATTTTGGAATAAGTGCGATGTGGTGCTGAGAAGAATGTATATTCTGTTGATTTGGGGTGGAGAGTTCTATAGATGTCTATTAGGTCCGCTTGGTGCAGAGATGAGTTCAATTCCTGGATATCCTTGTTAACTTTCTGTCTCATTGATCTGTCTAATGTTGACAGTGGAGTGTTGAAGTCTCCCATTATTATTGTATGGGAGTCTAAGTCTCTTTGTAAGTCTCTAAGGACTTGCTTGATGAATCTGGGTGCTCCTGTATTGGGTGCATATATATTTAGGATAGTTAGCTCTTCCTGTTGAATTGATCCCTTTACCATTATGTAATGGCCTTCTTTGTCTCTTTTGATCTTTGATGGTTTAAAGTCTGTTTTATCAGAGACTAGGATTGCAAACCCTGCTTTTTTTTGTTCTCCATTTGCTTGGTAGATCTTCCTCCATCCCTTTATTTTGAGCCTATGTATGTCTCTGCATGTGAGATGGGTCTCCTGAATACAGCAGACTGATGGGTCTTGACTCTTTATCCAGTGTGCCAGTCTGTGTCTTTTAATTGGAGCATTTAGTCCATTAACATTTAAGGTTAATATTGTTATGTGTGAACTTGATCCTGTCATTATGATATTAACTGGTTATTTTGCTCGTTAGTTGATGCAGTTTCTTCCTAGCCTCGATGGTCTTTACATTTTGGCCTGTTTTTGCAATGGCTGGTACCGGTTGTTCCTTTCCATGTTTAGGGCTTCCTTCAGGGTCTCTTGTAAGGCAGGCCTGGTGGTGACAAAATCTCTAAGCATTTGCTTATCTGTAAAGGATTTTATTTCTCCTTCACTTATGAAACATAGTTTGGCTGGATATGAAATTCTGGGTTGAAAATTCTTTTCTTTAAGAACGTTGAATATTGGCCCCTACTCTCTTCTGGCTTGTATAGTTTCTGCCAAGAGATCTGCTGTTAGTCTGATGGGCTTCCCTTTGTGGGTAACCCGACCTTTCTCTCTGGCTGCCCTTAAGATTTTTTCCTTCATTTCAAGTTTGTTGAATCTGGCAATTATGTGTCTTAGAGTTGCTCTTCTCGAGGAGTATCTTTGTGGTGTTCTCTGTATTTCCTGAATTTGAATGTTGGCCTGCCCTACTAGGTTGGGGAAGTTCTCCTGGATGATATCCTGAAGAGTGTTTTCCAACTTGGTTCCATTTTCCCCCTCACTTTCAGGCACCCCAATCAGATGTAGATTTGGTCTTTTTACATAATCCCATGCTTCTTGTAGGCTTTGTTCATTTCTTTTTCTTCTTTTTTCTTTTGGTTTCTCTTCTCGCTTCATTTCATTCATTTGATCCTCAATTGCTGATACTCTTTCTTCCAGTTGATCGAGTCGGTTACTGAAGCTTGTGCATTTGTCACGTATTTCTTGTGTCATGGTTTTCATCTCTGTCATTTCGTTTATGACCTTCTCTGCATTAATTAGTCTAGCTGTCACTTCTTCCACTCTTTTTTCAAGATTTTTAGTTTCTTTGCGCTGGGTACGTAATACCTCCTTTAGCTCTGAGAAGTTTGATGGACTGAAGCCTTCTTCTCTCATCTCGTCAAAGTCATTCTCTGACCAGCTTTGATCCGTTGCTGGCGATGGGCTGCGCTCCTTTGCAGGGGGAGATGCGCTCTTATTTTTTGAATTTCCAGCTTTTCTGCCCTGCTTTTTCCCCATCTTTGTGGTTTTATCTGTCTCTGGTCTTTGATGATGGTGACGTACTGATGGGGTTTTGGTATAGGTGTCCTTCCTGTTTGATAGTTTTCCTTCTGATAGTCAGGACCCTCAGCTATAGGTCTGTTGGAGATTGCTTGAGGTCCACTCCAGACCCTGTTTGCCTGGGTATCAGCAGCAGAGGTTGCAGAAGATAGAATATTGCTGAACAGCGAGTGTACCTGTCTGATTCTTCCTTTGGAAGCTTCCTCTCAGGGGTGTACTCCACCCTGTGAGGTGTGGGGTGTCAGACTGCCCCTAGTGGGGGTTGTCTCCCAGCTAGGCTACTCAGGGGTCAGGGACCCACCTGAGCAGGCAGTCTGTCCATTCTCAGATCTCAACCTGCACGTTGGGAGATCCACGGCTCTCCCCAAAGCTGTCAGACAGAGTCGTTCGTGTCTTCACAGGTCCCCGCTGCTTCCCCTGTTGGTCTTCAGCTGCGCGCTGTCTCCAGAGGTGGAGTCTACAGAGACAGGCAAGCTTCCTTGAGCTGCTGTGAGCTCCACCCAATTCGAGCTTCCCAGCGGCTTTGTTTACCTACTTAAGCCTCAGCAATGGCGGGCGCCCCTCCCCCAGCCTCGCTGCTGCCTTGCGGATAGATCGCCGCAGACTGCTGTGTTAGCAATGAGGGAGGGTCCGTGGGCGTGGGACCCTCCCGGCCAGGTGTGGGATATATTCTCCTGGTGTGCCTGTTTGCTTAAAGCGCAGTATTGGGGTGGGAGTTACCCGATTTTCCAGGTGTTGTGTGTCTCAGTTCCCCTGGCTAGGAAAAGGGATTCCCTTCCCCCTTGCACTTCCAGGTGAGTCGATGCCTCGCGCTGCTTCAGCTCTCGCTGGTCAGGCTGCAGCAGCTGATCTGCACCGATTGTCCGGCACTCCCTAGTGAGATGACCCCAGTACCTCAGTTGAAAATGCAGAAATCACCAGTCTTCTGTGTTGCTCGCGCTGGGAGTTGGAGACTGGAGCTGTACCTATTTGGCCATCTTGCTCCGCCCCCTCTCATTTTTAATTTTCTTTTCTTTGTCTGTGTCTGATTTGATGAGTTTGAAATCCTTGTCTTCAAGCTCTGAAGTCCTTTCTTCTACTTGCTCTAGTGTCTTGTTGAGACTTTCTGGTGTCTTTTGTATTCCTCTGTGTCTTTCATTTCTAGAGGTTGTGATAGTTGTTTTCTTTATGGTATTTATTTCTCTGAAGATTTTTTCATTCATATCCTATATAATTTAGTTTTTTTAAGTTGGTTTTTGCCTTTCTCTGGTATCTTTTTGAGTAGCTTAATAGTCAACTTTCTGAATTCTTTATCTGGCAATTTAGAGATTTCTTCTTGGTTTGGTTCTATTGCTGTGGTGCTAGTGTGGTATTTCAGGGGTTGTTATAGAACCTTGTTTTGTCATATTTCCAGAATTACTTTTCTGACTCCTTCTCATTTAGGTAGACTATTTCAGTGGAAAGATTTGGAACTCAAGGACTACTGTTCAGATTCATTTTTTCCATGGGGTGATCCCTTGATGGGGGGATCCCTCTCCCCCTTCCCCTAGGCATGCAGCTTCCTGGGAGCCAGAATGCAGTGATTGTTGTTGTTGTTCTGGGTCTAGCCTCCCAGCGGGATTACCAGGCTCCAGGCTGGTGCTGAGGAGTGTCTGCAAAGAGTCCCATGATGTGATCTCTCTTTAGGTCTGTCAGTCACGGATGCCAAAACCAGCTTTGGTGGAGGTGGCAGGGGAGTGAAGTAGACTCTCAAAGAGTCCTTGGTTGTAGATATGTTTAGTTTGCTGACTTTCTTGAATGCTGGTTATACTAGCAGTGAGGTTGTCCCATGGACAGACTCAGGGCCTGTGGTTAGCCACATGTTGTAGGCAGTGGAATTAGCGATTGTTTTCTTGTTTCTTGGAGTACGGTTATTTTGTCATGAATTGCCATAATGTTCTGAGTGTGGTGGTCTCCAGCCAGGATGTGTTGCTATCAAGAGAGCACCGGTCATGATAGTAGAAGGGGGATATAAGCTTGCCCTACATTGGCCAGGATAAGTATTTGGGTTTCTCAGGCAATGGGCAGGGCCATAAAGCTCCCAAGAGTTTGTGTCTTTTGTGATTGGCTAGCAAGGTGAGTAGAGAAGTACTGTCAGGTGTAGGTCAGTGGTCATGGCCACTGCGGGGGAGCAGGAGGTGGTTCTGTGGCCAGTGGGATTATTTTCCATCAGGGATTATGGCTGCCTCTGTTTTTAAGAAAGTAGGAGAATGCCGGTAGTGATAGACCTCATCCTGCTCCCATGCAGTTGACGAGGCCTATCTTGCTCCCACTGTTCCCCACTAACAGCGTTCAGTTTATTTCCAGGCAGCCTTCATGCAGGACTCAGACCTTGCTCCAGGCTATGAGCTTCCTGACTGAGAAATCAAAATGGACTGGTGTGGTGGCTCACACCTGTAATCCCAGTAGTTTGGGAGGCCTAGGTGGGTGGATCACCTGAGGTCAGGAGTTCAAGACCAGCCTGGCCAACATGGTGAAACTGCATCTCTATTAAAAATACAAAAATTAGTCGGGTATGGTGGCACGCACCTGTAATCCCAGCTACTTGGGAGGCTGAGGCAAGAGAATTGCTTGAACCCGGGAGGCGGAGGTTGCAGTGAGTGGAGATTGTGCCACTGCACTCCAGCTTGGGCAACAGAGTGAGACTCCATCTAAAAAAAAAAAAAAAAAAAAAAGGCCGGCTGTGGTGCCTCACACCTGCAATCCCAGCACTTTAGGAGGCCGAGGTGGGCAGATCACGAGGTCAGAAGTTCAAGACCCACCTGACCAACATGGTGAATCCCCACCTCTACTAAAAATACAAAAAAAAAAAAAAAAAAAAAAAAAAAAAAAAAAATTAGCCGGGCACGGTGGCTTGCGCCTGTAATCCCAGCTACTCAGGAGGCTGACACAGGAGAATTGCTTGAACCCAGGAGGTGGAGGTTGCAGTGAACTGAGATCATGCCACTGCACTCCAGCCTGGGCAACAGAGTGAGACTCTGTCTTACAGAAAAAAGAAAAAAGAAAAAAAGAAAGCAAACATGGCTTTGAGGCCTCGTTCCCTAATGTCTGCATTTAGGAGTTGGCATTTGCTCCTGAGTTCCCTTCTGCAGCAGTTCCACTTGCCCCCCAGATTCTGCTCAAGAGAGTTTGTACCAGTCAAAACTATTACAAAGTTCATGTAGAAGAGTGTTTCACCCTGTGAATCCTGCCTAATATCACTGTCTGCCTCCCTCAAGGGCCCCTGTGAGATATAATCATGAATGTCTTCCTTGGGCTGGAGCTGGAGAATGAGAGTCCCTACAGGGCTCTTCCCACTGCTGCTTCTACTGTTATATTTCATGCTAAATCCATTTCAGCTCTAGGTAGGGTTACATCCTTCTCCCGTAATCTGGATTTTCAGGTTCACCAGTGGGGATGTGTGTTCAGAGGCAGGTTTTCCCTCTATGACTCTTGGAGAACTCACAGGTTTTCACCTGTCTTGCAGAATTTGCAGGGGTGTGCTACTTCTTTCATAGGAATTATAAATCTTTTGATTTTCCTGGTATGTTCCTATAGTGGTTCTTGGAGCAAAAGTTCACGGTGTGAGTCTCCAAACACTGTTCTGTCTGTCCAAGTAGGAGAGGCCCATTAGCTCTGTCTCCTATCTGCCATCTTCCTGATACTGTATTTTTATTTATTTTAAGAATTGTTTTTAAGTTTTATTTGATTTTTAATTGACTAACAATACATATAAACATTTATGAGTTACAATGTGAGATTTCAATACATGTGTAAATTGTGAAATTGATCCTTCATTTTTGAAGCATGAAATTTTTGTTTGGATATTATGATAGCTTTTGTATTTTTATGGATTTTAATTGTCCAAATGTACTTTCTGAATGTTTTTCAGTTAAATCTTACCTGAACTGTGGAGTTATTAAGTGCTTTTTTTGGTACACATTTGTTTTCAGTGTGTAATGTGGAAATCCACATTAAAGCCTGAACTGCCGTATCTACCAGGTACATAACCATTAAGTAAATTTTCTGTTTGGTTATTACCATTACTATTTCTACCATAAACTACTGCTATCAGTCATGTTAACATTAGCACCACTTTTTTTAGTAATAATGTTAGAAATACCAAAATTGTTAGAAATAGATAATCGGTGCTGTGAAGAAAAGTCAACACAGAGACAAAAGATCTCTCAGCAAGGCCATCTTTACTTTCTGTAGAAAGGGTGCTCAATTGCAGATGGAACAATGGTGACAGCACACTTGAACAAAGGAAAAGCAGACATATTTATCCCTTACACATTTGGGTCGTCCTTACTGCTGTGTCCTGCATCCATTGGCTGGAGTGGGACCTCACAATCTTAAACCGATACCTGATTTGCTAATAACCTGAAACTTTCCTAAATAGGTAAGTGCAAGAAAGAACAAAGAAGTTGCTTACAAAAGGTTTAAGGAAGCAATAACATTTCCAAATAAGGAAGGGGCATAGACTGTGAGCTGAAACGTGCCTGTGAGCATGTCCAACAATTACATAGGATAGGGCTTAACAAAGAGTTATTAGCACAAAGAAGGAGGCTTGAAGAAAGTTAGTCTTTAAAAGAAACTATTATTTCTAACACTTATAATTTATTCTTTAACAAGAAGGAAAACTTTGAAGAGGAAACTTTTTACTTTCACAAATAAGATAAATAAGATAATAAATAAAAGTTCATTTATTTCCCTAAGGGTATGTTGAGTTATTTTTCATACACATTTGAAGTCTATTCTACTTAATAAATTCACTGATTTTCTAGAGAACTTTAGATATTCATGCTGGTAGGGATATTTTTTCCCAAGTGCAAACATTGAGGTCACTGTAAACACATGTGTGGGGAAGATAATGGCTGTAAATGATGAAGTTTTTTTATTTCTCCATCAAAGATTTCAAATTATAAAACAGAACTTGTCATCTTATTCTATTACTTTGAATTCAGCCTCATTATTGCATAGAAACAGTGAGTGCAGGCATTTTTGTCTTGTTCCTAATCTCAGGAATAAAGAATCAAATCTTACACAATTAAGGAGGATGTTTGTTGTAGAAGCCCAGCTATTCCTCATCTGCTGATATTTTTCAGGTAAAGATGTTAGTCAATTACTTTATTTCAATGCATTTGTTGAGATGATCATCAGTGTTTCATTTCAGTCTGGTAATGCAGAAGATTGACAAGCTTTGCCTAGATTCCCTCTCCCTGTCCTGGAGCCTACATTCTCTCTCTGTGCAGTCAGTGAGGACAACTAAGGGGTTCTCCTCATTTGTTTCCTCTCTCTCATGGATCACTGTCATGCATTTCCTGATGTAAAACGCTTGAAAACCCTTTCCCTTATACTTTTCATCCAGTTTCCAGTTTTCTGGTGGGAATTTGGTCCCAGTCCGCCATCTAGTTTGGAAGGGATATTTTCCATTATCCAATTTTCAGCAGGGAAATCCTGAGACACATAGAAGTTAAAGGATTCTCTAGTGTCTCAGGACAAGTACATTTTTAAAAATAAAATATATTACTGTATTGCTTATTAACAAAATTACTAGCAACTCATATAACTTTTTAAATAAGGCAATGATTTATAATGAGATACTTAATAATCTCTCAGCACATGTCAGGTCATGTCTTTCTGGGTGTGTTTAAAATATAAACATATTCAGAATATACAGTGATGTGCCTAGAAACACACGTAGGTCTCCCTTCAGGTTTTCAAATTGTAGTTTGGTACTTTTTTTTCAGATGAAAATTTGAACCTACTGTTACCATTACTATACTACTTGGTTTTATTCTCCAGAATACTCCATGGATGTCCATACTGAGAGATGTTTGTTTGTGTGTGTGTGTGTAAAGACACATATATCCATATATCCATATGTCCATCCAATCAAGCACAGGAATACATTGAAGGCTTTTTAATTGTGAGCAATAATCTTTCCACATTTTTATAGCTGATATTGGAATGTCTGATATAGATATTTCTCCTCATTCTTTTCCTTTGAATTTGTCATGACTCTCTTTAACAATTTCACTTTCTATTACTGATTGCATTATAAGATTAACAGATATCTATTAGTCATCTTTGCTAGAAGAAGGTTAGTCTCTAGAAGTTAGCACTCCATGTAGGTACTAATTCCAGGTGGTAAGGTAGTAAAACAATGGTTTGTGGGTAATGGAGCCACTTTGGCTCCAGTTGATGAAGTTGGGTTTTGTCAATTACCTGCACCCAGTGGAAAACTGGAGAAATGTAATCTCTGATATGGACATCATCACAGTCAGGAACAAGGGGAAGCTTCTGGTCAGAAAAGGATTCCACCATACAATGAGTTTGGGAGGAATTTGCTTGCCGGTTCCTGGATTGTTCTACTATGTATCTGAAATAGCAAAACTCTTGGGGCCATTTAGTTTAAATAAATGTAATTGAATAGCTATGGTGAATTATAACTACTAGAATTACTGAAAATCTTACATCTGGTAGATCAGTGAGTAGATTGTAAAGGGTCAATTAATGTGTCATAAGTAATTTTTCTTAGGTATGTCTCATTATGTTGTAGTAATATGATATATTTAGTTGTTACTTTTCAGACTCTGAAAGAATCTCCTGTGTTTCCCCTCAAAACAAATCTGTCAGTAAGTTAGCAAAAGGTTCAGTGGCAGGGGTTTGCCATGGGGGCCAGATGAGAACATATACGTAAAAGCCTCAAGTACATTGCCGGCTATGTACGTAAGGAACAAAGAAATGCAGCTTCTCCTTCCTGTTCTTTCTCTATTACTTTTTCATTTTCCTCTTCCTCTTCCTGCTTTTCTTCTTTCTTTACTTCCCCTTACCCCTCCTCCTGTACTTTCTCTAATTTCTCTTCTTCTCCTCATTCTTGCACTATTATTTTTCTTTTCATTCTTCCTTTAGTGTTATGACTCATATAAGTGCTACTACTACCACTTTGAGTAAGTTTATGACTCCTTTTTATTTCACATGTGGGAGCAAGTGAATTATCACTTGGTGTTACTATCTTGAGATATCCTGGGACACACAAAAATAAATGGCTTCCTGCTTATTAGACTATTTTTCTGAATTATGTCAACTCTAACAAAGATTAGGTGTACATGAGGCTTAATTAAATATCATCAGAAGGAAATTCATTTGCAGCACTTAGACAATACCACTCCCATTAGAACCAGGACAATCCTGTCAAACTCAGTCCTCTTCAAAACCTAAGGATGACCAATGGGACAATGGGAGCTAATCTGAACAATTAGGAAAGAAGGCTCCCAAAACAGATCTAGCTCATCTCCTGCTATAGGTTCCTGAGAGGTTATATGATACAGCCCTTCAGTTCTTCTGGAAAGATTTACTCTTTTCCTCATAGATGTCTGGAAAGAATCACATTTATGCCTAGCAGATAAATGTAGAATATATATGTGTGTATCTTTGTATATTTATATTTTCCTTTCATTCTTTTCTGGCAGGTTATTGTTTGTGGATAAGAAATATACTGTTTATTGAATATTTCCTTTTTGCCCTACCACCTACGTCTTGACACTATTCATTTTTACATCATTCTCGCTTTTTTTTATTACACCTAAAGAGTTATAGAAATAATTTTAAATGAAACATCATGTAATCTACTTAAAAGGATTAAAGTGCTTTAAATCATTAGCAATTTTTAGCTCTCCTCCTATGTAGGTTAATATTGTTCAGATAACTGAACATAACTTGAGGGCTTTGCCTCCTTCTCATCTAGCCTCACAAATTATCTTCTTGAAGCATTAACATCTATAGAACTCAAGGTCGGAAAACCCCAAAATTGTAGCTTCTTTTAGAAATTTATAAATGAACTTATTTCTTTTCTTTTTATTTCAATTTTTATTTTAAATATAGGAAGTACTTGTGTGGGTTTGTTACATGGTTATATTGCATGCAGGTAGAGAACACAGTATCTGATATGGTTTGGCTCTCTGTCCCCACCCAAATCTCATCTTTTGGTTCCCATAATTCCCATGTGTTGGGGGAGGGACCTAGTGGGAGATAACTGAATCATGGGGGTGGGTCTTTCACATGCTCTTCTAGTGATAGTGAATACGTCTTATGAGATCTGGTGGTTTTAAAAACAAGAGTTTCCCTGCACAAGCTTTCTCTCTCTTTGCCTGCTGCTATCCATGTAAGATGTGACTTGCTCCTCCTTGCCTTCTACCATGATTGTGAGACCTTCCCAGCCACATGGAAATGTGAATCTATTAAACCTATTTTTCTTCCTAGTCTTGGGTATATCTTTATCAGCAACATGAAAATGGACTGATACTGTACCCAATAGATAGTTTTTAAACCCACCACTCTCTTTTCTCCTGCCCTCTCTAGTAGTCCACAGTGTCTGTTGTTCCCATGTTTATGTCCATGGGTCTTCAATGTTTAACTCCCACTTATAACTGAGAACATGCAGTATTAGGTTTTCTGTTCCTGCATCAGTTTGCTTAGGATTATAGCCTCCAGATTCATCCATGTTGGTGTAAAGGACATGATTTTATTCTTTTTTATGACTGTATAGTTTTCCATTGTGTATATGCACCACATTTCCTTTATCCATTTCGATCATTGATGAACACCTAAGTTGATTCCATGTCTTTGCTATTGTGAATAGCATGGCAGTGAATATGTGAGTGCATGTGTTTTTGTTTTGTTTTTGTTTTTGTTTTTCGTAATGATCTGTTTTCCTTTCAGTATATACCCGGTAATGGGATTGCTGGGTTGAATAGTAGCTCTGTTTTAAGTTTTTTTGTGAAATCTCCAAACTGCTTTCTACAGTGGCTGAACTAATTTACATTCACACCAACAATGTACAAGCATTCCCTTTTCTCCACAGCCTCTCCAGCATCTGTTGTTGTTATTGTTTTCTTGTTGTTGTTGTTGATAGGGAAAAATGTTAACAATAATAATTGACCCTTTAATTTTAAATGACACTTGGTTAGTTACAATTTAACCAAGGTTTAGTTTTCATATTATAATTGCTGTATTATTTTTGTTGATTTTTACTTTTCAATGTACTTTCTGAAAGTTTTCTTAAGGAATCGTGTCAGGATAAATTTGTTTGGTCTTTCTAGGTTAGCACTGCTCGTATTAACTCAAGGCTGCAATGTAACAAAGCATTAGTTTCCAGAGAGTGGGGCTACATTGCTTCCAGTAATGAAGTTGAACCTGGGCTGTCACCAGCACACAGTACAAAACTGGAGAACTCTAATCACCAAACATGGATGGCATCATAGTTAGTAAGTAGCAAAGGGAAGCTTATGTTCTGAAAAGAATTTTGTCACATAATGGATTTGGAAGTAATTAACGGCAATGGGCTTAGGTTGTCACATCTAAAACAGCAAAATTGTGGGACCATCTGGTTTAAAGAGATACAATTGAATACTGATGGTGAATTATAACTAATAGATGGAATGATGAAAATAGTACACCTGGTAGATAGGTAAGTAGATTGTAAATAGGAAATGAATGTGTCATAATACCCATGACAAATCTGTGTCAGTGAGTTAGTAAAAGATTCAGTTACAGAGGTTTGTCATGAGGGTAAATGGGAAATTTCACACAAAGTCCCCTAATCCACTGACAATTCAGTAAGAAGTAAGTAATGTAACTTTGTCTTCCTGTTGTGTTTTTTCTTTATTTATAGACAGTCCAGATATTTATTCCCATTTTAAAACACAAAAGCTTTAAGAGTTTAATACCTAGCTAGTAGTAATGTTAGAATTAGCTATTTTTCAACTTTTATTTTAGAATTACATCTAATAGAAGAATGACTGAAAGTAGTATACCTGATAAATTTGTAAGTGGATTGTAAAATGTAGTGGGTACATGTGCAGGTTTGTTACAAAGGTACATTGTGTGATGCTGAAGTCTGGAATATGAATGAAACTTGTCATTCACGTAGTGAGCATAGTACTCAATAGGTAGTTTTTCAATGCTTACCCATTTCCCTCCCTCTCTCCTCTTGTATTCTCCAGTGTGTATTGTTCACATCTTTATCTCTATGTGTATCCAATGTTTAGCTCCCACTTATAAACAAGAATATGTGGTACTTGTTTTTCTGCTTCTGCATTGTTTTGCTTAGGATAATGATTTCCAGTGACATCTGTGTTGCCGTAAAGAACATGATTTTTGTTGTCTTTATAACGCGGTAGTATTCCGTGGTGTATATCTACCACATTTTCTTTATCCAGTCCACTGCTGATGGGGATACGCATTGATTCCATGTTTTTGCTGTTATGAATAGCACTGCAATGAACATATGGGTGAATGCATCTTTTCGGTAGAATGATTTATTTTCCTTTGGGTATATACCTAGTAATGGGATTGCTGAGTTAAATGGTAGTTCAAGTCTTAGTTCTCTGAGAAATCACAAAACTGATCTCCACAGTGACTGAAGTAATTTACATTCCAAACAACAGTGTTTAAGTGTTCCCTTTTCTTCACAATCTCACTAACATCTGTTATTGTTTTTGATTTTTTACCAAAAGCCATTCTGACTGATGTGAGATGGTATGTCATTGTAGTTTTGATTTGCATTTTTCTCATTATTAAGTGATGTTGAGCATTTTTTCATATATTTGTTGACTGCTTGTATATCTTCATTTGATAAGTGTTTGTTTCCTTTGCCTGGTTTTTAATGGGGTTTGGTTTTGGCTTGTTCCTTATAGATTCTGAATATTAGACCTTTGGCAGATGTATAGTTTGTGAATATTTTCTGCTATTCTATAAGTTGTCTTCTTATTCCCTTGATAGTTTTTTCTTGCCTTGATGAAGCTCTGTAGTTTAATTTGGTTCCACATGTCAATTTTTTGTTGCAATCACTTTTGAGGAATTAACCATAAACTCTTTGCCAAGTCTAAAATAAAGAAGGATATTTCCTAGGTTTTCTTTAAGGATTTTTACAGTTTGAGGTCTTACATTTAAGTCCTTAATCCACCTTGAGTCAATTTTTGTATATGGTGAAAAGTCAGGGTCCAGTTTCATCTGCATATGGGTAGCCAGCTATCCTAACACTATTTATTGAATAGGGAATCCTTTCTCCACTGCTTATTATTGTTGGCTTTGCCAAACATCAGATGGTTATAGATGTGTGGCTTTTTCTGGTTCTGGGTTCTCTAATCTGTTTCTGTGTGTCTGGGTTCTCTAATCTGTTTCTGTGTGTCTGTTTTTGTACCAGTGCCATGCTGTTTTGGTTACTGTAGCCTTGTAGTATAGTTTGAAGTCTGGTAGTATGATGCCTCCAGCTGTGCTCTTTTTAATTAGAATTGCTTTGGCTTAATTGGAATCTTTTTTGGTCCATATGAATTTTAGAATAGCTTTTTCTAATTCTGTAAAAAAAATTGATATCATCCATTTATATTGAAGTAAACATTAGAAGCACATTCTCAAATTCCCTTTAAAATAATATTCACTGTTAATTGTAGATTGATAATGAATTTATTTAAGAAAAATCAGTAATGCTATAATATAAATATTGTTTGGCAGGTCATATTTAAATTGCCTGTTTCATAATCATTTTATTTGTATATGTCATTTGCCAGGATATTATATTTACTTGTTATAACAGAAAAATATGGTGTAAGTTCATTTTTAGAAATTTTAAACTTTTAAACTGTTTTGCATGCATTCTTATTTCAATATTCTTTGGTTAATGATTGATTGTTGATGTTATTAGGAGATTCTGATTTTTAAAATAGTAATTTAACATGTATGTAAATGATACTTCATAGCTTTTTGCTGTGCTAATATTATTTTTGAGTTTGCTAACTTTCAATTTCAAAAGTACTTTTGTGTATCACTTAACAAAGGGCATACGTTCTGAAAAATGTGTCCTTAGGCAGTTTTGTCATTGTGTGAACATCATATAGTGTACTTACACAAACCTAGATGTAGGCAGTTTTGTCATTGTGTGAACATCATATAGTGTACTTACACAAACCTAGATGGTGTAGCCTACCATACACCTAGGCCGTATGGTATAGCTTGTGGCCCCTTGGCTACAAACCTGTACAGCATATTACTGTACTGGATACTGTAGGCAAATATAACACAATTGTAAGTATATTTGTATCTAAACATAGAAAAGGTATAGTAAAATATGGTATATAGTTAAAAAATAGTACACATCTATAGGGCACTTATCGGGAATGGAAGTTGTAGGACAGCAGGTGGCTCTGAGTGAGCCAGTGAGTGAGTTGTGAGAGAATGTGAAGACCTAGAACATTACTGTATACTACTGTAGGCTTTATAAACACTCTACACTGAGTCTACACTAAATGTATTTTGAAATATTCTTCTTTATTCAATAATAAATTAAACTTAACTTACTGTACATTTCTATAAACTTCTTAATTTTTTAAACTTTTTACTTGTTTCTAATAACTCTTAGCTTAAAACACAAACTTGTTTTAAGCTTTATCTCCTTATTCCATAAGCTGTTTTCTTTTTCTTTTTCACTGTTTAAACGTTGTTATTAAAAACTAAGATACAGGCTGGGTGTGGTGGCTCATGCCTGTAATCCCAGAACTTTGGGAGGCCAAGGCAGGCAGATCACAAGGTCAAGAGATCGAGACCATCCTGGCCAACATGGTGAAACCCCGTCTCTACTAAAAACACAAAAAAGAAATGATCTGGGTGTGTTGGTGCATGCCTGTAGTCCCAGCTACTTGGGAGGCTGAGGCAGGAGAATCCCTTGAACACAGGAGGTGGAGGTTGCTGTGAGCCGAGATCGTGCCACTGCACTCCAGCCTGGCGACGGAGCGAGACTCCATCTCAAGACAAAATCAGAAACAAAAAAATCTAAGATACACAGACACACAAATTAACCTAGACCTATCTAGGGTCAGGAACATCAATGTCACTGTCTTCCACCTTCACATTTGCTCCACTAGATCTTCAGAGGCAGTAACACACATGCTGTTGTCATTTCCTATGATGACAATGCCTTCCTCTGGAATATCTCCTAAAGAAACTGAGGCTGTTTTACAGTTCACTTTGGTTTTAAGAAGTACAAGGAGTACCTTCTAAAATGATAAATAGTATAGTAAATACATATTCTGGTAACATAGTCATTTATTATCATTATCAAATATTATACACTGTACATAATTTTATGTGCTATGTTATGACAACACCAAATCATATGAATTTTTCAGCTGTACTATAATCTTATGGAACCACCATTGTATATGCTCAAATAATAAAAAGTATGGTATAGAAAAATTTAATCTCGTAATATACTTATTTGCTGTCATCAATGGCTCAATCTTGGCTTACCACAACCTCTGCCTCCTGGTTTTAAGCGATTCTCTTGCCTCAGCCTTCTGAGTAGCTGGAATTACAGGCATGCACCACCACATGCTGCTAATTTTGTATTTTTAGTAGAGACGGGGTTTCTCCATGTTGGTCAGACTGGTCTCAAACTCCCAACCTCAGGTAATCCGCCCCCGTCGGCTTCCCAAAGTGCTGGGATTACAGGCATGAGCCACCGTGCCTGGCCCTGTGCTATACTTTTATATGAATGGTAGCACTGTAGGTTTGTTTACACCAGTATTACCACAAACACATGAGTAATATATCACACTAGAATTTTAGGACAGCTACTATGTCACTAGGCAATAGGAATTTTTTAGCTCCATTTGAAACTTATGGGACCACCATTGTATATGCAGTCCATCGTTGACCAAAATATTTTTATATGGGGCAGAAATGTCATTTCACATATCATCCCCTTTCATATTCATTAAATGTTATTATTGAGAAGTATTAAAAATGTCAATACATATTTGTTAGGATTGTTAAATTAGAAAATCTATCATATTTTCTGTCCAGTGTGAAATTATTCAGGAAATACTACTTTTTGCTGTTGCTGTTACTACTACTTCTTCTATGTGTATTAGTAACACAGCACTTTTACTTACCACTTTTAACAGGATTATATTCATAGAAATTGTAATAACTAAATAACCTGATAATATCACACAGGAAGATTTTTGAAAATACATTGAACTATTATGATTCAATGAATAGTTTTACATTCAGTGAATCTAGTACAATGAGTAGGTGGTTATAATGTAAAATTTAATTATCTCTCACAACAAACATGCTTCTCCACATCTCACATTAAACCAGTTCCACATACCCAGTGTTTAACATATAGCTCTATTTTTCATATGCCATTTTTCATAATATAGACAGACCAGTGTTCAATTTTATTTCCAGGATGTTGTAGTTTTTTCCAGTTTTTTGTACGGATTGAAATATATTCTGCTTATTGATATTCAATTTGTTCATCCTTTAGATCACTTATTGCAAATCCATGCCAAAAGAGATCTAAATGCATTTTCATACAGTTGAAGCCTGGAAAACAAAAAGAAGACGTTGGGAAGAGAGCAGAGGTGAGTGGCTTCAGTTGACTGCTTTTGATTCTTTTCAATCCAATATTCAGATTACATATTTTCAAAAATCAATTCATTCTGTTTTTTGAGCACAGTATCTCTTCTATTAATGTACTGTTGGAATGATTGCCTTCTATGTAGTTTGCGAAGTTTGATCCCAACTATTGCCAAAATATGTATTATTCTGTAATCACTCTTGTTGAGTTTCACTATATAGTCCCACATTTGGAGGTGAGTTTGAAGTTACAAAAGAAGCAACATTCAGTTTACATCACCCTGGGCCAAGTGTGCTTCCAGTTAATGAAGTTGGGTCTTATCTCTCTCCTAGGACCCAGACACCATGGGAACTTAACCATGAAAGATGGGCAGTTAGAAAGGATGGTTAGTCTTCACTACATTCTGGAATTTTTGTGTCTGTATGTGAGGAATTTCTAAATGGGAAATCTGTGTAGTTACTACAGTCACCTTTACCATGATGGAAGTTCATGTTGTGATAATGTGCATGTCACTATTTTGTTAAAAAATTTTAACATGTATTTCTCAAATATTTCTAATGACAGTTCTGGGATAGAAAATTAATAACAATTTCATGTAATGAGAAAAGTTGCGAGTGATTTTGAACACTACTAGAATTTGATCAAAAGAATTCATAATGACATGTAAGTGTTAATGATCAGTATTAATTATGATTTTTATTAACATTAAAAATTATTGTTATACAGATAGAAAACTTTTGGCCGGGTGCTGTGGCTCACGCCTGTAATCCCAGCACTTTGGGAGGCTGAGGCCGGAGGATCACAAGGTCAGGAGATCAAGACCATCCTGGCTAACATGGTGAAACCCTGTCTCTCCTAAAAATACAAAAAATTAGCTGGGCGTTGTAGTGGGCACCTGTAGTCCCAGCTACTCGAAAGACTGAGACAGGAGAATGGTGTGAACCCGGGAGGCAGAGCTTGCAGTGAGCTGAGATCCAGCCACTGCACTCTAGCCTGGGCAACAGAGCGAGACTCCATCTCAAAAAAAAAAAAAAAGAAAACTTTTATTAGATTAAAGTGACTTGTTTGTTTATGATACTAGAGAAAGTAACCATTGTTTTTCTTTATCTCATATTGGATTTTTAATGATGCATATACTTTTCTTTTACAGTAATTCATGAATCTAAGATATGCTTACCCCCAGATGAACACAGATTTCTGCATTCCCATATATTTTTCATAATGAATTCCATGGTAACTTAATATTGAAATCTATTTTTTTGATTTAAACAAACATATATTCTGTCCCCATAATTGAAGCTAATGTGCATTTCTGTGTGTGTTTTGAGCCTGTCATTTGCTAAAATATAGCAATAGACTCTGATTTTTATGTAGTATCAGTTCATGAATGTGAAAAATTTTCACCTGTCTAGATCAAAAAGCGTTTGGTGTTTTATGATACAACACTGTAATTAAAGTGGTATACATTTGGATTAATGATAGAAACTGAGGATGTAAACATTTTTCTACTATATACACATTTTCCCATATATCACAACAGTTTGCACTCTTTTCTAACAAAGTCTCTGTGAATTACTTGGACAATAGCCCTTTATGTTCAAATTTTGACAATACCATTGAGGATGTAGTGTGGCTACTATTTTTCCTACTTTCTCTAAGGATTTCTTGAATGATGTAACTTGTTGATATTTAGATGTTAAAAATAACATCGTTTTGTAAAGTTTCCCTGAATGTAAGATCTGTGTTCCCAGCGTGCATTGGCAATGAGAGAATTTGGGCAAAATGAAATGAAAGTCCTTCTTACAAAGTAGACAGTACATATCTGATTTTGGTACATGCCATACATTTTGTTTTTGTCAAGAAATCCATGCTATATTCTTCATTAACATATAGAAAAGATAAGAGCTTTCTTAGCCTTTTCTGTTTATGTTGATAATGTTGTTATCTCCATTATTTTTGCTATTCCTGACAGCCAGGTATATAACCAGGTTTTCAGTATATGTGCTGCTGAGGTGAGCACGTATAACTAGGTTTTCAAACCCAACTGTGTTCTCTATGAGTCCTCCTTATATTTTAGACAGTTCTTGTTAGATTATTACACTTAGAGTTTTTATGAATTAGAGTTGAATAAAACCTTATAGCATCAATTATTAACTGATTTAGAATGCAGTGAAAATGGGTTTTAGCAGGTCAGTGATCTAATCTTGTGATAAGAGAATTGTTTTTACTTCTATGTTGCCTTTTAGGTTCCCAAAGTACTATATCTCCTAGATATGTAATCATTCATCAAATGATGGTTATGACCATAACTTTTATGATGATGGTTAATTTTGCAAGTGTTTCTAGGGTGAAGTTTAATTTTCACCTTTTTGGAAATTTGGGAATATTTAAAGGCTAAATGACTTGCTAATATTCCAAGTGAACTTTTAATAAAGTCATGTTCTAATGAATTTTAATGAAAATTTTCAGTTCTTGGCATATCTAGTAAAATGGGAACAAATTGTTTAATAACTATTGCTTTTTATAAATGTTATTCTACATATCTTTTTTATCTATCTATAACTACCTGGACCTTCATGTAAAACAATCTTTGCCATGTGCCGCATAGACCTCAGGCAGCTGTGAGGATTTGAGGTAATAGAGGCAAGCAATGAGATGGTAACAGTTCTCAGAGGGACTTTGCTGAGGTTCACATCCTGTGGGTTCATATGGTAGGTCTGAATGAGGAATAACTGTGTCATTAATGTATTTATCTTTGGTAAAAATGGATGCTGTGATTACATAAACATTTATGTTTATATTGTCACTTTTTAAGTTTCAAAATTATTTTACACCTCTCCACTTAAAACTAGTAAAAATCATATAAATGAAATTAAATACATTTATATAATTTTTTGATGATTAAAGAGTTCACAAATTCAGTTCAGACACTCTATCTGAAAGGTTAAGAAGCATCAAATTGATGTGAATATTGGTTATTGTTTTTATCAATACCACAAATGATTATCATTTAAAAGATGGGAAATATTGGTGAGTGTGGAGTGTAGTGAATTGTTCGTGCCCCTTGATAATAATTAGTGATGTAGTTTCCATTGTTTGAAAAAAAGGAAATGTCTTTAGTAATTTTTTAAAAAATAAAAGATACGGTATAATTTCACAGTAAGTAGAGAACCTAGGCAACATAAAGTGTAGGCATACCTCAGAGATACTGTGTGTTCAGTTTCAGACCATCACAATAAAGCAAGTCACACAAATTCTTTAGTTTCCCCAGTGCATGTAAAACTTATGTTTACACTGTACTCTAGTCTATTAAATACGCAATAGCATTATGTCTAAAAAATACACATCTCAATTTAATAATTCTGTATTGGTAAAAAAAAAAAAATGCTAAAGTCATCTAATCCTTCAGTGAGTCATCATCTTTTTACTGGTAGGGGTCTTGCCTCAATGGCATTGGCTGTGGTTGGTAGTTGCTGAAGGTTGGGGTGGTTGGGGCACTTTCCGAAGTTGAAATTCGCTGTATCAATTGATCTTGCCTTTACAAAAGATTTCACTGTAGCATGCAATGCTCTTGGGTAGCATTTTACCCACAATTGAACTTTTTTGCCAATTTGGAGTCAATTCTCTCCAACCCTGCTGTTGCATTTACAACTAAGTGTATTTACTGTTTTCAATTCTTTGTTGTCATTTCAACAATGTTCACGGCATCTTTACCAGGAGTAGATTTCATCTCAAGAAACCACTTTCTTTGCTCGTCCAGGAGAAGCAACTTCTCATTTGTTAAAGTTTTGTCATGAGATTGTAGCAATTCAGGCACACCTCCAGGCTTCAATATTTCTTCTCTTGCTATCTCCACCAAGTCTGCAATTACTTCCTCCACTGAAGTCTTGAATGCCTCAAAGTCATCCCTGAGGGTAGGAATCAACTTCTCTGAAACACCTATTAATTTTGATATTTGACAGCTTCCTATAAATCACGTACATTCTTAAGGGAATCTAGGATGGTGAATCCTTTACAGAAGATTTTTAATTGATTTTGCCTAGATCCATCATAGCAATTACTATTTATGACAGCTATAGCCTTATGAAATGTATTTCTTAAATAATAAGCCTTGAAAATTAAAATCACTCCTTGATTCATGGGCTCCAAAAATGGATATTGTGTTAGCAGACAGGAAAACAACATTTATCTCCTTACATTTCTCCATCAGAGTTCTTTGGTCGCTAGGTGCATTGTCAATGAGCAAAAATATTTTGAAAGGAATCTTTTTGTTTTTTAAGCAGTGGATCTCAGTAGTGGGCTTAAAGTAGTAAACCATGCTGTAAAGAGTTGTGCTGTCATCCAGGCTTTGCTGTTCCATTTATAGAGTGCAGGCAGAGAAGATTTAGCATAATTCTCAAGGGTCTGAGGATTTTTAGTATCTTAAGTGAGCTTTGGCTTCAACTTATAGTCATCAGCTGCATTAGCCCCTAACAAGAGAGTCATTACCCTGTCCTTTAAAGCTTTGAGGCCACGCAGTGTTATCTCCTCTCTAGCTATAAAAATCCTAGATGGCATGTTCTTCCATTAGAAGGTGGTTTCATCTGGACTGAAAATCTCTTGTTTCATGTAGCCAACTTCATCTATGATCTTAACTAGATCTGGATAACTTGCTATAGCTTCTATATCAACACTGAGTGCTTGTCCTTACATTTTTGTATGGCAATGGCTTCTTTCCTTAAACCTCACGAATCCACCTTTGCTAGCTTCAGACTTTTCTTCTGCAACTTTCTCACCTCTCTCAGCCTTCATAGAATTGAAGAGAGTCTTGCTTTGGATTAGTTTCTGGCCTAAGAGAATGTTGTGTCTGGTTTAATCTGTCCAGAGCACTCAAACTCTCCATATCAGCTATAAGACTGATTTATTTCCTTCTCCTTTGCATGTTCACTGGAGTAAAATTTTTAGTTTCCTTTGAAAATTTTTCCTTGCATCCACAACTTGGCTCACTGTTTGGTGCAAAAGGCCTAGCTTTTGGCCTATCTTGGATTTTGACATTTTTCCTCACTAATCTTAATCAATTTTTAATTTATAGTTAGGGATGTGTGACTCCTCCATTCACTTGAACACTTAGAAGTCATTGTGGGGTTTTTAATTGGCCGAATTTCCATAGAATTTTTCTTTCTTTTTTTTTTTTTTTTTTTTTTTTTTTTTCTTTTTGGTCTCAGGGAATAGAGAATCCTAATGAGAGGGAGAAAGAAGGAAAATAGATGATTGGGCAGACAGTCAGGACACACATAACATTTAACAATTGTTTGCTGTCTTATATGGGTGGGGTTTGTGGCACCCCCCCAAAACAATTACAATAGTGACATCCACGACCACTGATCACAGATCAGCATAGCAGATATGATAATAAAAACAATTTCATTTCTTTAAACAAGGTCTGTGATCCTAATCAGCAGGAAGTATCTAGAATGATCCTTACGCCTTTTCTCTCAAGATTGAGGAATGGACATAAAAAAGGGAGGATTTGTAACAACTTTTCTGTGACAAAGTTGTGAGTTCTTTTACGGTTGCTATGAACCGCCATGTTGAAGGTCACATAACTTGAACATGATCAGATAAACCAAGTGTGCAGCCATGGGAGGAACCTAAGTGCTCAGACCAAGAAGTGGGGACTGAATTAGGAAGTGGACACTGCTTGACAAGACCCGGATTCCCACCAGGTTGAGCACTTGTGTCACCCCATGGCAGGATCCCGTCAGATCCTGCCTCCTGGCATCACCTCAATGCAAGAGCCAGTCAGATCATTCCTCACTACCCTCTGCTTATAAAATCCAACCCAACCCCCATCAAGGAGAAAGATTTGAGGCTTTCCTCTTGTCTCCTTGCCAGTCGACTTGCAAACAGTCTCCTTTGTCAAAAGCCAGAACCAAGGTATTGGCTGCTCTGCAAGACACTTGTGGAGTGTTCATAAATGTTTGTTATGAATTACCTCTTTTGAGTTTATCAGAGGTACTATTTTAGGCCTGTGTTTGAAACTGGATTCAATATCATCCAGAATAAAAAAAAAATGATTTGTTGTAACAGGAGCAACATTTACTGCCTGTTAAGTTCATTGGGATTTGGAATCCACTTAAACCCCAGAAAATTGAGAAAAATCTAGAACCTGAAGAGGAGCAATGGAATAGTGGGGTTTAATATTCACTAATAATAGCAACATGTGCAGGATTAACCTCAGAAATTCCAGGACTTATATGTTTTAAGTAGTGTCTAAATTGGAAATTGCTGTGGCATTAAGAATTAGCCTTGACAGCCACAGTGATGAACACTGTGATATACTACTCAGTGATATGCTTATGATATTTTACGTAACTCAAGTAGTTTATACATGTTACTCCACTCAAACTTCACAGCCAATCTGTGCTATCAAATTAATAATGATTTTTATATAATATAGGTGTTATCTGGATCAAATGAAATAATCTCCAAATATATCTTATATAATCCAATTAAGTCAACATTGAGTAAATGTTAATAATTATCCTCGTTGCTACTATATTTATTAATTAAATTGAACAAATATAATTTACAGAAGGAATTCATAGATGAGTGTAGAAAGGTTGTGCAAGGCACCACAGAAAATTAATGGAATTGTTTTCTTTCTATGAAATGAATTTGTCTTAATTTTTCATAATAAATGTTTTGCTGTCTCACCATAATTGGGGAACCTAGGAAAATATATTCAATATTCAGATGTATTAATTTATTTCATTCTTCTTTCTTAAATGTTAGCTTCCTAGTCTTTTTTCTTTCTTTCTTTCTTTCTTTTTTTTTTTTTTTTTTTTTTTTTTTTTTTTTTGAGATGTAGTTTCACTTATGTCACCCAGGCTAGAGTGCAATGGTGCGATCTCAGCTCACTGCAACCTCTAGCTCCAGGTTCAAGGGATTCTACTGCCTCAGCCTCCTGAATAGCTGGGATTATAGGCACCCGCAACCATACCAGCTAATTTTTGTTTTTTCAGTAGACACAGGGTTTCACCATATTGGCCAGGCTGGTCTCAAACTTCTGACCTCAGGTGATCCACCCACCTCGGCCACCCAAAATGCTGGGATTACAGGTGTGAGCCACCACGCCTGGACCCTAGTCATTTAAAATTAAGAAAAATACTTATCCAAGCAAACCTATGTCATGTCTACTAAAGGAAACTAAATAGTTTTGTGTCTATATATGTGAAAACTTTATTTTTCCTACCAAGTTTTGATTGATTTTTGCTTTGAATACAGTCTTATTTTTGCTGTATGATTGTGGCTGGAATACAGGCAAAATAACTTTGTCATTTTTTGTCTTTTATTCTTGCCTCATTTCCTTAACTGTCAACCAGTTCTCTTCATTTTTCAGATAATTCCATAAAGATAACAACCTCCCTTTGTATAATGAATTGCAGTATTTAATAAATAGCGTGCATAATCAGAGTTGTTAAGTCACCAAGAGTTACTTCTAATTGTAGAACTGGCCTATCACATCATGGGTTTTATGAACTGTCAGCTCAATACAGGTTTTACAGCCATTTGCTTCATTTAACATGTCATATCAGCCACCATTTATTTTTGGAAACTTTGAATTTGTAAGCCACGATTACCTTGTGTTTAATTATTAGTATATAATTGTTAAGAATACCATTTAGGAACTCCTGTAGTAGATTATTCACATTTTTTTCTTTATATAACTTTTTATTAATATCTTTGATCTGCATTAGAAAATAAGCAGAAGAATTTTATCATAATTCTTTTAAAATAATATAAAGAGTGCTAGTTATGGACAGGCAATGAATTAGAAATGAACAATACAGGACTTACTCATTATTAACGTGGATAAAGCCTGAGTTACATGATCCCTTCAATTTTGTGTATATGTGCTTTTTCATGCATGGATATCTGTGAATATACATATACATATGTATATTTTTAGAGAATTTTAACTTTTGAACAAGTCTTCACTCAATTATTGCTGGTGGTTTGAGGAAGGTTGTCATTCTTTTTAACCTATCCTTTTTTCTTCGCAGTTAAAACTGTCAGTTAGTTGTCACATTTTACATATTTGTGGGTAGGGAATCAGTGTCTATATATTTAGATTGAACTCAGTACAGACAGCCTCATTCTGTATCATAATCAGTGATTTGAAAATTTTGAGAAGTCACAATTATAATGGATTGGTAGAGCTTTACTGCCAGCCCCTTCAAGATTTTCATCCTCCAACTGCAGAACCAGTAAATTATTACTAATAGAAATGAGAAAGAAAATATACATGCTGATAGCTACACAGGTTGTGAATAGTAAATTAGTATGTCATTTATTTTAGGTATTCAATGTTGCATAGCCATACAATAACTATGTAGCTTCTTTGTTTCTTCATAGGTTTCGAAAGAGTCTACAAATGTTGTCTCCTTAATCCTTGCAACTTACCTGAGTCATTGATTCAGTAAAACATTCAATGGCACATGTTTGTTGTTAGGGTCAAAAGAGAGAATCCATCTAAAGGCCTCATGGACATTGCAAACCATGTAAGTCATCAATTATGTAACTACTGCTGCTGTTTCTTCACCTCCTTGTAGTGATACTGTAGTGAAAATAAGAGCATGTTCAATAAACACCTTTTATTAGGTCAGATTGGAGGACATATAGCAGCAAAATGAATTTCTTCCTATTTTCTGAGGTTAATGTGAATGATTTCTGTGAGGTTAACACTGCATAGCAGTCTTTTTTGTTTTTGTTTTTGTTTTGTTTTGTTTTGTTTTTTTTTTTGAGACGGAGTCTCGCTCTGTCGCCCAGGCTGGAGTACAGTGGCCGGATCTCAGCTCACTGCAAGCTCTGCCTCCCGGGTTTACGCCATTCTCCTGCCTCAGCCTCCCGAGTAGCTGGGACTACAGGCGCCCGCCACCTCGCCCGGCTAGTTTTTTGTATTTTTTAGTAGAGACGGGGTTTCACCGTGTTCGCCAGGATGGTCTCGATCTCCTGACCTCGTGATCCGCCTGTCTCGGCCTCCCAAAGTGCTGGGATTACAGGCTTGAGCCACCGCGCCCGGCCAGCAGTCTTAATCTTGTTCCATGATCACGTGATTATCTGTGATTACTATGCTTATCTGTGCATTTCTGGGTTTTTTTCCATTTCCGAATGTATGTTCTACACATGTCCTCGATCACCATGACAAATCAGAACATTAGGATCCTGTCTCTTTGGTACCAATTTGTTGTGGGTATGAAATGTGGAAATCCGTATGAAAATCTGAACTACATACCTGCCAGGCATGTAATCATTCAGCAAATTTTCCTGTTAGCACTACTGCTGGCAGTACTAGTGCTATAACTAATGGTATCAGTCTTAGTAACCCTGCTATTATATTACTACTAAGAAGAGTAACATCAGTTATCACTCATAGGATTTCATTGGTGGTTTTTCATATACATATTGTAATGTGTTTTGCTTTGTTCTGCTTTATTGTTCAGTTTACATATTTTTCTAGAATACCCTGTGGCTATCTATGCCACAGAGATAATTTATTTGCAGTGCAAGCATTGAACCCACTGCAAACACAGGTAAGGGGAGGTTAATGGTTGAAAATGACAGACTCTTGATTTTACTCATCCATGATTGCAAATTATAAAATATTACATCCTTATTTCCTTATTTTAATTTGGTATAATTATTGCACAGAAATAGTGAATAGGACATCCCCACCTGGTTCCTGATCTTAGGAGTCAAGCATAAGAACATTAACAATTAAGCCTTAATTTAGCTGTGGTTTTTCATAGATGCCATTCAAGCAATTGAGGATATACTCTGTGCTATACCTGATTTGTTATTATTTTTCAGATATGGATGTTAGATTTAGTCACACATCTCTCTGCATCTAGTGAAATGATCTCCTTTTTTCCAGTTTAATCTGTTAATATTGAAAATTGCCAGGCTTTGCCTGGGTTCCCATTCTCTGCACTGGAGTCGATATTCTCTCTCTGAGAAGTTGGCAGGACTTCCAGATGGACTGTTCTAATGTGTCTCTTCTCTCACAGATCACTCTACAGTGTCTGAAAGACAAGCTTTTCTGTATATATCTGGTTTTTATGTTGTTTTAGACACCAGATAAATTTGATCCCTGTTCCTTCATCTGATATGGAAACTGTAGTCTCCACTTACCAAATGGTAGAAGCCTGGAAATCCTTCGACATATAGAGGCTTATGTACAAGAAACTCATAACTTTTACATATTATCTATTCCTCACCACCTTACCTCTGATATGGCTCATTATTTTTGAGACCATTCCAGTTGTATGATTACACGACTAGGATTTTAAAATAGTTTTCAGTAAAGCATTGCACCACCTAATTCATCTGGTAAGGGCTTTAAGTCATTAGCAATCCTGAAGTCTCATCTTGGAAGGGTTTGTATTTTCCAAGAACTGAGTACACGGTTGGACACTTCTACAAATCCATCTTTCTTTTTTGATAAGATCCTTATTTTTCTGAGATTGATTGATGGTTAATGCTGACAGTTTGTGAAGGTACTTAGTGTAGTATCTCTTTGTTTTCTCCCAATCTTACAAATCTAGTGGTTTTAATGTTTTAATCAATCTAGCTAGACAGTGATATCTCCATTTTTAATGCATTGCTGTATTAAAGAAATTCTCATTCCACATCATCACAGTCAGTAATTTCCAAGTGAGGCACTTAGGAGAACTCTGCCTTCGCATCATAAGTCTGAAAGTACCTGCTGCCAGCTGGTCCTGGATTGCTCTCTCATGCATCAGAATTAACAAGATCTTGGGACTGTTTGGTGTAAAGAAAGACAGTTAATAGCACTGGTGAACTATAGATAATAGAACTACCCACATACTTATCTCATAGACGGTTAAGTATGTTGTAAATAGGAAATTTCATAGGTATTTTTTCTTCTCTAGATATGCCCTCTATGTCGCATAAACGTAGTACCTGTTGTGTTGTTATATTTGAGGATCCAAGCGTATCTTCACATGTTTTCTCATTAATCTTCAAGACAAATCTGTGTCAGTATGTAAAAGATTGTGAGGATATGTGAGAAGATTCACATAAAATTCCCAAGTACATTGATGTGGTGTAAGTGAGCATTTCAGAAATATAAATTATTGTTGTTGCTCTTGTCCTTTTATTTGTATTTACTTTTATTTTTTCACATAAGTTATGAAATAAGGCAATGAAATATAATGAGATATACAGTAGTCTCTGACTCCATGCCAACTGGTGTATCCAGTGCTTGTTCTTGCATGGTAAACGGCCTATCATCATCTGTGTGAGTCAATCCTAAGGCCAATGGAAGAAATAAATACTGGCACAGCTGGGTCAAAATAGGAATCGTTTTTCAGATGTTTGCCCTCACAGCTTTTCTAGACCACTAAGGGTCCCAGATATTGGGCATATTTCTTCTCTGCTGCTCCATATCAACAATTATATTTGTTTCGGTGAAGAAAGGATATGAAACTTTGCTACATTTGTGTCCCACTTTGTAGCAGGATAATAGGTGAATGGTCACATAGGTTTTAGTAATTTCAGGTGGGAGTGAGAGCAAGGTTCCAATCATGGCCAGGAGAACTGGATTGGGCATCTCCCCACATACTGTCTTACAACCTCCCTCTGATTCAGATTATTTCAGGGAAAATCAGAGCACAAAAGGCTTGTAGTAAAATTCAAAAGTTATGAGTTAAAAGTGTAGTTTCCTCTCAAAGGATGGATGAAGAAAATAAGTTTCTCTCTTTCACATCTCTAATGTACTTTAGCTTCACGTAGGAATTTTTGCAATTCTTGTCATTTTTATTCTATGTATTTGGAATGAAGGAATATATGGAGAAAATAAGGATGTGGTAGGTGTATTGGAGGGTTTTTTTGTAAACTTTAGGGAGATCAAACCACGTGAAATGCTACATATATAAAAACTTCCATTTTTACAAGTGAGAGAAGATAAAGATACTTCTTAAGAAAAGGAAACATGTCCAAGCTTATTCTCTCCTGCTCCTGTCAATCATCTAGGTAAACATGGAGAAGATTAGTGGGTCTCCACTTAAGGAGGGATGCAGTTTGGAGACCAGTGGGATGGACATTCTCTAGGACTTATGAATCAGATTGTTCAGACATCATGTTCTATTGAGGGGAATGATGAAACCCGCAGGGGACAATGGTGGGGGATAGGGCAGCACTTCCATAATCAGCCATGCTGTGTGCAATGCCCTACTCAGAAAGGTGCTATTTATGTAGATTATATGTCACGGACTCCTTTCTGGGTAGAGTAAGGCTCACCATGTATATATTTGTGGGGGCCTTTGGACCTGTGTTGGGGTAGAGCTGCAAGGGCCTCAAGCTGCCTTCCCTGATAACAGGAGAACCTAGCTGGCCATGTGGACCTCAGGCATCCTCAAGATGATTTCAATGGTGCATTCCTACCAATGCAAACACCTACAGGTTATAGAAGAGAAAGATGAGATGAAGATCATTCCTAATAAAGTAATAAAAAATGGTAACAAGCTTGTTCTCGCCTGGTCCTGGGAATCACTGGGTAAACATAGAGCAAGTGAGAGGGTTCTCACTGAGGCAGGCATGAAAGTTGGTGGGTAGTGGGCTGGACATTCTCTAAGACTTCATAATAAGTAAGTTCCAGATTCAGACATCCTGCTGTGTTGAAGGGAGTGATGAAAGATGCAGGGGACAATGGTGGGGGATGGGGCAGCCCCTCCACAATCAGCCATGCTGTGGGCAGTGCTCTACTTAGAAAGGTGCCAGTCACTTATATTACATGTCACTGTGTCCTTTCTGCGTAGAGTAAGGCTCACTAAGTACAAGTTTGTGGTGGCCTTCGGACAGGTAATGAGGTGGAGCGGCAGGAGTTGTCTTTAATAATGCCAGGAGATCCTAGCTGGTCACCCGAACCTCAGGCATCCTCAAGACGTGAACACCTGTATGTTAGAGAAGAGAGAGATCGAAGACACGAAGTTACTTCCTAATAGAAGAACAGAAAATGGAACACGTTTGTTCTCTCCTGCTCCTGGGTATGATCTGGGCAAACACTGAGCAGGTGAGAGTACTTTTACTGAATGAGATATGCAAATTGGAGGGCAGTGAGCTGGAAATTCTCTAAGAGTGATGAATAAATAAGATCAGGGTTCAGTCATTCTGTTGTGTTTAGGAGAGTGATGAAAGCTGCCGGGAGTAACCATGCGAAACTGGGCAACACCTCCCTATTCAGCCATAATGTATGCAGTGCCTTTTCTAGAACGGTTCCAGTCATTTGGATTATATGTAACTGGTTCCTCTCTGGGTGGAGTAATATCACCAAACACAACTTTTGGGTGGCCTTTGGACCCCTGATGCAGTGGAGTGTCAGGGGCCTTCAACTGCCTTCTCGAATGCCAGAAGATCCCAGTTGGTCATGTGGACCTCAGGCATCAAGATGATTTCGATGGTGCATACCTAACAGTATGAGCACTTATGTGTTAAAGAAGCAAAGGATAAAAGATGAATATATGTTTTGTAGAAGAGGAGAAATCGGGGAAAAGTATGTTCACTACTGGTCTTGGTAATTATCTGGGTAAACAAAGCAGATGAGAGGGTGCTCACTGAAGGAGGCATGCAAGCTGAAGGGCAATGAGCTGGGTATTCTTTGGGACTTGTGAATAAGTTAAGTTCAGGGTTCAGGCAACCTGCTGTGTTGAGGCGAGTGGTGAAAGCTGTAGGGTATAACTGTGCGACATGGGGTAGCAACTCCACAATCAGCCATACTGTGTGCAGTGCTCTACCCAGAAATGTGCCAGTTGCCCAGATTTTATGTCACTAGTTCCTTTCCAGGTAGAGTGAGGCACACCAAGTATAAGTTTATAGTGGCCTTTGGACCCATGATGAGGTAGAGTTGCAAAAGCCTTGCGGTACCTTCCCTGATACTAGCAGATCTTAGTTGACCATGTGGACCTCAGGCATCCTCAAGGTAAGTTAGATGGTCTGTCCCTAACCACATGAACACCTACAGGTTATAGATCAGAAAGGCAAGATGAAGGCAATTCCCACTAGAAAAAATAGAAAATGGGAACAAACTTGCTCTCTTCTGGTCCTGGCAATCATCCAGATAAACATAGAATAGGTGAGAGATTCCTCACTTAGGGAGGCATGTACCTTGGAGGGCAGTGGGCTAGATGTTATCTAGGACAGACAAACCAGTTCAGGGTTCAGGTATAATGCTGTGCTCAGAGGAGTGATGGAAGCTACAGCGTGAGAACATACAAGATTGGGCAGCACCACCACAATTAGCCATGTTGTGGGCAGTGCCCTACTCAAAAAGCTGTCAGTCACTTATATTACATGTGACTGACACCTCTTTGGATGAAGGAAGTCTCACTAAGTACAGTTTTGTGGTGGCCCTCAAACTGGTGAGGGGGTAGACCTGCAAGCAACTTGAGCTGCCTTCACTGATCCCAGGAGAGCCTTGGAAACCACCTGGAACACAGGCATCAAGATGATCATCAAGATGATCATTTCTAACAATGTGAGCACCTACAGGTTAGAGAAAGCAATGACAAAAGAGATAAAGTTACTTCCTAAAAGGAGAAAACAGGAACAATCTTTTTCTCTTCTTGTCTTGGCCATCATCCAGGTAAACATAAATCGGGTGAGAGGGTCCTCAATGAGGCAGGCATGCCAAGTTGGAGGGCAGTGGGCTGGAAATTCTCTAGGAATTAAGAATAAGTTCAGGGTTCAGGCATCCTGCTGTGTTGAGCGGGGTGATGAAAGCTGCAGTGCACGATGGTGGGTGATGGGCCAGCACCTCTACAATCAGTCATGCTGTGGGCAATGCCCTACTTGGAAAGGCACCAGTTATTTAGATTACATGTAACTGTTCCCTTTCTGAGTAGAGTAAGGCTTACCAAGTACAAGTTCATGGTGGCCTTCAGACAGGTGATGCAGTAGAGTTGCTGGAGGCTTTACTTGTCTTCAGTGATGCCAGGAGATCCTAGCTGGCCAATTGAACCTCAGATGTTCTCAAGATGATTTCAATGATGTATTTCTAACAATGGAAATACCTATTTTTTAGAGAATAGAAAGATAGAAGACATGAAGATACTTCCTAATAGAAGAACAGAAAACAAGCTTGTTCTCTCGTGGTCCTGGCAACCATGTGAGTAAAGAGTAAATATGGAGGGCAGTGGGCTGGACATTCTGCTGGACAGGGGTTGACCTTGCAAGATGGGGCAGCACCTCCACTATTAGATATGTTGTGTGCAATGCCCTACTTAGAGATGTGCCAGTTTCCTAGATTATACGTCACTGATTTCTTTCTTGGTAGTGTAAGGTTCAGCAAGTGTAAGCTTGTAGTGGCCTTTGGACCCATGATAGGGTGGAGTTTCAAGAGCCTTGAGGTACCTTTACTGATACCAGGAGACCTTAGTTGGCCATGTGGACCTCAGGCATCCTCAGGATATTCTAAATCGTCTGTCCCTAACAACATGAACACATGCAGGTTATAGATGAGAAACACAAGATGAAGATAATTCCTGCTAGAAAAATAGAAAATGGGATCAATCTTGCTTTATCCTGGTCTTGGCAATCACACAGGTAAACATAGAGTAGGTGAAGGGTTCCTCATTTAGGGAGGCATGTACACTGGAGGGCAGTAGGCTAAACATTATTCTGGAACTGTTGAATAAATAAGTTCAGGGTTCAGGCATCATGCTGTGCTCAGAGGAGTGATGGAAGCTACAGGGGGAGAACCATGCAAGATGGGACAGGACCTCCACAGTTAACCATATTGTGGGCAGTGCCCTACTCAAAAACGTGTTGGTCACTTAGATTACATGTTTCCAGCTCCTTTCTGGGTAGAGCAAGACTCTTCGGGTACAATTTTATGGTGCCCTTCAGATTGGTGAGGAGACAGACCTGCAAGCACCTTCAACTGCCCTCATTGATCCCAGGAGAGATTTGGAAGCCACCTGGAACTCAGAGATCCTCAAGATGATTTTGACGGTCCATTTCTAACCATGTGAGCACCTACAGGTTAGAGAAGGTAATAATACAAGAGATAAAGATACTTCCTAAAAGAAGACAAAACGGGAACAAGATTTTTTTCTTCTCATCTTGGCTATCATCCAGGTAAACATAAATCAGGTGAGAAGGTCCTCATCGAGCCAAGCAAGCCAGGTTGGAGGGCAGTGGGCTGGAAATTCTCTAGCACTTAATAATTATGTTCAGGGTTCAGGCATCCTGCTGTGTTGAGGGGAGTGATGAAAGCTGCAGTACATGATGTTGGGTGATGGGGCAACACCTCCACAATCTGTCGTGCTATGGGCAGTGCTCTCTTCAGAAAGGTGCCAGTCACTTAGATTGCATGTCACTGTTTCCTTTCTGAGTGGAGTAAGGCTTACCAAGTACAAGTGTGTGGTGGTCTTCAGAGAGGTGACGAGGTGGAGTTGCTGGAGACTTAAGTTGTCTTCAGTGATGCCAGGAGATCCTAGCTGGCCACCTGAACCTCAGACATCCTCTAGATGATTTCAATGGTTCATTCCTAACAATGAGAATGCCTATATGATAGAGAAGAGAAGGATAGAAGACATGAGGATACTTCCTAATAGAAGAACAGAAAAACAAGCTTGTTCTCTCGTGGTCCTGGCAACCATCTGGGTAAACATGAAGCCAAGCGAGAGTGCTCTCAATGAGGGAAACATACATGATGGAGGGCAGTGGGCTGGACATTCTCTAGGATGGGGATTCACATTGCACGATGGAGCAGCACCTCCCCATTCATCCATAATATGTTCCAGAAAGGTGCCAGTCACTTAGATTATATGTAACTGGTTCCTCTCTGAGTGGATTAAGGCTTCCCAAGTACAAGTATATAGTGCCTATGGATCCCTGATGTGGAGTTGCAAGGGCCTTGAGCTGCCTTCCCTGATGCCAGGAGATCCTAGTTGGGCACGTGGACCTCAGGCATCCTCAAGATAATTTTACTGGTGCATTCCTAACAATGTGGAGTCCATCATGTTAGAGAAGAAAGTGATAGAAGAGATGAAGATACTTCTTAGTTGAAGAATAGAAAATGGGAACAAGCTTGTTTTCTCCTGGTCTTGGCAATCATCCAAATAAACATAGCGCAGGTGAGAGGACACTCACTGAGGGAGACATGCAAGGTGGGGGCTTGTGGGCTGGGCATTAATTTGAACTGGTGAATAAATAAGTTCAGGATTCAGGCATCATGCTGTGCTCAGAGGAGTGATGAAAGCTGCAGGGTATGAAAATGCAAGATAGGGCACCACTTCCCCTTTTGACTACGCTGTGTTCAGGGCTATTCCCAGAAAGGTGCCTGATATGGTTTGGCTGTGTCCCCACCCAAATCTCATCTTGAATCGTAGTTTCCGTAATCCCTATGTGTCATAGGAGGGACCCGGTGGGAGATAATTGAATCATGGGGGCAGTTACTCCCATGCTGCTGATCTCATGATAGTGAGTTCTCACGAGATCTGATAGTTTTATAAGGGGATTTCACCCACTTTGCTCAACACTTCTCATTCCTGCTACCATGTGAAGAAGGACGTGTTTGCTTCCCTTTCCACCATAATTGCAAGTTTCCTGAGGCTTCCCCAGCCATGGTGAACTGTGAGTCAATTAAACCTCTTTTTTATATATAAATTACCCAGTCTTTGGTATGTCTTTATTAGCAGCGTGACAATTGACTAAAAGAGTGCCAGTAACTTAGATTACATGTAACTGTTTTCTTCTCTGAGCGGAATAAGAGTCACAAAGTACAAGTTTGTGGTGGCCCTCAGACTGGTGAGGGTATAGAGTTGCAGGCACCTTGAGATGTCCTCATTGATCTCAGGAGATCCTTGGTGGTTAGACCTCAATCATCCTCAAGATAAGTTTCATGGTCGTTTGCTACAATATGAACACCTACAGGATAGAGAAGATAAAGATAGAAGAGATAAATATATTTCCCAAAAGAAGAAGCGAAATCAGGAACAACTTGTTCTCTCCTGGTCCTGGAAATCATCCACATAAACATAGAGCAGGTGAGAGGGTCCTCAATGTGGCATACATGCAAGTTGGAGGGTAGTGGACTTGGACATTCTCTAGGACTAATGAATAAGTTCAGGGTTCAGGCATCATGCTATGCTCAGAGGAGTGATGAAAGCTACAGGGAGAGAACATGCAAGATGGGCAGCACCTCCACAATTAGCCATGCTGTGGGAAGTTCCCTACTCAGAAATGTGCCAGTCACTTAGATTACATGTCACTGGGTCCTTTCTGGGTAGAGTAAATACAAGTTTGTGATAGCCTTCAGACTGGTGATGGATGTGGAACTGTAATCAGCCTTGAATTGCCTTTCTTAGACCCAGCAGAGTCCTGAGAGCCATCTGGACCTAAGGTATCCTCAAGAGCTTGAGGCTCTAAGGGTAGCCATTGGACCACTGGGGGTTAATCTCAACTGAAAGAAAATAATTTCCCTAAATGACCTTCTTCCTCTTCTAATAACAGAATTAGATGACTAATCCAGATTTGGGGTTTTGCAGGAAAAATTTCCATCTTTCCTTTTAGATATCTGGAAAGGATATGATAAGTTTTTGCCTAGCTATTGTATTTGGGGATTTCACTGAAAAATGTTTTTTAATTTATAATCATTGTGCTTTTTGAGCGATTTTTGTTTTGGACAACAATTGTACTAATTGTTGCTTACTTTTTTCCCATCCACCTCACTTCTTGACACTAAGAACCACTGTAGTTGTATAATGACACCTGTGGCTTTAGTTTATTCAGAGAACTGAGCTCTAACATAATGATTTGAAAAACCTTCATATCCTCATTCTGGTTTGCTGCAAGCTTTCTGAGGTACTAATTTCTGGAGAAATTTGGAAATGAGAAAAGGGCAGTTTAACTAATGTTAAGAATTTCTTTTTTTTTTTTTTTTTTTTTTTTTTTTTTTTTTTTTTTGAGATGGAGTCTCGCTCTGTCACCCAGGCTAGAGTGCTGTGGCCGGATCTCAGCTCAGCTCACTGCAAGCTCCGCCTCCCGGGTTCACGCCATTCTCCTGTCTCAGCCTCCCGGGTAGCTGGGACTACAGGCGCCGCCACGTCGCCCAGCTAGTTTTTTGTAGTTTTTAGTAGAGACGGGGTTTTCACCGTGTTAGCCAGGATGGTCTCGATCTCCTGACCTCGTGATCCGCCCGTCTCGGCCTCCCAAAGTGCTGGGATTACAGGCTTGAGCCACCGCGCCCGGCCAAGAATTTCTAAAAGTGTTATACATTAGCACTAAGGTAAGTAGATTGTAAATAGCAATACATCTTGTGATCTTTAAATATATTTGGTAGAAGTGTTGCGGTAATATGATTGCATTTGCATTTTTGCAAATGTTCAGTTTCCAAATTTATTTTTACATGCTACCTCATTTAGTCATAACAAATTTGAGATATGCAATTATTAAGATTTTGGTCTGTACATATTTTTTGTGATGATGATGATCAAATGAGAAAATACACATGAAATTCCACAGTAATTACCTCCTAATTGTGCATTCAGCAAGTGTGACTTATAATTAATATTGCTCCTACTACCAACACTACCATTAAAGCTACTACTACTATCACTACTACTATTAATACTACTAGTAATATGTTTGTTAGCACAAATAACACTTGAAATGGTCACCTTTTAATAGGATAGAATTCTTGGTAATTGTATCAGCTGTAGGACTTGGTAATAGCACAGACGACACAATTTTGCTACTACATGTATTTTTCTATTGATTTTTATGGGTATTTTTAAAATTTGCTGCAAATTGAGTGAAGTGAAGAAATAAATTTATAATTTTATAATATCCCACAAGAAACATGCTTCCTTAGAGCAGATTTTTAACCAATTCCATATGCTTAATGTTTAACACACAGCTTTATTTGTCATGTCACAAGAATATATAGAAATTCATGTTCAACTGTAATTTCCAGGGTGTGGTGATTCATTTTTGTTTCATATACTTGTTGAATATGTATTGTCTTTATTTTTTAATTTACTTGTTCTATGTGACATTTTACATATATCCCTGCTTAGATAGACATGTTTGTTTTCATTCAATTGAAGTCTTGAAGTTCTAAGAAGATACACTGGGGAATGCAGAGGTTAATGGCTTCTAATAGTTCAGCTGCAATTTCAAATTATACTGCAGGGTTTCATCAGCTCATTCAGTTGCTTTGAACTCACAATCTCTTTGTCATACATGATGATACTGTTTGAATAATTGCTTTTTATGGTGACTATACAGTTTGGTTCCTAGTATTCCAAAAATTCATTATCCCCTTTTATAAGGTCACTCTGTTGAATTTCACTAGTTCGGGAATATGTGTGATGTTGTGAATTCAAAGTTGTAAAATAAGCAACGTTCTGTTTGCATCACATGGAACAAGGTTGCTTCAAGTTGATATGGTTGAGTCTCCTAATCACCTAGATCCCAGACACCCTAGCATGAATGAAATTAATTTTTACTTAAATGCAGGGCTTCATTTGCTTGTGAGGAATTTGCCTATACAGCAATGGATATAAGTGGTATGTTAATATAATCACTAATGTGTCTGTCAGCATCTAGGTTACAAAAAAAATTAACATATAACATAAAAAAATGCCTATATTAATACCAAGTCTATCATCTATAGATACTAACAATTTTATATGACCTAGTATATTGAAGATGAATTTAATCCTTGAATATAAGTACCCAGACTGGCAGATAAGTTAGCATCAAGTCATTATTAATGCTTAATAATTATGGCTACTCAATTAAAATTGATAATCATTTTCATACAGGTGGGAAGCACTGGTGAGAGTGTGGTTAAGAGGCTTAGTTGTGACCTCAGAGAAAGAATTTGGGATATTAATTTTTTAAATTAGTTTTTAATTGTAAATTTAGTTCTTCCTTACAATAACCAGTGAATCCAAGATATATATACAGATGAATTTTTATATTCTATATATATTTTTAACAGCTTTCACTTAATGGTACCTTAATATTCAAATCCAATTTCTCATTTTAAACAAACATGTATGTGATGCTTAATTGTATGTGTCAACTTGGCTAAGCTATGATGCCGGTTTTGATCAAATACCAGTCATGTTGCTGTGAAGGTACATTTTAGGTGAGATTAATATTTAAATAAGTAGACTTCAAATAAAGCAGATTATCATTTAAATACAGATGGGCCTCATCCAGTGAGTTGAAGGCCTTAAGAGGAAAAATCTGAGGTCCCCAAAGGAAGAAGGAATTCTACTACCAGGCTGCCTTTTGGACTTGAATTGCCAAATCAAGCCTTCTGTGGTCTTCAGCCTGCCAACCTTTTCTGTAGAAACTGAACTTGCTAGCTCCCACAATTTTGTGAGCCAGTTCCTTAGAATAAGCCCCTTGTCTCTCTAAGTCTCTCTCTCTTTCTCTCCCCTCCCCTCTCCTTCGCCGCTTTCCCTCTCTCTTTCTTTCCACCTTCTCTCTTCATACACGCACAACTGATTGGTTCTGTTTTCTGAAACCATAGTGTAATATCTACACTAAGTCACTATAAGAGAAGCTGATATGTGTAATATGCCTTCATTGTCCAACAAATGGGAACATTCACTGAGTTCTGCATGATATGAAATATGTCTACATATATATCATATCATAATGGATGTGAAAAAATGGACATCTTTCCTCATGAATTGCTTTTTCTAACTTATGTTTCAAAATTTTACTACTTAATGGGGTCTAATTTAGGGTTAGTGATATAAACTAAGGATAGATATTTTTAACTATTTATATGTTTTCCCATATATCATGGAAACACATAATTCTTTCCTAGCAATCTTTTTGAGTTTTTTGGGAAGTCACTCCATGACTTAATCCATTCTTCCTTCTATAAACAAATACCATACACCAGGAAGTTTATAAACAGATATCTATTTCTTATGGTTCTAGAGTCTGGGAAGTCCAGGATCAAGACACCAGCAGATCTGTTGTCTGTCAAGAGCCCATCTTCTTGCTGTAACTTCATATGGCAGAAGGGACAAGGCTGTTCTCTGGGGCTTCTTTTATAAGGGCACTTATCCTATTCATGCAGGGTCCACCTTTATGACCCAATAATTTGCCTAATAACTCCACCTCTTAATGCCATCACATTGGTTCTTAAGTATCAACACACGAATTGTATTTATATATTTTAAAAATCCTACCATTTACAACAATATGGATAAACCTGGAGGAAATCATGCTATGTGAAATAAACCACCTACAGAAAAATACTGCAAGATGTAATTTATATATAGAATCTTTAAAAAGTCAAATATATAGACACAATAAAATGGTGGTTACCAGAAATGGGAGGGCAGAAGGAAAAGTCAGGAGATGTAGGTCAAAGGGTGCAAACTTGCATATATGTAGGATGGATAAGTCTTGAGATCTAATAAACAAAATAAGGACTATAGTTATAATATTGTGTTGTATACTGGATATTTGCTGAGAGTAGAATTTTAGTGCTCTTAACACGTACACATATAAAAGGTAACTATGCAAGATGATGGGCATGTTAACGTGCTTGACTATAGTAACCATCTCACTATGTATATAAAAACATGTTGTATATCTCAAATATATACAATAAATACGAAAAAGAACATAAAATAAAAAATGTTATATAGAAAGTCAAAAGACAGAATATCTGAACAACTTCAAAAAAGAACAAAATTAAATGATTTATACCACATATTCTAAAGGCTGTTATAAAGACTTTCTGTGAGGCTACAGGATTAAAGACAGTGTGGTTTTTTTTTGGTAAGAACAAACATATTGATCAATGAGATGGAAAAGAGAGTGCCAACATAAACTCAAACCGATTAGATCAATTAATCATCGATAAATTTTTCAACAACATTCAGTAGAGATAAGACAGACTTTTCAACAAATGGTGTACTGCAAAAATTAGATATCTGTATGGAAAAGATTATCTTTAACTCAAACCATACATAAAAGTTCAAAATGGATTATAGTGCTAACTGTAAGAAGGAATATTATTAAATTTCTACCAGAAAATATACAATAAATTCTTTGTGATATTAGGTCAAAAATTCTTAATAGAATATCTAAAGCAAAAATAATAACAATTTGATTAGATGGACTTTTTCAAGATTACAAAAATGATATTTAAAACATACTGCTAAGAAAACTAAAATAATATTGAAGATATAGAATACTCTCTCAGGGGAGGGAAATTACTATGACTACCAAAAGTTATAGTAATTACTAAGTGTGATAGTGGCTTAGGAAATCATATGGAGAAGTGCCAAATAGAACTGGGAGCTGATGTATTATACTCAATTACTTTAAAAAATTTACACATTTATTTCATGTAACAAAACCAAATGTATACTACATGGATTGAGAAGTTGAATTTCTTTATTCATTCATCTGTAGATATACACTTTGTTTCTACATCTTGGCAATTTTGAATAATGCTGAAATGAACATGAAAAAACAGATACAACTACAAAATGCTGATTTGTCTTTCAGTGTATACTCTGCAAAGGAATTGCCAGGTCATGCCTACATAACTTTTAAATTGAACCTTCCAGTTTATTCTAAAAACAACTCTTTTGGATTTCGATTGGGGTGGCATTGAATCTCTTCATCAATTGAGGTGGGTGAGTTAATCTTTTAATTACATTGAGTGTTCTAATCCAAGAATATGATATGTACCTCCATTTATTTAGTACTTTTTTCTTTGCAATGTTTTGCAGTTTCTAGTTTATGTTTTCCATGTTTTTATTTGATTTATTTCTAAATATTTGTTATGCTATTGTGAATGAAACATTTAATTTTATGTTTTAACTGTTGGTTGTAATTATATGAACGTGGAATTGATTTTTATTTAGTGACCTTATATCCTGCAACTCTGCTATATTCATTTGTTAGTTCTAGTAGTCTTAGAGTTATCTAAATACATGATTGTGTCATCTGTAAATAGTTTTACTCCATTCTTCCAAACATGTATTATTTTATTCTTTCGTCTTCCTTTATTAACAACTCAGGAAATTTGTCAAAGTGCAATGATAAATAAATACCCTAAGTGCCAATGTTCTAGATTTGTTCTCAATCTTACATAGAAAGAGACTTTCACTATTTAATATGTTGTTGGTTGTAGGTTTTTCATAGATGTCCATAATTAGACTGAGTAAGTTTCTGTCTTTTCCAAGAGTTTATTTTTATCATGTAAGGATGTGCAACTTTGCCAACTGCTTTTTCAGCATCTGTTGAAATGATCATATTCTTTTTTCCTTTAATCTCTTAATATGGTACAATACATTGACTGATTTTAGAATGTTAAACCGATCTTGTGAGATACAGAAATATCATTCCTCTGTGTCTATTTCCTCTTCCTCCTTTTTGTGCTATTATAGTTATACGAAATACATCTACATATACTTCAACTCCAACAATGCATTGCTATAATGATTGTTTAGTTTTATGACTGTCAAAGAAGCTTAGAAAAGACAGCAAGTCTATGCTTACAAAGTTTGTTACATTAACCTGCTTACTTACTATTTCTGGTTATCTTTATTTGTTCCTTTGTATTTGAGTTACCATATGGTGTAATTGACTTATTCCAGTAGAACTTTGCCCTCACTCAACTCAAATTTTTGCTGTTATTTTCAAATATCTTTCTTTTCTGTATGTTATATTCTCCAAATACCATATATGTTGCTTTATACAACAGTTTTTTGTTTTTTGTTTTTTTTTTGAGACAGAGTCTCACTCTGTCACCAAGGCTGGACTATTAGACTACAGTGGCATGATCTCGGTTCACTGCAATCTCTGCCTCCTGGGCTCAAACAATTCTCCTGCCTCAGCCTCCTGAGTAGCTGGGATTACAGGCGCCCACCACCACACCTGCTTAATTTTTGTATTTTTAGTAGAGACAGGGTTTCACCATGTTGGCCAGGCTGGTCTCGAACTCCTAACTTCAAGTGATCCAACCACCTCGGCCTCCCAAAGTGCTGGGATTACAGGCATGAGCCATTGCACTCAGCCCTATACAATAGTTTCTTTTGTTTGTTTGTTTGTTTTGTTTTGTTTTCTTTTGAGATGGGGTCTTGCTCTGTTGCCCAGGCTAGAGTGCAATGCCATGATCTTGGCTCATTGGAACCTCAGTCCCCCGGGTTCAAGCAATTCTCCTGAGTAGCTGGGATTATATATAGGTGCCTGTCACCGCACCCAGCTAATTTTTGTATTTTTAGTAGAGATGGGGTTTCACCATCTTGGCCAGGCTGCTCTTGAACTCCTGACCTCGTGATCCACCCACCTTGGCCTCCCAAAGTGCTGCAATTACAGGTGTGAGCCACCACACCCAGCTATACAATAGTTTTTATGTCAGTTTAGAGGAGGAGAGTGTAATCTCTGTAACATACTTGAAGAGATTTATTCTGAGCCAAATATGAGTGACCGTGGCCCATGACAGCCTTCAGGAGGTCCTGAGAACATGTGTCCAAGGTGGTGGGTGTGCAACTTGGTTTTATACATTTTAGTGAGGCCTGAGACATCAATCAAATACACTCGAGAAATACATTGGCTTGGTTCAGAAATGCAAGACATTTTGAGGTGGGGGGCTTCCATGCTATAGGTAAATTTAAACATTTTCTGGTTGACAATTGGTTGAGTTTGTCTGAAGGTCTGGTATTAATAGAAAGGAAATGTTCAGGTAAAGATGAGATTGTGGAGATCAAGTTTCTTTTGAAGTCTCATAGTAGCTGCCCTTAAAGACAATAGATGACAAATATATCCTATTCAGACCTTTAAAAGGTGCTAGACTCTCAGTTAATCTCTTCAGGATTGGGAGGACCAGGAAGAAAAAGATCTAGCTATGTTAATAGAGATTCTTTACAGATGCAAATTTTCACCCACAAAGTTAGGCCAGCTTTGCAGGGCCATTTCAAAATATGGGGGAGAAAAAATGTTTTGGGATAAAATCTTTTGATTTTCTTAATCACATAATGTTATGCCAGAGTCAGATTGGAAAGAAAGTCACAGCATATAGGGTTAAATAATATCCATCTGATGAGAATTTATGGTTTATAGAGCATGACTCCCCAGACACCTTAGATAGAAATTTGGGCAAGATAAAACAAAATCAGAGCTTAGTCCTCAAGACAGGAAATACGTATTTATACTGTCTTTTAATGTTACAAAATTGCCTTTATCATAGCTCTTTGTTGTTTCATGTGGGTTTGAATTAGCATATGGTATCACTTTCTTTTCATTTTCAAAAACTCCCTTTATTAAGTATCTTGTCAGCTTGGTTCACTAGTAACAAATTCAGTTTGTTTTAATTGGGAATGCCTTAATTTCACCTTCATCTTTACCCTTGGGTCTATGATGCTTGGTTAACAGTTTCGTTGTTGCTGTTTTTTTTTTTTTAAGTGCCGTAATAGGTATTCTTATTTCTTTCTGGCCTCCTTGGTTTCTGATGAGAAGTCAGATCTTATTCTTAGAGTTTCTTTTATGCATGACAAGTCATTTTTCTCTTGCTGTTTTCATGATTTTCTTTTTGTCGTATTTCAGCATTTTTGCTATGATGACTTGGTATGCATCTCTTTGCATTTATATTACTTAGAATTTGTTGAATTTTTAGATGTTTAAAATTATGCTTTTAATCAAATTTAGAAAATGTTCAACTATTTTCTTTGAATTTTTTCTGCTCTGTTCTCTATATCCTCTTCTTGATTTCCTGTTAAACATATGTTGCTATGGTAAACGGTGTCTTATGCTTGTCTGAAGTCCTGTTGAATTTTCTTCATATTTTTTTCTTGTTTTTCATATTAAATATCTTTGTCTCTCTTTCTTCAAGTTTGTAATCTTTTAGTTTGTCTGCCAGTTGAAATCTGCTGTTAACCTTTTCTAGCAAAATGTATATTTCAGTCTCTGTCATTTTCAATTCCAGAATGTTATTTGGCTCTTTTTAATAATTTCTCTTTCATTATTGATATTATTTATTGCCATGAAAGCTTCCTTTACGTTGTTAATTATGGTTTTCTGTTTTTCCTTTGGACATATTTGTAATTGTTGCCTTGAAGTATTATTTTTTAAAACTGACATCTGGGCTCCCTCGGACATAGCTTCTGTTCCCTCATTTTATTCTTGTGTATATGTCAAACTTTGTTTCGTTGCATGTCATGAAACTTTTTTCTTGACAACACAAAAATTGAGGTAATATATTCATTAACTCTGGAAATTTACTCCCTGTATCTTGTTTTTGTTCCTGTTTATTTGTTTGGTGACTTGCTTGAACTATTGTAAGTATTCTTCTTCCTTAATGTAACTCTTCTGATGTTTTTTCTCAGAGGATGCAGATTTTTGAGTACACAAAGGTACCATGGGATAACAGTAGCTTTAGCAGAGATGTATTTGTCAATTTCCCTGATTTCTCAGTTAAGCTGTCTGTCTCATTTGGTGTCACACCAAATTGTTAGATTTTATTAACTGCCAGCTGTTTGTTCTGTAGTTTCTGGTTTTTTCTTTCTAAATTTTTCATTTTTAATTTTCATGGGTACATAGTAGATGCATGTATTTATGGAGTATATGAGATATTTTGATAGAGGCATGAAATGTATAATAATCACATCATAAAAAATGGGTTATCTATCTCCTGAAGCACTTATCCTTTTTATGACAAAGAATTCAAATATACTGTTTTAGTTAATTAAAATGTATAATTGAATTATTTTGACTATGGTTATCATGTTGTGCTATCAATATTAGGTATAATTTATTCTTCTTATTTTTGTACCCATCAACCATCCCCACCAAACAAAAGAACCCTAAAAAACTTAGCAGCCTCTGGTAATGAACCTTCTTTTCATTATCTGCCTGTGTTCAATTGTTTTGGTTTTTGCATATGACAATAAGTGAAAAGATGTGATGTTTGTTTTTCCATGCCTGGTTGATTTCACTTAACATAATGACCTCAAGTTTTGTCCATGTTGTTGCAAATGACAGAATCTCATTGTTTTATGTCTCTTCTATGTAATTCATTCTGTATCAGTATAACATTTTCTTTATCCATTCATCTGTTGATGGACATTGTTTTAGTCTGCTTTCATGCTGCTGAAAGAAAGAGGTTTTCATGCTGTTTTGTCTGTTTTTAAAGGAGGAGACCACCCCTCATATCGTCTTATGCCCAATTTCTGCCTCCAAAGAAAGAAGTAAAAACTAAAAAGCAGAAATGAAATCCACAGGCAGACAGCCCGGCGCCACACCCTGGGACTGATAGTTAAAGATCGACCCCTAACCTAATTGGTTCTGTTATCTATAGATTATAGACATTATATAGAAATGCACTGTGAAAATCCCTATCTTGTTTTGTTCCAATCTAATTACCAGTGCATGCAGCCCCCAGTCACGTACCCCCTGCTTGCTCAATCAATCACGACCCTCTCACATGCACCCCCTTAGAGTTGTGAGCCCTTAAAAGGGACACGAATTGCTCACTTGGGGAGCTTGACACTTGAGACAGGAGTTTTGCCAATGCCCCCGGCTGAATAAACTCCTTCCTTCTTTCACTCGTTGTCTGAGGAGTTTTGTCTACGGCTTGTCCTGCTGCATTTTCATGCTGCTGAAAGAAAGAGATTTAACTGACTTATAGTTCCACATGGCTGGGGAAGCCTCACAATCATGGTGGAAGGCAAGGAGGAGCAAGTCACATCTTACATGAATGGCAGCAGGCAAACAGGGAGAGCTTGTGCGGGGGAACTCCTCTTTTTAAAACCATGGATCTCATGAGACTTATTCACTACCATGAGAACAGCACAGGAAAGACTTGCCCTCATTTCAGTTACCTCCCACCAGATCCCTCCCACAATGTGTGGGAATTCAAGATGAGATTTGGGTGGGGACACAGTTGGACAGAGCCAGACCATACCATTCTGCCCCTGGCCCCTCCCAAATCTCATGCCCTCACATCTTAAATCCAATCATGGCTTCCCAACAGTCCCACAGAGTTTTAATTCACTTCAGCACTAATTCAAAAGTCCACAGTCCAAAGTCTTATCTGAGACAAGGCAAGTCCCCTTCACCTATGAGCCTGTAAAATCAAAAGCAGGTTAGTTACTTCCTAGATATAGTGGGGATATAGGCATTGGGTAAATACTGCCATTCCAAATGGGAGAAATTGGTCAAAACTGTTATAAATAAAGTCTCGGTGCCACAAAAGAAATAACACATGAATATAAAATTTTATTTTCAATTCTCAGCAAGGCAATGTAGTTCTATAGAAGGGTGCACCCTTACAGATGGAGCAGTGGTGAGCACACACTTGGACAAAGGAGGGAAAGGGGTTCTTATCCCTGATGCACATGGCCTCTGCTGCTCTGTCGTTCCCTTATTGGCTAGGGTTAGACAGCACAGGCTAAACTAATTCCAATTGGCTAATTTAAAGAGAGTGACTGGGCGAGTGGTTTGGGGAGTCAGGGTGGAACAGGTAAGGGTGGAGCAGGTAATTGGAATGAGTCAGGGTGGAGCAGGTGATCGTAAAAGGTTGCTTTTCGAGGAATTTAAGTTTAAAAGTAGAAAGCAAAGAATTGAATATACTGACATATTGCTTCTTTGAAGAGAAATTTAGAACTCATATCTAATAATTCTCTCCTCTTGCATTTTCCTTACAGCTTTCTCTTCAAACTTCTTTAACATGTCTTGGCTTAGTTGTTCTGCCTGATTTTCCAAAAGAAGAAGCTTATCTGGATAAGGTGGAGGATAATTAAGAGAGGTTTTAGTAAGTGCTGTTTCTATGAGCCTCTGCACCAACCCACGGATGCATGGTATGACACAGCATCCAACAAGAATAAGTACACCCATTACGGCTGCGAGGGAAGTAAGAATTGAGGCTGTTATTTCTTTCCATTTACCGAACCACTTTTCTAGTCATCCTGTAAAGGGGTCATTTACCCCTGAGTTGGTGGCTAACTCATTGGACAGAGCAGTCAGACCTTGCAATGCCTTTGTTATACTTCAGGGGCGATGTTGTTTCGGAAAAAGGTACAACTGAGTTTTAATCATGACACAAATTCCTCCTCTTTCTGCTAATATCGTGTCTAAGGCTATCCTATTTTCCCAAGCCATCTGGCCCGTAGCCCCTAATTGCTCAGCTATTCCTTTAACAGCATCTCTAGTGTAGTTAATAGATCGCTGTTGGTTGTAGTAGATGTAGTTTATCCAATCTACATTTTTATTAGTTGTCACCCACCAAAATATTGATTCAAATCCTGCAGCTATTTGATTTCGGACTTTAAATTGATCTGGTATTCCCGTTGGGACTCCAATTGCGTTATATAGACGTGAGAGTCAAAAGACCCATAAGAGACTTCTCTGGCTTTACAATGTCTTATTTTTCCTTCGTCTGGTTGATGAAATGCCAGGATGAAAGGGATAGCCAATTGGACTGAAAAACAAGGGCCACTCCAGTTATTCAGCAGAGTGTCCAGTAAAGGTCCACCACAATACCACCACACATCCACTCAGGGATGAACAAGGACTGACTGATTGATAAGCTCTTGAAAATTCTTAAGCTCATTGCATCCCTTCAGGTCTCCAAGGAATGCTAAGTTTCCTCCCTGTCATGAGAGATAGGAAGTGAACTTAGTGTTGGGAGACAAGCTGGATGGCCCTCTGGGGCTGACCCGCAGGGTGCCAGATTTCAGAATATAGCAGAGAGAGTGCATGACACCACTTGTTACTCCAGGCTGTAGAATCCTGGAAAAGAGCTACTATGCAGCTCACGCCCAGTCAACTGGAGGACCACCCTAGTGGAAAGGAGATAGTCTGGGCCTCTGGCCTGCCGTGCACACAAGCATAACAATTGCTTTTGTTTAACATGCAAATGGAATATTTGATCCATTCCAACCAGGCATTTGTATCTTGGTATCCTGTCTTAATTGCCAAAGTTTGTTTTAAGTCTTTAACTTCTGTGATAGCTATCTCATTCTTGTGGTTAGATGGAGGAGGAGCAATTATTCCATTGTGAGAGGTTTTAGAAGAAGGCTTAGAGGAAGGTGGAGGTGGCAGGGGATCAAAGAAATGCATTTCAAAGAATCTAATAGGGTCTGTCCCTGAAACCTCAGCCCCCATATCATAAAACCAGCTTAAAGAAGGGAAGAAAAGGAGAAGAACTTTGAGGATTCGAGATAATAACCTGTATAGGATTGCACTGGTTTAGCTGACAGTTCTTGGGGGGGGTTTGAGGGGGGTCTGTCCCTCTAGTAAAATGAATGTATGGTTTTAGGAAATTACAAAAACCGATTGGGGAAGTCCATCCTTGCCCTTTCGTGGTCCGCAGAATGTTGGACCAACTACAGCATAAAAGCTCTGCATTGGGGGACAAGACGCCTGGTTGACACTGGAGTCTTTATTGAAATCTCCCCGGATTCAATGGTCCCAATTCACAAATGCCCAATCTGAGGAGAGTCAGGTGGGACAGAGGTACTTTTCTGAAGTAGAGAGCTATCTTTGACTTGGCAAGTACCCACAGGGTATAACTGTAAGGCCTCTGAGCCCAAGCCAAGCCATTGCATCCCCTGTGACTTGCACTTATACGCCCAGATGACCTGAAGTAACTGAAGAATCACAAAAGAAATGCAAATGCCCTGCCTCGCCTTAACTGATGACATTCCACCACAAAAGAAGTGAAAATGGCCAGTTCTTGTCTTAAGCGATGATATTATCTTGTGAAATTCCTTTTCCTGGCTCATCTTGGCTCAAAAAGCTCCCCCACTGAGCACCTTGTGACCCCTACTCCTGCCCGTCAGAGAACAACCCTCCTTTGACTGTAATTTTCCTTTACCTACCCAAATCCTATAAAACGGCCCCACCCTTATCTCCCTTCACTGACTCTCTTTTTGGACTCAGCCCACCTGCACCCATGTGAAATAAACAGCCATGTTGCTCACACAAAGCCTGTTTGGTGGTCTCTTCACACGGACGCGCATGACAATAACAAGGCAAGCATCAAATCCAGTAGTTTGAGGTGAAATTGACTTGGTTATGTTAATAACTAGATGGTCAGCAATAGAGCAAGGAAAGAAGAAAGAGTAACAGAATAGATGAAAGAGAGTTAAATTTGTCTTAGCTTTAGTTTGGTGGGGTTTTTCCCTGGGACTATGGCCCACGACTCTGGAGGGGGTGGTGCTTTCTTGACTCAGGTGTGATGCGTCCATCCCTTTCCATTGTATGAACAGTGGTGGTTAGCAGCACAAAGTAGGGTCCTTCCCAGGCTGCCTTGAGTTTTCCTTCTTTCCACCCTTTGATGAGAACGTGATCTTCAGGCTGGTGCTGGTTTACCAGAAATTCTAAGGGTGGTACGTGTGCTAAAAGACTTTTAGTTTTGAGGGAAAGGAAAGTAGAAGATAAACCAATTATATAATTTCTAAGAAATTGATCTTTTGTTTTAAATGTGGGGACATCAGCAGTCGACTCTACAGTCCTTGGTGCCTTCTTACTGAGAAATTTCATTTAGCACCTATTTTTATCAGTGTTTAGACCAAAGAAAGTCAAACACCATTTCATATTTGACAGTGTTTCCTGTATGATTTTTATGCCAGAGAAGCTAAATTTCACCTTTATATTAGTGTGTTATTAATGTTAAAGTCAATTTTAATAAAATGTTGTAGACATATTTATCCAATTTTAATGTGTGACCATAAGCTAAGATTTTTATAGACACTTTTTAACCTTTTATAATTTTTGTTAAAGAGCAGGATAGTGCTTTAAGAAAAACCTGTTGTGCTTTTATTTTAACGTCCAGTTCACAGAAAGACTGGATGATACCCCTTTAACAATATGTTTACACACAGAATTTCTTTTACAATTAACATTTTAAAACTTGCTTAAACCTTTAAAACAAATTTTTTAACTTTGGATGTAGGTAAAAACTCCACATTCTTATGCTGCCTTATAATCCTTTTACCAAAAGTATATTTTACTTTCCTTGCACACCTTGCACATAAACTGTTTCTTCAACAGTTTTACATTCAGGAGGCCTAATTCCTTTTAAATTATACAATATTTCTTGCATAAATTCCCTTTGATAACTTTTTTTTCCCATGACTTTCACAATCTTTGACATACGTCAACCTTCTGACTTGGTGCAAACATCCCTTTCTTTAAACAACCAGTTAATTTATTTTAGGACAAGAATTTACCATATGACATTCTTTTTATATAAATTCTTCCCCTCCCCCTGCCTTTTTTGTCCATTCTTCTCCAAAGCGAACTTCCTTCATGTCTGTGGGCTAGACTGCCTAAGGCCGGCCACAAGATTAGAAGTTAGGATAATACGTGTTACACTGTTCATTTTAGCAAACTTTACTTTTGTTGAAAACCTTGTAAGTTTGGGATTTCAATGATCCTTTGCTATTAATGAGACCTTCTTTAGTCCAAATTAACTTAGAGTTGGTATAGATGGTTCCTTCCTGGTTGTGTAAATACTGAAAGCTTGGCTGAGCTCCCCCATTTGAGCAGACCAATTATTAGGCAATTTTCCTAACTCTGCTTCTACAAGAGTTTCCCTATTAATTACTGAATACCCATTGTGCCTTTTTCCTTCAATCACCCAGGAGGAACAATCTATTGTCCTGTCCTGAAGGGAGTTCCTCCTAGGTATGGTGGGACCTTTGTATAGTAATTAATTAAGATTTAGATCCCCTGTTAGGAAACCTGCTGGGTTAAGGGAATTTTTAGTGGTTAATGTTGAATCATCTTTTTTTTAACAAAATCGCCTCATACTTTCTTCTGTTGGCAAAGCAGTTGTCATTACAGATTGAATGTATTTGGGCCAGCCACAGGTTACTGGGTTAAGGATTTTTGATTAGGAAGGCTATGGCTTGTCAGTGGCCTCAGTGCTCTTGGGCTATGCCCTTGTTTACACTGACAACAGGGTGGTATTGGAGTGTTATAGGCTCATGGAGAAGACCTTCAATAATCAATTATAGGTTTTAAATTTACCCTGGCTTTTAAAGGAATGGGGTACACCATTTAGTCTTTATTACTTCTCTCTCTTTCTCGCTTTGACTTTCTGTCTCTCTCTTACTCCCTCTTTGTGTCTCTGTATCTCTCTCTCTTGCTCTCTCTCTCTCTGTCTGTCTCTCTCCCTCTCCCTCCTCTCCCCTCCCTCTCCCTCCTTTCCCCTCCCTCTCCCTCCTCTCCCCTCCCTCTCTCTCCTTCCTCTCTGCTGGTCTTTCACTGCCTCTGCCAGCCACTGATGCTGCTGTTCTCCCCTCTCCTTCACCTTTCCCTAGAGTTGGGACCGGCGGGAGTTGAGCTACTCCCAAGAAGAAAGAAAAGGGGGGATTTGTGTGAAGTTCAACCCTTGAAATTAGCGGAAGTCTCAACGCCTCAAACCAGGGGTGTCTTGCCTTGCCTGCCCTGGACGTCTCAACCTCTCAAACCAGGGGTGTCTTGCCTTGCCTGCCCTGGACGTCTCAACCTCTCAAACCAGGGGTGTCTTGCCTTGCCTGTCCTGGACGTCTCAACCTCTCAAACCAGGGGTGTCTTGCCTTGCCTGCCCTGGACGTCTCAACCTCTCAAACAAGGGGTGTCTTGCCTTGCCTGCCCTGGACGTCTCAACCTCTCAAACCAGGGGTGTCTTGCCTTGCCTGCCCTGGACGTCTCAACCTCTCAAACCAGGGGTGTCTTGCCTTGCCTGCCCTGGACGTCTCAACCTCTCAAACCAGGGGTGTCTTGCCTTGCCTGCCCTGGACGTCTCAACCTCTCAAACCAGGGGTGTCTTGCCTTGCCTGCCCTGGACGTCTCAACCTCTCAAACCAGGGGTGTCTTGCCTTGCCTGCCCTGGACGTCTCAACCTCTCAAACCAGGGGTGTCTTGCCTTGCCTGCCCTGGACGTCTCAACCTCTCAAACCAGGGGTGTCTTGCCTTGCCTGCCCTGGACGTCTCAACCTCTCAAACCAGGGGTGTCTTGCCTCGCCTGCCCTGGACGTCTCAACCTCTCAAACAAGGGGTGTCTTGCCTTGCCTGTCCTGGAAGGTTGACCTGTTTCCCCCCTTTCCCCCTCTGAAAGTCCTTTGCACACTGCCCACTCGCAGAGAGGACCCATTCTCTCCGTCCAGCAGTAGGACTTGTCACCATCCACATGAACAACACCGCAAGCAGGCTTGTTTGTGATCATTCGTGCACACACACATTCAGCCCTTCAGAATCTGACCACCAAGGAAGTACTTCACTGGCTCCCGCGGCTTCTCCTTCCTTGGTCTGTGCACAGAGTTGTCACCGCAGTACGTGAGGATCCTTTACCCTAGTTTGCTGGCCAGTTTATTTTCACATTGCTGAGAGCTCGGATTATTCCTCACACTGGGTGGGTCCTGATTTCTCACCCTAGAGGCTGCCATAAGGAGGCGGGGCACACCTCCTCACAAGAGAGAACCGGAGACCGCCCCTGGAGGGGAATGTCATCATGGGTGAGCCCCCTAAATTGTTATAAAGTTTCGGTGCTGCAAAAGAAATAGTACAGGAATGTAAAATTTTCTTTTTAATTCTCATCAAGGCAATGTACTTCTATAGAAGGGTGTGCCTTATAGATGGAGTGATGGTGAGTGCACACTTGGACAAAGGAGGGGGAGGAGTTCTTATCCCTGAGGCATGGGCCCCTGCTGCCCTGTCATTCCTCTGTTAGCTAGGGTTAGACCGCACAGGCTAAACTAATTCTGATTGGCTAATTTAAAAGGTGATGGAGTGAGTTCTTTGGTGGAAGTCAGGGTGGAGCAGGTAAGGGTGGAGCAGGTAACTGGAATGAGTCAGGGTGGAGCAGGTGATCAAAAAAGGTTGCTTTATGAGGAAGTTAAGTTTAAAAGTAGAAGGCAAAGAATTGAACATACTGACATATTGATTCTTTGAAGAGAAATTTAGAACTCATATCTAATAAAACAGAGGAGCTACAGGGCCCATGCAAGTCTGAAATCCAGTGGGGCCAGTCAAATCTTAAAGCTGCAAAATGATCTCCTTCAACTCCATGTCTAATATCTAGGTCACGGTGATGAAAGAGGTGTTTCCATGGTCTGCCCCTGCGACTTTGCAGGCTACAGCCTTTTTTCTGGCTCCTTTCACAGGCTGGCATTAACCATCTGCCGCTTTTCCAGGTGTACAGTGCAAGCTGTCAGTGGATCTACCATTATGGATCTGGAGTATGGTGGTCCTCTTCTCACAGCTCCATTAGGCAGCTCCCCAGTACAGACTCTATGTGGGTGCTCCAACCCCACATTTCCCATCTGCACTGCTCAGCAGAGTTCCTCCATGAGAGCCTTGCCCCTTCAGCAAACTTCTGCGTAGATATTCAAGCATTTCCATACATCTTCTGAAATCTAGGCAGAGCTTCCCAAACATCAATGATTGACTTTTGTGCATTCGCAGGCTCAACACCACATGAAAGCTGCCAAGGCTTGCGGCTTGCAACCTCCGAAGCCACAGCCTGAGCTCTATATTGGCCCCTTTTAGTCATGGCTGGAGCAGCTAAGACTTAGGGCACCGAGTCCCTAGGCTGCACATAGCATGGGGACTCCTGGCCTGGCTCACAAAAACCACTTTTTATTCCTAGGCCTCTAGGCCTGTGATGGCAGAGGGAGCAGGGGGCTGCCCTGAAGATCTCTGAAATGTCCTGGAGACGTTTTCCCCATTGTCTTGGGGATTAATATTCAGCCCTTGTTACTTACACAAATTTCTGCATCCAGCTTGGCTTGAATTTTCTCCTCAGAAAATGGGATTTTCTTTTCTATCACATTGTCAGGCTGCAAATTTTCTGTACCCTTATGCTCTGCTTCCCTAATAAAACTGAATGCTTTTTTCAGCACCCGTAACAGCACCCAAGTTACCTCTTGAATGCTTTGCTGCTTAGAAATTTCTTCTGCAAGATACCCTAAATAATCTTTTTCAAGTTCAAAGTTCCACAGATCTCTAGGGCAGGGGCAAAATGCCATCAATCTCTTTGCTAAAATATAACACAAGTCACCTTTGCTCCAGTTCTCAACACGTTCCTCATCTCTGAGACCACCTCAGCCTGGACTTTATTGTTTATATCGCTATTAGTGTTTTTGTCAAAGCCATTCAATAAGCCTCTGGGAAGTTCCAAACTTTCCCGCATTTTCCTGTCTTCTGAGCCCTCCAAACTGTTTCAGCCTCTCCCTGTTACCCAGTTCCAAAGTCACTTCCACATTTTTGCATATGTTTTCAGCAATGCTTTGCTCTACTGGTGCCAATTTACATATGAGTCTATGTTCCCACTGCTGGAAAAGACGTACCTGAGACTGGAAAGTTTACAGAAGAAAGAGAAATTGACTTACAGTTCCACGTGGCTGGGGAAGCCTCATAGTCATGGTGGAAGGCATGGAGGAGTAAGCATGGTGGCAGGCAAAGGAGAGCTTGGTAGGGAACTCCTTTTTTTATTTTTATTTAATTAATTAATTTATTTATTTTTATTATACTTTAAGTTCTAGGGTACATGTGCATAACGTGCAGGTTTGTTACATATGTATATTTGTGCCATGTTGGTGTGCTGCACCCATCAACTCGTCAGCACCCATCAATTCATCATTTATATCATGTATAACTCCCCAATGCAATCCCTCCCCCTCCCCCTCCCCCCTCCCCATGATAGGCCCCAGTGTGTGATGTTCCCCTTCCCGAGTCCAAGTGATCTCATTGTTCAGTTCCCACCTATGAGTGAGAACATGCAGTGTTTGGTTTTCTGTTCTTGTGATAGTTTGCTTAGAATGATGGTTTCCAGCTGCATCCATGTCCCTACAAAGGACGCAAACTCATCCTTTTTTATGGCTGCATAATATTCCATGGTGTATATGTGCCACATTTTCTTAATCCAGTCTGTCACTGATGGACATTTTGGTTGATTCCAAGTCTTTGCTATTGTGAATAGTGCTGCAATAAACATACGTGTGCATGTGTCTTTGTAGTAGAATAATTTATAATCCTTTGGGTATATACCCAGTAGTGGGATGGCTGGGTCATATGGTACATCTAGTTCTAGATCCTTGAGGAATTGGCATACTGTTTTCCATAATAGTTGAACGAGTTTACAATCCCACCAACAGTGTAAAAGTGTTCCTATTTCTCCACATCCTCTCCAACACCTGTTGTTTCCTCATGTTTTAATGATTGCCATTCTAACTGGTGTGAGATGGTATCTCATTGTGGTTTTGATTTGCATTTCTCTGATGGCGAGTGATGATGAGCATTTTTTCATGTGTCTGTTGGCTGTATGAATGTCTTCTTTTGAGAAATGTCTGTTCATATACTTTCCCCACTTTTTGATGGGCTTGTTTGTTTTTTTCTTGTATATTTGTTTGAGTTCTTTGTAGATTCTGGATATTAGCCCTTTGTCAGATGAGTAGATTGCAAAAATTTTCTCCCATTCTGTAGGTTGCCTGTTCACTCTGATGGTAGTTTCTTTTGCTGTGCAGAAGCTCTTTAGTTTAATTAGATCCCATTTGTCAATTTTGGCTTTTGCTGCCGTTGCTTTTGGTGTTTTAGACATGAAGTCCTTGCCCATGCCTATGTCCTGAATGGTACTACCTAGATTTTCTTCTAGGGTTTTTATGGTATTAGGTCTAACATTTAAGTCTCTAATCCATCTTGAATTAATCTTCGTATAAGGAGTAAGGAAAGGACCCAGTTTCAGCTTTCTACTTATGGCTAGCCCATTTTCCCAGCACCATTTATTAAATAGGGAATCCTTTCCCCATTTCTTGTTTCTCTCAGATTTGTCAAAGATCAGATGGCTGTAGATGTGTGGTATGATTTCTGAGGACTCTGTTCTGTTCCATTGGTCTATATCTCTGTTTTGGTACCAGTACCATGCTGTTTTGGTTACTGTAGCCTTGTAGTATAGTTTGAAGTCAGGTAGCGTGATGCCTCCAGCTTTGTCCTTTTGACTTAGGATTGTCTTGGCAATGCGGGCTCTTTTTTGGTTCCATATGAACTTTAAAGCAGTTTTTTCCAATTCTGTGAAGAAACTCATTGGTAGCTTGATGGGGATGGCATTGAATCTATAAATAACCTTGGGCAGTATGGCCATTTTCACGATATTGATTCTTCCTATCCATGAGCATGGTATGTTCTTCCATTTGTTTGTGTCCTCTTTGATTTCACTGAGCAGTGGTTTGTAGTTCTCCTTGAAAAGGTCCTTGACATCCCTTGTAAGTTGGATTCCTAGGTATTTGATTCTCTTTGAAGCAATGGTGAATGGAAGTTCATTCCTGATTTGGCTCTCTGCTTGTCTGTTACTGGTGTATAAGAATGCTTGTGATTTTTGCACATTAATTTTGTATCCTGAGACTTTGCTGAAGTTGCTTATCAGCTTAAGGAGATTTTGGGCTGAGACAATGGGGTTTTCTAAATATACAATCATGTCATCTGCAAGCAGGGACAATTTGACTTCTTCTTTTCCTAACTGGATACCCTTGATTTCTTTCTCTTGCCTGATCGCCCTAGCCAGAACTTCCAACACTATGTTGAATAGGAGTGGTGAGAGAGGGCATCCCTGCCTTGTGCCAGTTTTCAAAGGGAATTTTTCCAGTTTTTGCCCATTCAGTATGATATTAGCTGTGGGTTTGTCATAAATAGCTCTTATTATTTTGAGGTACATTCCATCAATACCGAATTTATTGAGCGTTTTTAGCATGAAGGGCTGTTGAATTTTCTCAAAAACCTTTTCTGCATCTACTGAGATAATCATGTGGTTCTTGACTTTGGTGCTGCTTATATGCTGGATTATGTTTATTGATTTGTGAATGTTGAACCAGCCTTGCATCCCAGGGATGAAGCCCACCTGATCATGGTGGATAAGCTTTTTGATGTGCTGCTGCATCCGGTTTGCCAGTATTTTATTGAGGATTTTTGCACTGATGTTCATCAGGGATATTGGTCTAAAATTCTCTTTTTTTGTTGTGTTTCTGCCAGGCTTTCGTATCAGGATGATGTTGGCCTCATAAAATGAGTTAGGGAGGATTCCCTCTTTTTCTATTGATTGGAATAGTTTCAGAAGGAATGGTACCAGCTCCTCCTTGTACCTCTGGTAGAATTCAGCTGTGAATCCATCTGGTCCTGGACTTTTTTTGGTGGGTAGGCTATTAATTGTTGCCTCAATTTCAGATCCTGCTATTGGTCTATTCAGGGATTCAACTTCTTCCTGGTTTAGTCTTGGGAGAGTGTAAGTATCCAGGAAATTATCCATTTCTTCTAGATTTTCTAGTTGATTTGCATAGAGGTGTTTATAGTATTCTCTGATGATAGTTTGTATTTCTGTGGGGTCCGTGGTGATATCCCCTTTATCATTTTTTATTGCGTGTATTTGATTCCTCTCTCTTTTCTTCTTTATTAGTCTTGCTAGCGGTCTGTCAATTTTGTTGATCTTTTCAAAAAACCAACTCCTGGATTCATTGATTTTTTGGAGGGTTTTTTGTGTCTCCATCTCCTTCAGTTCTGCTCTGATCTTAGTTATTTCTTGCCTTCTGCTAGCTTTTAAATGTGTTTGCTCTTGCCTCTCTAGTTCTTTTAATTGTGATGTTAGAGTGTCAATTTTAGATCTTTCCTGCTTTCTCTTGTGGGCATTTAGTGCTATAAATTTCCCTCTACACACTGCTTTAAATGTGTCCCAGAGATTCTGGTATGTTGTATCTTTGTTCTCATTGGTTTCAAAGAACATCTTTTTTTCTGCTTTCATTTTGTTATGTACCCAGTAGTCATTCAGGAGCAGGTTGTTCAGTTTCCATGTAGTTGAGCGGTTTTGATTGAGTTTCTTAGTCCTGAGTTCTAGTTTGATTGCACTGTGGTCTGAGAGACAGTTTGTTATAATTTCTGTTCTTGTACATTTGCTGAGGAGTGCTTTACTTCCAATTATGTGGTCAATTTTGGAATAAGTGCGATGTGGTGCTGAGAAGAATGTATATTCTGTTGATTTAGGGTGGGGAGTTCTATAGATGTCTATTAGGTCCACTTGGTGCAGAGATGAGTTCAATTCCTGGATATCCTTGTTAACTTTCTGTCTCGTTGATCTGTCTAATGTTGACAGTGGAGTGTTGAAGTCTCCCATTATTATTGTATGGGAGTCTAAGTCTCTTTGTAAGTCTCTAAGGACTTGCTTTATGAATCTGGGTGCTCCTGTATTGGGTGCATATATATTTAGGAGAGTTAGCTCTTCCTGTTGAATTGATCCCTTTACCATTATGTAATGGCCTTCTTTGTCTCTTTTGATCTTTGATGGTTTAAAGTCTGTTTTATCAGAGACTAGGATTGCAACCCCTGCTTTCTTTTGTTCTCCATTTGCTTGGTAGATCTTCCTCCATCCCTTTATTTTGAGCCTATGTATGTCTCTGCATGTGAGATGGGTCTCTTGAATACAGCAGACTGATGGGTCTTGACTCTTTATCCAGTTTGCCAGTCTGTGTCTTTTAATTGGAGCATTTAGTCCATTAACATTTAAGGTTAATATTGTTATGTGTGAACTTGATCCTGCCATTATGATATTAACTGGTTATTTTGCTCATTAGTTGATGCAGTTTCTTCCTAGCCTCGATGGTCTTTACATTTTGGCATGTTTTTGCAATGGCTGGTACCGGTTGTTCCTTTCCATGTTTAGGGCTTCCTTCAGGGTCTCTTGTAAGGCAGGCCTGGTGGTGACAAAATCTCTAAGCATTTGCTTATCTGTAAAGGATTTTGTTTCTCCTTCACTTATGAAACATAATTTGGCTGGATATGAAATTCTGGGTTGAATATTCTTTTCTTTAAGAACGTTGAATATTGGCCCCCACTCTCTTCTGGCTTGTAGAGTTTCTGCCGAGAGATCTGCTGTTAGTCTGATGGGCTTCCCTTTGTGGGTAACCCGACCTTTCTCTCTGGCTGCCCTTAAGATTTTTTCCTTCATTTCAACTTTGGTGAATCTGGCAATTATGTGTCTTGGAGTTGCTCTTCTGGAGGAGTATCTTTGTGGCGTTCTCTGTATTTCCTGAATTTGAATGTTGGCCTGCCCTACTAGGTTGGGGAAGTTCTCTTGGATGATATCCTGAAGAGTGTTTTCCAACTTGGTTCCATTTTCCCCCTCACTTTCAGGCACCCCAATCAGACGTAGATTTGGTCTTTTTACATAATCCCATACTTCTTGCAGGCTTTGTTCATTTCTTTTTCTTCTTTTTTCTTTTGGTTTCTCTTCTCGCTTCATTTCATTCATTTGATCTTCAATCGCTGATACTCTTTCTTCCAGTTGATCGAGTCGGTTACTGAAGCTTGTGCATTTGTCACGTATTTCTCGTGTCATGGTTTTCATCTCTGTCATTTCGTTTATGACCTTCTCTGCATTAATTAATCTAGCTGTCAATTCTTCCACTCTTTTTTCAAGATTTTTAGTTTCTTTGCGCTGGGTACGTAATTCCTCCTTTAGCTCTGAGAGGTTTGATGGACTGTAGCCTTCTTCTCTCATCTCGTCAAAGTCATTCTCTGACCAGCTTCGATCCGTTGCTGGCGATGGGCTGTGCTCCTTTGCAGGGGGAGATGCGCTCTTATTTTTTGAATTTCCAGCTTTTCTGCCCTGCTTTTTCCCCATCTTTGTGGTTTTATCTGTCTCTGGTCTTTGATGATGGTGACGTACTGATGGGGTTTTGGTATAGGTGTCCTTCCTGTTTGACAGTTTTCCTTCTGACAGTCAGGACCCTCAGCTATAGGTCTGTTGGAGATTGCTTGAGGTCCACTCCAGACCCTGTTTGCCTGCGTATCAGCAGCAGAGGTTGCAGAAGATAGAATATTGCTGAACAGCGAGTGTACCTGTCTGATTCTTCCTTTGGAAGCTTCCTCTCAGGGGTGTACTCCACCCTGTGAGGTGTGGGGTGTCAGACTGCCCCTAGTGGGGGATGTCTCCCAGTGAGGCTACTCAGGGGACAGGGACCCACTTGAGCAGGCAGTGTGTCCGTTCTCAGATCTCAAACTCCGTGTTGGGAGATCCACTGCTCTCTTCAAAGCTGTCAGACAGAGTCGTTCGCGTCTGCTCAGGCCTCTGCTGCTTCCCCTGTTGTTTTTTTAGCTGAGCCCTGTCCCCAGAGGTGGAGTCTATAGAGACAGGCAGGTTTCCTTGAGCTGCTGTGAGCTCCACCCAGTTCAAGCTTCCCAGCGGCTTTGTTTACCTACTTAAGCCTCAGCAATGGTGGGCGCCCCTCCCCCAGCCTCGCTGCTGCCTTGCGGTTAGATCGCCGCAGCCTGCTGTGTTAACAATGAGGGAGGCTCCGTGGGCGTGGGACCCTCCCGGCCAGGTGAGGGATATATTCTTCTGGTGTGCCCGTTTGCTTAATGTGCGGTATTGGGGTGGGAGTTACCCGATTTTCCAGGTGTTGTGTGTCTCAGTTCCGCTGGCTAGGAAAAGGGATTCCCTTCCCCCTTGCACTTCCCAGGTGAGGCGATGCCTCGCCCTGCTTCAGCTCTCGCTGGTCAGGCTGCAGCAGCTGACCAGCACCGATTGTCCGGCACTCCCTAGTGAGATGACCCCAGTACCTCAGTTGAAAATGCAGAAATCACCGGTCTTCTGTGTCGCTCTCGCTGGGAGTTGGAGACTAGAGCTGTTCCAATTTGGCCATCTTGCTCCGCCCCCCCGGGAACTCCTTTTTTTAAAGCCATCAGATCTCATGAGACTTATTCACTGTCATGAGAACAGCATGGGAAAGACTTGCGCCATGATTCAATTACCTCCCACTGGGTTCCTCCCACAACACGTGGGAATTCAAGATGAAATTTGTGTGGGGACACAGCCAAACTATATCACACATTTAGGTTGCTTCCAAATCTTGACTATTTTGAACAGTGCCACAAGAAATGTAGGAGTTCAGATAGATCTTTGGTATATTATATTCCCTTCTTTGATGCATATACCCAGCAGTAGGATTGACAGATCATAAGTTAGCTCTATTTTTAGGTATTTAAGGACCCTCCAGACCTTTCTTCATAATGGTTGTATTAATTTAAATTCTTATCAACAGTGTACGAGGGTTCATTTTCTTCATATCCTCATCAGCATTTTTATTGCCTGCCTTTTGTATATAAGCCATTTTAACTGAGGTGAGATGATATCTCACTATAGCTTAGATTTGCATTTCTCTGAAGACCAGTGATTTTGAGTGCCTTTTCATATACCTGTTTGTCATTTGTATGTCTACTTTTGAGAAATGTCTTTTTAAATCTTTTGTCCATTTAGATCTTTTCCTATAGAATTGTTTGAGCTCCTTATATATTCTGGTTATTAATCTCTTGTCAAATTGGTAGTTTATAAATATTTTCCCTGATTTGGCGGGTTGCATCATCACTTTGTTGAATGTTTTCTTCACTGTGCAGAAGCCTTCTAACTCTATGTAATCTCACTTGTCCAGTTTTTTCTTTGGTTTTCTATGCTTAGGAGTTATGACTTAAGAAATTTTTGCTCAGATCAATGTCCTAGAGAGTTTCCCCAATGTTTTCTTCTAGTAGACTCATAGTTTGAGATCTTAAATTTAAGTCTTTAATAAATTTTGATTTGATTTTTGTATATGGTAAGAGATTGGTTCTAGCCTCATTCTTCTGCATATGGATCCAGTTTTCTCAGCACTATTTATTGAAGAGACTGTTCTTTCTCCAAGGTATGTTCTTGGCAACTTTGTTAAAAACGAGTTCACTGTGGGTGGGTGGATTTGTTTATGGGTTGTTCACTTGCCATTGGTCTATTTGTCTATTTTTATGTCACTGCCATGCAGTTTTGATTACTATACTTCTGTAGTATAATTTGAAGTCAGGTAATATGATTTTTCCAGTTCTTTTTGCTTAAGATAGCTTTGACCTTTCTGGGTCTTTTGTGATTCCATATAAATTTTAGAATTGGTTTTTAAATTGCTGTGCAGAATGTCATTGGTATTTTGATGCAGATTGCATTAAATCTGTACATTGCTTTTGGTAGTATCAACATTTTAACACTATTATTCTAATCCATGAACATGGAATGTTTGTCTGGTTTTTTTTTTTTTTTTTTTTTTGGTGTCCTCTTAAATTTCTTTTATCAGTGATTTATAGTTTTCATTATGAGAATCTTTCACTTTTTGGGTTAATTCCTAGGCATATCATATTGTGTGTGGCTATTGTAAATGTGATTACTTTCTTACTTCTTTTTCAGATTCTTCACTGTTGGCATATAGAAGTGCTACTGATTTTTGTATGTTGATCTTGAATCTGGCAACTTTGCTGAATTTATTTAACAGTTGTAATAGTTTTTTTTTGTTGTTGTTTTTTTTTAGAGTTTTTAGGTTTTTCCCAATAATAAATCATATCACTTGCTAACAAGGATAATTTGACTTCTTCCCTTTCAACTTAAATACCAATTATAACTTTCTCTTGTCTGATTGCTCTAGTCACCACTTCCAGTACTATGTGGAATACGTGAAAGTTGGCATGTTTGTCATGTTCCAGGTCTTAGAGGAAAGCCTTTCAATTTTCCCATTCAGCATACTACTAATAGGGAGCCTGTCATATATGGTTTTTGTTATTTTGATATATATTCCTTCTATATCCATTTTTGTGTGTGTGAATGGATGTTGAATTTTATTAAATGCTTTTTCAACATTAATTGGAATGATCATATGGTTTTTGTCCTTCATTCTCCTGATATAATCTATGACATTGATTTGCATATTTGGAACCATCCTTACATCCCCGGGATAAATCTCAGTTGGTCGTGATGAATGATCTTTGTAATGTATTTTTTAATTTGGTTTGCTAGTATTTTGTTGAGGATTTTTGCATAAATATTTATTAAAGATACTGGCCTGTAGTGTTCTTTTTTTAAATGTGTCTTTGGCTTTCTTATCAGGATAATTCTGACTTCATATAATAAATTCAGAGGTATTTTTTTCTTCTATTGTTTCTACTAGATTAAGTAGGATTGATATCAGTACTTCTTTAAAGGCTTGGTAGAATTTAGCAGTTAAGCCATCGGGTCCCAGGCTTTCATTTACTGGGAGACTTTTTATGATGGTTTTAATTTCATTACTTGCTATTGGTCTGTTCAGGTTTTGGATTTCTTCCTGTTTCAGTCTGGGTAGGCTTTATGTGTCTAGGAATTTATCAATTTTCTCTAGATTTTCCAATTTATTAGCACATAGTTGCTCATAGTAGCCACTATCTTTTGAATTTCTGCACTATCAGTTGCAATGGCTCCTTTTTTTTTTATGTCCGATTGTATTTACTTGAACCTTCTCTCTTTTTTTCTTAGTGTGGCTAAAAGCTTGTTAGTGTTGTTTAACTTTTCAAAAAACCAACTTTAGTTTTCATTTATCTTTTGTATTGTATTTTTTCATTTCCATTTTATTGATTTATGCTTTGATAGTATTTCTTTTTTTTAACTGATTTCGGGTTTTGTTTGTTCTTACTTTTCTGATTCTTTAAGGTGCATTGTCAGGTTTTTTGTTCAAAGTTTTTGTTACTTTTTCACATAGGCTCTTTTATCTATAAAATTCCCTTTTACTACTGTTTTCATTGAATACCATAGGATTTGATATGTTATGTCTCTATATACATGTTTCAATTTTTTTCTTAATTTCTTCATTGACTCACTGGTCATTCAGGTGCATATTATTTAATTTCTATGTATTTGTATAGTTTCAAAAGCTTCTCTTTTCATTTTTAGTTTTACTCTGTTGTGTTCAGAGAAGATGACTGATATTATTTTAATTATTTTGAATGCTTTCAGATTTGTTTTATGACCTAACATATGATCTGTCCTTGAGAATGATCATTGTGTTGAAGAAATGAAAGTGTATTCTACAGTCATTGGGTGAAATGTTCTGTAAATATCTACTAGGTCCATTTGTTCTATAGTGCAGATAAAGTCTGATGTTTCTTTGTTGAGATTCTGTTTGGGAGATCTGTCCATTTCTGAAAGTTTGGTTTGCAGTCTCCAGCTGTTTTTGTATTGTGGTCTATCTCTCTCTTTATCTCTAATAATATTTCGCTTATATAGCTATGTGCTCCAGGGCCAGGAAAATATACATTTGAAGATAATTGGATCCCAAGTCCAATATTACAGTATTTTTTGCAGACTCAAAGAGACACAACCTTGGTGGCCTTTTACATGATCTGCAACAATTCTTTGGATACTCAGCCAGAGACTCTTATTATCATCCCTTACTTTCTCTGGAACAGAGTCAGTCTCTCTCTCTCTCTCTCTGCTGAGCCATCTGGAACTGAGGATGCAGTGACACAAGTACTCCTGTGTTTCCCTCTACTGGGACTTCACTGGGTTAGAACTGAAGCCAGAACAGCACTGGATCTTGCCCAAGGTCCATTGACTTATGTTTACTCAAGGATGTAGGGCTCTCAAATCAGTAGGTGGCAAAGTCACCCATGTTGGTGTCCTTCCCTTTAGGGCAGTGAGTTCTCCCAGGCCCTGGGCAGGTCCAGAGATGCTGTCTGGGAAACAGGGTTTAGAGTCAAAAACTTAGAAATTTGCCTGATGTCCTACTCTGCTACAGCTACACTGGCAAGCAAAGCCCAGTATAAAGTCCTTCCTACTCTTCTTTCCCCTTTTCACAAGCAGAGGAGCCTGTTCCTGTGGGCACCACCACCACCGGCCCGTGGGGGATTTCTGCTGAGCCATCTCTCATGTTCACTTAAAACCTAAGGGCTCTTCGGTCAGCTTGTGTGAATTCTCCCAGGTCTGAGACTCACCCTTCAGGGAGGTGGGCTCTCTTCTGGCCCAGGGCACGTCCAGGAATGCTGTCCAAGAGCTTAGGCCTCAACTTGGGGATCCCAAGGGCCTGCTTGTTGCTCTACAGCACTGCAGCCAAGCTGGAACCTAAGGTGAAAGACAAAGTCCCCTTTACTTTTCCCTCTGCTTTTCTAAAACAGAAGGAGTCTTTCCCTGTAGCCACCATAGCTGGGAATGTGCTGAGTCACACTTAGAGTCAGCACATCTCAGAGCCCATTGTCCATGGCATACTCCCGAGGTATCACTGCTGCTTATGTAGGACCCAGGGGCTCTTTAGTCAGCAGGTGATGAATCCTGCCCGTACTCAGTCATTCCTTTTGGGCCCAAAATGTGTCGAGAAATGTCATCTCAGAGCTAGGTCTTAAAACGGGGCCCTCATGACTCTGCCTGGTGCCCTATCTTACTGTGCCTGAGCTGGTATCCAAGATGCAAGACATAGTTCTCTTTACCCTTTTCCCTCCTCCCATTAAGCAGAAAGAAGGAGACACTTTCACTGCTGTGAGCGGCACTGCCTGGAGTTGAGGGAGGATTGGTGCAAGCACTGCTTTAGCTGCCCTGGCTAGTGTCTCCCTAGGTTACATGCCACCCCAGTCCTCATCGTCTGGCTCTAAGTCCATCCCAGCACTAGGAGTTGCCCAGGAATTGCAGTCCCTGCGTCCTAGACTGCCCTTCAAGTGTACATAGGACCCCAGAGCACTTTGGTCTGCAGTGGCAAGGCTTGCCAAGAAACTCAAGTTTGGACCAATGGGATGGGCAATTCCCCTCTGGCTAGGTCTGGTCCAAATGTTGCTTCTGGATGTGGTCAGTGGCTGAGCCCTGCTATGGCTTTGCTCTCTGCTATGACAGGGTAGCACTCATTTCAATGCTAAATCCCCTCAGTGACTACGCTGTCCCTCCTCCCAATGCACAGACTCTCCAGACTGCAGGGTTGCTGCCAAGGGCATGGGGGAGGGGGTTATCATTGATTCAAGACAGTCTCTCTGACCCTCTTCAACGCCTTTTTTTTTTTTTTTTTTTTTGAGACGGAGTCTCGCTCTGTCGCCCAGGCTGGAGTGCAGTGGCCGGATCTCAGCTCACTGCAAGCTCCGCCCCCCGGGTTTACGCCATTCTCCTGCCTCAGCCTCCCGAGTAGCTGGGACTACAGGCGCCCGCCACCTCGCCTGGCTAGTTTTTTGTAATTTTTAGTGGAGACGGGGTTTCACCGTATTAGCCAGGATGGTCTCGATCTCCTGACCTCGTGCTCCCCCCGTCTCGGCCTCCCAAAGTGCTGGGATTACAGGCTTGAGCCACCTCGCCCGGCCAACGCCTTTTTAAATTATATGAAGTTAAAACTAGGTACTGTGATTGTGATTGCTCACAGTTGCTCAGGTTCTTGTGACAGTCCTTTTTTGTGTGCAGAGAGTTGTTAAAACTTGGTGTTTCTGGAGGGTTACAAAGAGTGTACGCTTCTATTTCACCATCTTGCTCTGCTATCCACTCTTGTTTTTGACCACGTCCTAGAGAGTGAATTTGCAAAGCTGCTTATTGTTACCATTCCAGAATTGAAAATTTCTCACTACTTTTGATTATCTGGGATTCTGTTTATTAACCTGAGCTGTTACTTCTGGAGTTCAACATTAACCTAACTTTCTCTAATTCTCTAGGTTTCTACAGAGAGTATTAAAATACATGTTTGATACATGGTGATATTAGAAGAATGTCATCTTGATTTATTTTGTTATGAGTGTTATTTTGTTGCCATGTCTCAGAAGTCAGACAGCACTGTCTTGTTTAATACTGTCTGAAATCTGATGCATAGGTCAGTATGTTGGTATACAATTTGAGGCTAGCTCTTTCACTGTTGTGCCTGTAGTCACTGCAAGTATAAATTGTTTAGGGACTTTATTGTGTTAAAAATGTATAGCCATATTAAAAGGTAATTACTCGTTATCAGAGAGAATTCTAACATCCAGCTCCTGCTGAGTATTTGTGCTCTAGTTGGTGGCCTCATATAGTTTGCCTCTTTGTCCCCACCCAAATCTCATCTAGAATTACAATCCCCATGAGTTGGGGGAAGGGCCAGGTGGGAGGTGATTGAATCATGGGTTCGGACTTCCCCCTTGCTGTTCTCATGATAGTGAGTTTTCATGAGATCTGGTATCAAAGTTTGTGGCACTTGCCCCCCCGCCCCCACCATGTGAAGAAAGTGCTTGATTCCTGTTCTTCTTCTGCCATGATTGTAAGTTTTCTAAGGCCTCCCAGACAGGCTTCCTGTTAAGCCTGGGGAATTGTGAGTCCATCAAAACTCTTTGATTCATAAATTACCCAGTCTCAGGTAGTTCTTTATAGCAGTGTGAAAATGGAGTAATATAGAGCCAATCTTGTTATTAATTAATGTGAATTCTTAGCTGTTAAGCTATTATCTGTGTAATCCATCAAATTTGTCTATTATAATTCATTGTATTTGTGATATCAGCTGCCTCACCTTATTTCTGCAAAAATTTTAATGTAGTAAAAGTAGTCCTACTTAATATTACCACTTCATGACTTTTGTTAATAGAAAATTTGAAAACTTATGTAAATAGACAAAGCGCCTGACCTTACATAAGCAATATAGAATTATGATATGCTGCTTTTGTTCTTATTAAGTTAATATTCATTTGTGTATACATATGAGGTTATTTACTCAGGGTTCTCTAGCGGGACAGAATTAACAGGAAGGATATCTTTATAAATATAAAGGGGAGTTTATAAAGTATTACCTAACATGATCGTGAGGTCCCACAATAGGCTGTCTGTCAGCTGAGGAGCAAGGAGAGCCAGTCTGAGTCCCAAAACTGAAGAACTTGGAGTTGGATGTTCGAGGACAGGACGTGTCCAGCGTGGGAGAAAGATGTAGGCTGGGAGGCTAGGTCAGTCTCTCTTTTTCAAGTTTTTCTGCCTGCTTTATATTCGTTGGCAGCTGATTAGATTGTGCCCACCAGATAAAGGGTGGATCTGCCTTCCCCAGCCCACTGACTCAAATGTTAGTCTCTTTTGACAATACCCTCACAGATACGCCTGGGATCAATAATTTGTATATTTAATCAAATCAAGTTGACACTCAGTATTAACCATCACAGAGGTGAACTTGAAATTGGTGTGATTAGATACCATTTGGTATGTCACAAAAAAAGTCCTTGCCCAAGTATTTTTTTTCCACTTTTTTTTTCTTTTATTTGTATGTATGAGACAGAGTCTTGCTCTGTCACCCAGGCTGGAGTGCAGTGGTGCGATCTTGGCTCACTGCAACCTCCGCCTACCCAGGTTCAAGCGATTCTCCTGCCTCAGCCTCCCGAGTAGCTGGGATTACAGGTGTGCACCACCATGCCCAGCTGCTTTTTTGTATTATTAATAGAGATGGGGTTATGCCACATTGGCCAGGCTGGTCTCAACCTCAGGTGATCCACCCACTTTTGCCTCCCAAAGTGCTGGGATTACAGGTGTGAGCCACTGTGTCCAGCCCACATTTTTGCATGTATTTTCTCTTTTAAATATTTTGTTAGAAAAAGGAAAAGATAATTGTTATTGCTAAAATAGATACAGAGAAAGTGATAATTTTTCTTACCATTCCCCTTCTGAATATACTTCCAGCCTCACTTGCAGGTATGCATTAGGAGCAACCACTTATATAGGTAACCACATTCTCGTGTTGTTCAAGCAGACATATACTTTTTGTTACTATGCATTTTCACATAGTCTTATATAGACAAAAGGGGAATTTGTTTTCACTTTTATTCACCTTAGAAAAACAAGGTTATAGTGTATATATATATATGTATATATGTGTGTATGTATATATGTATATGTATATGTGTATATATGTTTATATATGTATATTATTCAGTAAATTGCTTTTCTACTCAAAAACTTTATGTATATCCTTCCAACTCAAATTTTGTGTCTCATGTAAACTAATATTTAACTTTCTTATTCCCTCAAATACAGAATTATCTGCCCCCACCAAAAAAAATTCTTTACAAATTTGTTCCTTTGGCCCATCTTTTAAAATTATTTTTACTGTTATGACAAGGCCCCTTTATTCCTTAGTGATGGTATAAGAATTTTTACATATTACTTTAGTTTTGAGGTCAACTTGATTAATTTTACCATCTTATCTTTGCTCATAACCTACAATAACATTTTGCCAAATACCAGTAGTAATAAATTACTATTTTTTTCTCCACCTATATTCTTGACCTAAAATTGTAAAGTATTTTCAGGCAAATGAACATTTTTTAGAGTGTTGAATCTTCCAATACATGATTACAGCTATGTGTCCAGTGATCCATTATTTTATACTATAAAGTTTTAAATTCACTTAATATGCTTGCTAAAGTATGTTTTACAATGTTAGTGCTTGCTAACTTACCTTTTAAGCTTTCTGTTGTCCATCAGTTTTTTTTTTTTTTTTTGCAATTGTGTGTTCTACTTGATTAGATTACATAGAAACTATTTTTGTAACCTGTGTCTTTTTTGCATATATTTCTAAATTGTCGGCTTCCATTTATTTTAAGTTGTATTATTTTTAATTGTCTCTATGGATAATAGTATTTTTATTATAGGTTCCTCGAAATAATCTCACCAAATATTTACCACATCCACATTGTGATGCAAATGAGCACAATAGCAACAGATTGCTTACGAATCTTCATGCCTCACCTCCCCGTCCTTGTATTTGAGGCCAAGGTTGTTCATTTCTGCTTTAGTGGGAACTTACATGAAAACTTTTTCGATGGACCTTGATGCCATTTGTCTTAATACTGATTATTAACCATAGATTTTAAATGAGAGTACTGACCATGCTCCAATATAATGATAGGTAAGTGCTGGCAACCCAAAATGTATTACTTGAACCTACTTGGATTCTAGTGTTCTGATACTATTAATATATATATATATATATATATATATATATATATATATATATATATGCTGGTTAAAAGGTAATAACAATTTTACATTTTTGGCACTTTTGATGCATTAGATAAATGGGAAATACGAATATATACTGTGAGTAGTAAATAATTCTGGTAGGGATTAAGTGAGACAAAATGAAAGTCTAGAATGCAATGACTGACCCATGGAAAGCAATGCAAATATAGGAATTCTTATACTTTTTTCTGTTTTAAGTCCTATTGTTTTTGTTACTATCAGGTAAATATATTCCCCTTTTTACATATGGAGTATCATCTCATTTAAATGACCTAAATATTCATGCTTTTTCAAATGGTGAGCTCATGTAAGGAATTGTGCCGATATGTTGTAAATTAAGAGTATATGTGCTGATTATTTCAAGTTAACATCAACTTTGTTCAGCAACACCTCATTAAAAATGCTTGAATTGTACGGTTTAAATAATTTTAGTTTTAAAATTTCACTTAGGGTGTACTCACTTTGTAAAGATTCATGGAGCTACACACGTGGTTTGTGTACTTTTCTGTGTGTATGTTATGCCTTGACAGAAATAAGACAAACACCATCCCACAAAAAAACAGTAATCACCTGGGTTTAGTAGACCAGATACCAGTTCTTGCTCTTTATTATCCCAGAGTTACTTTTTTCAGCCCTATATAAGTAGCAACTAACAGTAATTTTGCTTTCTCCAATTTACTACAGTATTGTATTTGTATTTAGTAATGATTATAGCTAGATTATAAAGTTTAGAAAACTCAGCCACTTTACAATATATAGTCCACCCATCCCCTACATGGATATACAGCAGGTTATAAAGACTTTTTCTTTATTGGTAAATATTTCTCTTTTTTTTTTTATAAATATTGAAATAGTTGATTCTTATGTTTTAATAATTTTATGTAACTTGCTTCTCTTGTCAATATAAGTAAACCCTAATTAAACAAGTATAACCACTGTCATTAGTTATTGTTATTATTAGCTTTAATGAAGAATATGTGTATTATCTTCTTTTGCATATGAATGAATCTCACAGCTTTTACAGGATCAATTACTTGTTTAAAATCCTAAAGCAAATGATTGGCCTAGTTTCCTTCTTACCTGAGAAATGTATATTTTCTAATAAAAACTATAATTAGTGTTTTTTTAGCCTAACTAGTCAAATTAAGTAAAAATAGTTAAAAATAAATTAATGACCTCCCCCAAAAATGTTTGCTTCCATATCTTTGTTTTAACCAATGTTAAGTGTCTGTCCCTTCTATTTTCACATTATTCTTCATGCTTAAACATATATACAAATCTAGAATATTGCACAGGTTAGGGACCAAGTAGGTATGTATGGAGTCAATGATATACACATATGTACATGTATATATTCTGATAGATATATAGATAACCAGGATTCTTGACATCAATGTTTTTCTTTTCTTTATTTTTTAACTAACAAAACAGTATCACAGTATACATATCATGTAGCAAATTGATAGTTGAATAGAGGTATTAATCTAAGGATACTAGAAGAATTACTCAAAGTACTTACATGCTGTTAGGTAGGTATATGTCTTCTAAATAGGAAATCAATATGGTATGAAAGAATGTGTTTTGTCAAGGATGGAAATAATACTGTAATGATATAGTTATGTATTTCTCTGTGGCTCTTGAGTTTCTCCAAGTATTTTCATATACATTGACTTGTTTATACCTCATGACAATGCCAAGATGTAGAATGCATAGCTCAAATATCTTGTAATGAATTAATAAGATGATGCCCATGCTGCAAGTACTCCGTCTGTCATGTAAATAAGCATCAAATGGGTATAAATTATTATAATTAGAGATATCAATATCAGGTATTTTTCCCCAGGATAGAAAATTTGAGGCTTTTATTTGTTAGATCACTTATTAAGCATTCCATAGCAAGAGAGAACTCTAAGTAACTCTTGAGGTTTTAAGTGAAATTTATTTATTTTCTAATAATACACATAACATTTTTTCAACCTCATAGATGATACAAAGTAACTATGTATGGTGAAAAATGAAAAACTAATCTTCTCCCACAAATTATTCAATTCTCATTCATTTTTAAGAAATGTTACCTGCTTCATTGATATAATTTAATAGCATATTAAACTGCAGTGAAAGTTGCTCCTGGATATTTTCAGAATGGAGTTGTTTGCTAGTCACATTAGAACTAGATCGTGTATTATCTCTTAGGAATACCCCAATATCATTTCATTAGGGGTGCTTCTCTCTCTCCTCCTTCCCTTCCACTCTCTCCTCCCCTTACCCTTCCTCCCACCCACCATGGTTTATATTTTTAAATTAAGCTTTGTTTTGTACATATGATGATCTTGTCTGTGTGTGTGTGTGTGTGTGTGTGTGTGTGTGTGTTGTTTCTTCCTTGATCATTCCAAAGGATCTTTAACAGAAGAGTATACTTGTTTAAGATGAGATTATATCTGTTCTATTACATTAAAAACCTTCCTGTAATATGCTCCTTTTGCTCTTATATTTGTTCAGCTTTTTGAGTTATAATTGACAAAAAATTGTATATATTGAAGGTGTACAACTTGATAATTTGATGTATGTAGACATTGTGATACATTTACTGAAAACAAGCTAACACGTAACCTCACATAGTTATGATTTTGTGTGTATATGGTGAAGGTATTAACATTTACTATGTTAGCAAATTTCAAGTATGCAATACAGTATTAACTGTTATTACAATGCTGTACATTAGATCTCCAGAATTAATTCATCTTACAACTGAAAGTTTCTACACTTTGACAAACATCCTCTCTTTTTCCTCCTCACCTCCAGACTCTGGCAACCACCATTTTACTCTCACCTTCTATGATGTTAACTGTTGAAGGATTCACATCATAATTGAGATTATATAGTACTTGTCTTTCTGTACCTAACTTTTTTACTTAGCATAATGTACTCCAGTTTCAACCATGTTGTTCTAAATGGCAGTATTTTTTTTCTTATTATGGCTGAGTTGCATTCCATTAACTAGCTAGCTAGTTAACATTGTTTTCATATCTTAGCTGTTAGGAATAATGCTGCAATGAACATGGGGGTGCAGATATCACTTCAGGATAATGATTTTATTTCCAACAAATATGTGCCCAAAAGTGGGATTGCTGGACATAGGTAATTCTGTTTCTATTTTTTGATGCGTCTACATATTATTTTCTATAGTGGCTGTACCAATTTGCATTCCCACCAATATTGTAAAATGCTTCACTTGACACCCTCACCAACACGTATCTTTTGTCTTTTTGATAATGGCCGTCTGAGCATGTATAAGGTGATATCTCATTGTGGTTTTAGTCTTCTTTTCCCTCATGATTCATGATGTTGAGCATCTTTTCATTTATCTTTTTAGCCACCTGAATGCCTCCTTTGGAAAATTGTCTCCGCAGATTCTTTGCCCATTGTTTAATCTGTTTGTTTCTTTGTGCTATTATGTTATATAAGTTCATTATATATTTTTGATATTAACTCATTATCAGATATATGGTTTGCAATTATTCCATAATTTGTCTTTTCAGTGAGTGGATTGTCTCCTTTGCTGTGCAGAAGCTTTGCAGTTTGATGTAATCTCACTTTTTATTTTTACTTTTATTGCTTGTGCTTTTAGGGTCTTTCTAAAAAAATTCATTGCCAAGAACAATGTAAGAGAATGTTTTTCTATGTTTTATTCCAGCAGCAGTTTTAAGGTATTTTGTCTTATGTTTAAGTATTTAATCTATTTTGAATTGATGTTTATGTGTGGTGTAAGATAAGAGTTCAGTTTAATTCTTCAGCACATGGATATTCAGTTTTCCCAACACCATTATTAAAGAATGTATTCACTCCTCCTTATGTATCCTTGGTGCCCTTGTCAATGATTATGTATATGTGGGTTTATTTCTGTAATCTCTTCTGTTCCATTGGTCTGTCTATTTTTATAATAGTACAATACTGTTTTTATTACTGTAACATTGTAATGTAGTTTAAGAAATGTGATATACCAAGGGTTTGTTCTTCTTACCCAAAATTGCATTGGCTATTCAGAGCCTTTGTGTTTCCATACAAATTTTAGGATTTTTTAATTTTTATGAAAAATGTCTTTAGAATTTTGGTAAGGATGGCATTGTATCTGTGGATTTCTTGGTATAGTATGGACATATTAACAATATTCTTTATTTTTTATTTCTGGGTACATAGTAGGTGTATATATTTGTGGGGTATATAGCATGTTCTGATACAGGCGTGCAATGTGAAATAAGCATATGATGGAGAATAAGGTACCAATCCCCTCAAGAATTTCTGCTTTGATTTACAAACAATTCAATTATACTCTTAAAGTTATTTTAAAATATAGAATTAAGTTATTGACTATACTCACCCTATTGTGCTATCAGATCACAGGTCTTATTTATTCTAACTACTTTTTGTACTCAATAACTATCCCCAACTCCTGCCCCAGACCCTACTATTCTTCCCAGCCTCTAGTAATCAGACTTCTACTCTCTATGTCCATGAACGCAATTCATTTCTTTTGTAGATCACACAAATAAGTAAGAACATGCAATGTTGCTTTTTTTTTGTCTGGATTATTTTACTTACATAATTATCTCTAGCCATGCATGACAGCCAAACAGCTAATATTACACTGAATGGGGAAAAACTGAAAGCCTTTCCTCTAATATCTGGAAAATGACAAGTATGCCCACTTTCACCACTGTTATTCAACATAGTACTGGAAGTCCTAGCTAGAGGAATAAGACAAGAGAAAGAAATAAGGGGCATTCAAGTTGGAAAAGAAGTCAAATTATCCTTGTTTGTAGATGATATCGTCTTATATATTGGAAAAAACCTAATGACTGCTCTAAACAACTATTAGAACTGATAAACAAAAGTAGCCAGATACAAGATCAACATACAAAAACAATAGCTTTTCTATATCACAACAGTGAGCAATGCAAAAGGAAATAAATTGATTCCATTCATAATAGCAACAAATAAAATTAAATGCCTAGGAATTAATTAAACCAAAGAAATGAAAGATCTCAATAAAAACTATTAGAAGTTGATGAAATAAATTGAAGTTGACAGGAAAAATGGGAAAATATTCCATGTTCATGGATTAGAGGAATCAGTATTGTTAAAATATCCATACTGCACAAAACCATCTACAGTTAAATACAATCCCTCTCAAAGTACCAATGCACTCTTCAGAGAAATGGAAAAATCAGTTCTAAAATTTGTATGGAACCATAAAAGACCCAGAGTAGTGAAAGCTATCCCAAGCAAGAAGAACAAAACTGGCAGAATTACATTACCTGATTTCAAACCACACTACAGAGCAATAGCAACTGAACAGCATGGTACCTGCACAAAAACAGACACATAGACCAGTAAAACAGAATAGAAAACCCAGAAACAAATCCACACACCTACAATGAACTCATTTTCAACAAAAGTTCCCAGAACATACACTGGGGAAAAGATGGTCTCTTCAATAAATGGTTCAGGGAAAACTGGATATCCATATGCTTAAGAATGAAAAAAGACATCTGTCTCTCACCACATGCAAAAATAAAATCAAAATGGATTAAAGACAAATCTAAGACCTCAAACTGTGAAACTACAAGACAACATCAGAAAAACTCTCCATTACATTGGTCATGGCAAAGCTTTCTTGAGTAATATCCCACAAGCACAGGTAACCAAAGCAAAGGTGGACAAATAGGATCAAATCAAGTTTAAAAGCTTTTGCATAGCAAAGGATAAAATCAAGAAAATGTAGAGAAAACCCACAGAACGGGTGAATATATTTGCAAATTACCCATCTGACAAGGGATTAATAACCAGAATATATAAAGAGCTCAAACAACCCTGTAGGAAAAGATCTAATAATCTCATCAAAAATGGTTAAAATATTTGAATAGACATTTCTCAAAAGAAGACATATAAATCGGAATATGAAAAGGTGCACAATATCATTGATGATCAGAGAAATGCAAATCAAAAGTACAATGAAATATCATCTCACCCCAGTTAAAATGGCTTATATTCAAAAGACGGGCAATAACAAATGCTGGCAAGGATATGGAGAAAAGGGAACCCTTGTATATTGTAAGTGGGAATGTAAATTAGTACAACTATGGAGAACATTTTGGGGTTCCTCAAAAAACTAGAAATAGAGCCACCATATGATCCAGCAATCCCACTGCTGGGTATGTATACCAAAAAAAGAAACTAGTATATTGAAGAGATGTCTCCACTCCTGTGTTTGTTGCAGCACTGTTTACAATAGCTAACATTTGGAAAGCAACCCAAATGTCCAACAGATGGATGAATAAAGAAAATGTGGTAATCATACACTAGGGAGTGCTATTCAGTCATAAAAAATAATGAAATCCTGTTATTTGCAACAACATAGGTGGAACTTGAAGTCATTACTCTAAGTGAAATAAGCCAGGCACATAAAGACAAACATTGCTTGTTCTTGCTTATTTGTGGGATCTGAAAATCAAAACAATTTAACTCATGCAGATAGAGAGTAGAAGGATGGTTACCAGAGGCTGGGAAGGGTAGTAGGATGTGGGGAGAAAGGTGGGGATGGTTAGTAAGCACAAAAAAAAAGGTAGTTGGGAAGAATGAGTAAAACCTATCTGAGAGCACAGAAGGGTCACCATAATCAATAATATAATTGCCCATTTAAAAATAACACAAATGTTATAATTGAATTGTTTGTAACATGAGATAAAGGCTTGAGGAAATGGATTCCCCATTTTACATGATGTGATTATTACCCATTCATGCCTGTATCAAATCATCTCATGTACCCCATAAATATATACTCCTACTGTGTACTCACAAAAGTTAAAAGATAAAAAATAGAGAAACCCTAACCTACACCATAGTCATGAAGGTTAATACCAATGCCTTTTTCTAAGACTGTTTTAGTTTCAGCTCTTACATTTAAGTTTTAAATGCATTTTCAGTTAATTGTTATATATGGTGTGACATAGGGTCCAATATTTCTTTTGTATGTTGATATGGAATTTTGTCAGCATACTATGTTTGAAAGCATATCTTTTTCCTCATTAAAGGAAACCTTAACAAGGTTTTATACTACCTTGTTAAATATCAATTGATTACCAATGTAGGGCTTCCTTTCTGGACACTGAATTCTATCTCATTGATAGATCGATGAATATCTCTCTGCAGCACCACCCTGTCTTGCTTATTATAGCTTTTTAGTGAATTTTGTAACCAGAAAGTCTGACTCTTCTATATTTCTTATGCAAGGTTGTTTTGGTTATTCTTCATCCCTTGTAATTCCATATGTATTTTAAGATCATCTGTTTCATTTTTGAATACAAGCAGTTGGAATTTTGATAGAGATTGCATTGAATCTGTAAATTAATTTGGGAAGTAGTATATCTTAACATTATTAAATTTTCTGATTCATGAACAGGAGAGGTATTTTTTTTATGCCTTTAGGTCTTCTTCAATTTTTTTCAGTGATGCTTTGGAATTTTCAGTCAATAAATCTTGCACTTCTTTTTTATATTTATTCCTATGTATTTCATTCTTTTTTTTTATGTGATTATGATTGAATTATATATCCTTAAATTCACTTTGGATTGTTCATTGCAACCATAAGGAAATAACATTTATTTTTGTATATTGATATTTTTATATCCAGCAACTCTGTTGAATTTACTTATTAATTCTAATAAAGTTTGTGGATTTTGATGACTTCACAATTATTTCATTCATGAGTAGATATAGTTGTACTTATTATTTAACAATGTAGACCCTTTATATTTATTCATTTTGCCTGATCATCCTAGCTAGAACTACCTGTAAAATGTTTAATAGAAATCATTAAAGTGAATATCTTTGCTTTGCTATTGATACTCGAGGGAAAGCATTCAGTCTTCAACCATTATGGTATGATGTTAGTTGTGGGTTTTTTATATATGGCCCTTATCAGGTTTAGTAAGTTTTATTCTATTCTTAGTTTTGGGGGCATTTTTATCATGAAAGAGTGGTAGGTTTTGTCTAGTGTTTGTGTGTGTGTGTATATATTGAGAAATGAATGGTTTTCTCATTTCTTCTATTGATATGTTGTATGATATTTGTTTTATTTTCAGATGTTAAACCATCTTTGCATTCCTGGAAAAAAATCCCACTTGGTCCTAGTGTGTAATCTTGTTTGTATGTTGCTTGATTCAGTTTGGTACATATTGTTTTGTGTGGAACAAGAAAGCGAGCCCACTAAATCACACAACAAATCGTCCTAATGAATATATGGTATAATTGCCTCCCCCATAATATAAATGAGGAAGCTCCTCTGCTTCATGGATTATTTTCTGGTCTAAGCCCACTCTCCACCTAATACTAACTCCTACCCAAATCTAACATCCCCCTACCCTAAGATTTATTCCTGTATTTTTCCCCTCTTCTCTGCAATTGAGCCCTTGGGTACCAAGTTTGATGGATTTTGGCAGCCAACTCCTCAAGGGCTATCCTAGAAGCCATCCAAAAACCAAACTCACTAGAGACTTTTGGTGTAAAAATTGAACAACTTAATAGTCATCAATTTTTCTGTAAAATCTCAAAGTAAAATTTTGGTAGACACATGAGTCTTAGTTCAGGCTACTATAATAAAGTACCATAGACTGGGTGGCTTACTTCTTATGCCTCTGGAGGATGGAAGTCTGAGATCATGATGCTGGCATGATCTCATTTTGCTAAGGGCCCTTTTCCGTGTTGCAGACTGCCAACTTCTTGAATTCTCACATGGCAGAAAGAGCTAGCTAGCTTTCTGACTTACGAAAAGGGTACTAATCTTATTCATGAAAGTTTCACCGTCATTACCTAATTACCTTCCAAAGTTGTTCCCACCACCAAAAACCATCAAATTGGGGGTTATGATTTCAATATATAGATTTGGGGGAGGTATGCAAACATTCAGACAATAACAGACAAAACATACTAAATAATTAAGCATGTATACACACAGGTTTTATTTTTATGCCATTCTTGTCTCTTCCACCCAAACCAGATGGTGAAGAATCACTATTCAGCCAATATTTTTGATCTTAAGAATATTATCATGGATATATTTTTGCTTAATGATGGAAAACTCAACTTTCAATCCTTGATGGATTGCACTGGAGTGTATAATTTCAAATGAGATTATAATCTGACAGTTTTTCCCAAATATCTAAGGAACAAAACAGAATATAATGAACCAATTTCATTTTATTGGTGTCTGTCAATGTTTGAGCTCAAAACACATTGTTATACTTATTGCAATTAGTCGCAAATTCAATTCCTTGTATAGTGAATATCCTTTCTATAATTTCTTTTTAGGTTTACCTTGATTACTCTCAGAAGTACATTATCACAAGTGGAGTTTTAATAATAATTTACCAAATTCTCAAAAACGTTTAATAGGGCTTTCAAGCTTCTTATATATAGAAAATATATGCAATTTAAAAAAATTTAACAGCTTTATAATGTCAGATTTTCATATTCTGTGGCATGGGTTGGTATTTGTTTAAACTCTTCAGTATTCTTCAAACCTGTTTATAATTAATCTTTACAGTGTACATAATTTTCAAATAAGAGTTGTTAATATATATTAAAAAGGGGATCTTAAAATACTCAGTCCACAATATGCCTCTTTTCAAATTTAAAAGTGCATAATGGATGTCCATGTAGCTTAATTTATTTTAGGAATTTACCTTCCTACTTAACACTAAGTCATGGTTATCCTCCTTTTCAGTATGATTCTATTGTGTTATATCTTTAAATTCATTTTTTGTTGCCCATGCAAAATTCATTAGTTTTCATTGCCTGGGTGTTTAATTATATTTTGCTTTATAATCATGACTGTACTCAACACTATTAGATGATTAATTCTGTTTAAGAATTCTTTGTCAATTCTCGTATAATACTCATTGTTGTAATTAATGTGGGATCAGTATCTATAGTGGTAAATATGCTCCATTACCTTTTTTTAGTTCTCGAGTAATATTATCTAGATTATCTCACCTAAGAGTTACCTACTTTTCCAGTTGAAATTTATATTTTAAAAATTCCTAATAAGATAACATTACATTTTTGTTTTTACTTTAACTCTTGTGAAAAATCAAAGATTTTTTTGAGAAAATATAACAAATTTTGATATACATATATATTTTTGTGAACTACTTTTAGTTGTTTAGAAAAAGTTTGTGGTTTTTTGTATAGAACTTGAGTAATTCTTAATAAATATAATTCTAAATTTTCAAATGTTGTGAATTGTAAATTCATACTAAATTTGGTTAACTTTTCAAAATAATTAATGATGGTGTAATACTGATGAAATAATAATTTATCTAGTTTTATTTTCAGTCTGCCCAACCTGCTTAAGACTGTTTTAGAGGAGAAGGGGAGAAGGGGAGATTCATGGGCTATATGCTTTGATAATATCATTCATGTGTTTGTACTGCAAAATTAATGTTAGTCCTCACTTTACATAGTCACAACAGGTAGTTATTAAAACCAAGGGAGATAATAGACTTGATTTTCATCTAGACTTTCCTCCCCACCCCTCATACTCTGCCTGCTAGAACTCTGCTGTGAAATCTGGGCCCTCAGTTAATCTCTTTAGAGAGGAATTTTTGCCAGATTCTCCAGATTTCCATAGTCAGTCACCTGAAACCACAACACATAAGAGATATTTAGGTCTCCAGCCACCTTGGCCTCCTTGCTGTTCCTCAGACACCCCCTCAGATTTTCAAAATGACTGCTTGCTCTTTCTGAAGAGTCTTCCTTCCAGCTATCAGTTGGGTTGACTCTTAAAACTCAAGGATCTTTGGTCCAATGTCCACTACTCGATCATGCCTGCTATGCCCTCTCCAATCAATACAGCATTCTCATCTTTGTCTTTAACTTTCCCAATCTCCCACCGTGCTTTTTTCACCTGCTTCTTTATCTCATATCACGTATCATATTCTAGCATGGGTTTTCATTTATTCATTATGTTTTCTGTAGAGTGAACAATCGTCTAGGCTTGCTTGGAAGTAAGGGGGGGTTTCCCAGGTTGTGGAACTTTTCAGTTTTAAAACCAGAGAAGTCCCATGCAAACTGGGATGAGTTGTCTAACTTGTTTCCTCGTCTTTCTCCTCCCAGCACAATGAAACCATCATGACTGTGGAGATCTCTGGTTTGTTCAGGGATTTATCCCACACATAAACAGTGCCTCACACATAGGCAGTTAATATTTTTTGTCTGAATGATGGAAGGAAGACATAATAAGAATTACAATGCTTACATCTTTGTAGCTAGGCATGTAACTTCTAAATGGGTCTGTTATATGATATTTTTGGAGAACAGAATCAAATTTACTACAATAATATAATTACTTAGGTTTCTGAGTCACTTATTTAGTTCACAAACATATGATTTACCCCATATCCTGCCTCATTTAATTCTAGTGGCAATCCTACAGCATAGAATGAATAATAATATCTATGGTGTCAGATGTTTTTGAGGGTAAAAAGAGGTTATTCCCATTAAGGCATTTCCACACTCTGTGACACTTGAGTAAGCGTTCAGTGAATGTTTCTAACTACATTATGATTGCTATCATTATTGTTCTTTTATTATGACAAGATAGTCATTGCCTTCTTTTTCTGAATGGGAAGTTTGAGACTTAAAGAAGATTAGTGACTTGTTTCAAGTCAGAAAACAAGTGAGTAGCTGGTGCTAATGTTTTTAAAGATTTTGTCAATTTGTTCAATACAATGTCACTTTCTCTTAGTGTAACCAAAGAAAGATTTCTAAGCTGCAACATGAAAAAGAAACTTAGCAACTAACCCCTCTCCACTACACATCAGTTTCATTCAACATGCTTTCTGTAATCAATATTAATAGTCTGATGCATCTCCCTGCATCTGTCTGGTCAGGTAGGTTATTTTTTATCATTGTTTGTACAAAAATTGGGATCATAGTTGACACATTACCTGCAGGTTTCTTTAGTTTCTTAACAGTACATCAAAGCCACACATGTAGGTTTAACATACTCTATTATATATTTAAATTCAGCTACATGCAACATGCATCTTAGTGCATTGTACTTAGTGTAATTTTAATCCATTTCCCCAGCCTTTCCGACACACCAGAAATACCATATTTGCCTAGCATCATTAATACATCAATTTTGATTTAGTGTTATCTTTTTAAAATTAGTGTTCCAATGTCTGTAATAATTACCTTAATTTGGGGAGGTTTTCTTGTACAGTCTCACTGAAAGCTACAAATTAAGCTCATATTTCAAATTTCCAATAAAAGCTTATTTGGCTTTTAAACTTATTTGTTATGACATTAATATTTTTTTAGAAAATAAACATTTGATACTGACTCTTCGGTCTCAGGTTGTGTGTGTGTGTGTGTGTGTATATATATATGTAGTGTCCTCCTCCAAAGCTGCCCTGTAGATGCCTTGTAAAGTTTTGTCATATTCAAAATATTTAGACTGAATTAGTCTTCACTAGTATATGACTTAGTGATCTTTTATTGCTATTGTGAGTTCTAAATTGGATTACCTTTATAAAATGTTAGTATGAACTCAAAACAGTGGTTTTTCTTTAGTTCTTTGTACCCAACTCACTAAAGTAGTTAACACTGCTTAAAGTTTTAGAGGCATGATTTTCACATGCCATTATAACACATAAAATATATTCATGAGTTTACACCGCAAACTTAAAATTAAACATCATTTCACATTGTCTGAGTAGGCAAATTCTATACATCATGCAAAAATTCCAAAGAGTTCATGGATGAGATTTAGTAGATTTATGAACCTTATAAAACGAAATGTTGTTTGAACATAAATATAGTTTTTAGAATAGGTGAATGGTATATTTCATCAGTCCTTCAGTGGATCTATAAATCAAACAAGGATAAACATATATTTCACATTTTAAAATGTATACCAGTATGGTCTTTTAAAGCGTACCTTACTAACCTATTCATTTACGTTTTTAAAAATGAAATTAAATGTCATATTTTCCTCCAAAATAGCTAATGTACCTTGCAGACCTTTGGGAATCAATTCTGTGTCATTGATAACTTCATTACTTTCTTTGAGGTGTTGTCACATATAGCCATCCTAAAGAACCTATGAGCCTACCTTTCCACCATCCTCATGCCAATCTTATTCTCTTTATTCTGATTGACTCCTTAGGTTTTTATATCACTCTTATCTTCTAAACTAATTTGGCTTTGTTTTGTTGTTGTTGTTGTTGTTTATTTATTGTCTCTACCCTCCCACCCCCAAATAGAGAATAAGGTCCAAGAGAAAAGTATTCTTTACTGTTTACAGATAGTATTCTGTGTGTGAACTATAGCACCTGGCACATAGTAGGTACTCATTAAATAATTGGTGAATGAAAAAATAAATATAGACCCCCAGCATGATACAGCTGCTCTATGAAAATGTGGATAGACTGCTTTTTTTTTTTTTTTTTTTTTTTTTTTTTTTTGAGACAAAGTCATGCTCTGTCATCCAGGCTGGAGTGCAGGGACGTGATCTTGGCTCACTGGAGCCTCTGCCTCCCGGACTGAAGTAATCTTTCCACTGCAGCCTCCCGAGTAGCTGGGACTACAGCCACGCACCACCACGCCTGGCTAATTTTTTTGTATTTTTGGTAGAGATGGGGTTTCAGCATGTTGCTCATGCTGGTCTCGAACGCCTGAGCTCAGGCAATCTGCCCAACTCAGCCTCCCAAAATACTGAGATTACAGGCATGAGCTACCATACCTAGACATCAGACTGCTTTTTTAAGAAGTTCCCTGATTCCATTTGTCCTCACTGGGCAGGACCTCCAAACTGGGGTCTCCATCCACCTCTTACAGGTGTGTTTGGACCAGCAACAGGTTTGTACCTCCCTGTGATGAAACTCCCAGAGGGAGGGCCAGCTGTTATCTTTGCTACTTGAAGCCTCCACTGGTGAAACCTCCAGGTACTGGAAAATTTGAGGCAACTAGGGACTGGAGTGGACCTCCAGCATACCACAGCAGCCCTATAGAAAAGTGGCCAGACTGTTATGTGAGTGCCCGTTCCCATATCTCCTCACAGGGCAGGTCCTCCAGGACTGGGCCTCTAGCCACCCCTTGCCAGAGGTATAAAGCCAGTAACAACTCAGCAACTCCCCATACAGAGCCTCCAGGAGCAACTGAAATCACCTCTGCCAATGCCTCTGCAGTGTAACCATCCTTACCATCCTCAGACTAACAAAGGAGCAAAGCCCCTAAGTGCTTTATCCACACCTCCAACGAGCTATAGTCAATCCAAAGAGAGGAGGCCAGTTTATCTCCCACTGCTCATCACCAGACAGGAAACCCCTGGCTTTGGACCACAGCACAGAACATCCATCCTGGGCTGATGCACTGAGTGTTGGCTAATCTGCACCTCCCTGGGGTGGAACACCAATAGGCAAGCAAAAGACCCTCAGCCACAACCACTACTGAGGTCCCTTCTGCTGCTGCCTCTAAGTAGGGGAAGGAACATAAACACTGAGATCAGTCCAGAGCTTCAGTTGGAAGCCCAGGAGAGACAAGTCACAACCTACAGCTGGCACTGGAGGGAGAGAGGACCCTACACTTTCAGAGAATTAAGAGGCAACACAGCTGCAACTGTGAGGAAACAGAGCAGTGACACAACTGAGCAAGGGTCTGCCAACTGACTAATGTTAAGTGCCACATGCTGGATCACACCCCAAAGCTTCAACACCAAAAGTACCTTGCTAACATGCCCACAACTAAAGCCAGAGACAAGAAGTCAGCTTCAAGTAAAAATCCTGCACTAACCCTCGGCCCAGTGAAAACATCCGGAAAGGAAGTCTATGGACTGTACTCAATCTACACTGTAAAAAACACCCAATGCAGAGATGAGAGAGAACCAATGCAAGAACTTTGGTAAATCAAATTGCCAGGGTCTCCTATGTCCTCCAGACAACCACACTAGTTCTCCAACAAGAGTTTTTATCCAGAGCGAACTGGCTGGAATGACAGAAACAGAATTCGGAATATGGATATGAACAAAGACCATTGAGATTCAGGAGGATGGTAAAACCCAATCCAAGGAAAAAAAAAAAATCAAAATAAAGTGATACAGGAGCCAGAGGGCAAAATAGCCAGTGTAAGAATCTAACAGGTCTGACCGAGATGAATAACACAATACAAGAATTTCACAATGCAATCATAAGTATTAACAACAGAATAAACCAAGCTGAGGAAACAATCTCAGAGCTTGAAGACTGGTAGTCAGAGATGAGACAGAGGGACAAAACAGAGAACAATGAATAAAAAGGAATGAACAAAACTCCAAGAAGTATGGGATTATGTAAAGAGGCCAAAACTATGAATCATGGCATTTCTGAAAGGAAGGAGAGAAAGAAAACAACTTGGGAAACATCTTTCAGTATATCATGCATGAAAACCTCCTAAACCTGGCTAGACAGGCCAATAGTCCAATTCAGGAAATACAGAGAATTCCTGTAAGATTCTACACAAGAAGATCATCCCCAAGACACGTTGTTGTCAGATTTTTCAAGGTTGAAATGAAAGAAAGTTAAAGGCAGCTAGAGAGAAAGGCAGTTCACCTACAAAAGGAACCTAATCAGGCTAACAGCAGACCTATCAGCTGAAATCCTAAAAGCTAGAAGAGATTGGGGACCAATATTCAACATTCTTAAAGAAAAAAATCTTCAACGAATATTTTTATGTCAAGCCAAACTAAACTTCCTAAGTGAAGGAGAAATAAGATCCTTTTCAGATAATCAAATGTTGAGGGAACTCATTGCTGCCATACCTGCTTTACAAGAGATGATAGAAGGAGCACTAAATATAAAAAGGAAACACTGCTAACCTTAATTAAAAAAAAAAAACAAAAAAAACACACACACACACACAGACCAGTGTCAACAAGCCAACAGAATAACCAGCTAACAGCACAGTTACAGGATCAAATCTACCCATATCAATACAAATTTTGAATGTAAACAGGCTAAATGCCCCACTTAAAAGGCACAGAGTGGCAAACTGGATAGAACAGCAAGACCCAGTGACATGCTATCTTCGAGAGACCCATCTCACAAATAATGTCACTCATAGGCTCAAAGAGATGGAGGAAAATATGCCAAGCAAACGGAAAACAGAAAATGCCAGGGGTTGCCATCCTAATTTCAGACAAAAAAAAAAAATTCAAATATCAAAAAAGATAAGGGCATTACATAATAATAAAGGGTTCAATTCAACAAGAAGACCTAACAATCCTAAATATATATAAACCCAATACAGGAGCATCCACATTCATAAATGCAACTTCTTGAAGACCTTCACACAGACTTAGACTCCCACACAATAAAAGTGGGAGACTTCAACACTCCACTGACAGTATCAGATCATCAAGGCAGAAAATTCACGAAGATATTTAAGACTTGAATGCAACACTTGACCAAACGGATCTGATAAACCTCTACAAAACTCTCTACCAAAAACAACAGAATATACATTCTTCTCATGGCCACATGGCACATAATTTAAAATTGGCCACATAATTGAACATAAATCCTCAGCAAATGCAAAAGAACCAAAATCATACCAAATACACTCTTGGACCTCAGTGCAATAAAAATAGAAGTGAATACTAAGAAAATTGCTCTAAACCATAAAATTACATGGAAATTGAATAACATCCTCTTTAATGACTTTTGAGTAAATAATAATATTAAGGTAGAAATCAAGAAGCTTTTTTGAAACTAATGAGAACAAAGATACAACATACCAGAATCTCTGGGACACAATCAAATCAGTGTTTAGAGGGAAATTTATGGCACTAAATTCCCACATCAAAAAGCTAGAAAGATCTCAAGTTCGCAACCTAATATCACAACTAAAAGAACTAGGGAACCAAGAGCAAACAAACCCCAAAGCTAACAGAAGAAATAACCAAGATCAGAGCTGAACTGATGAAAATCGAGAATCACCCCCCCAAAAAAAATTTCAAAAGATCAACAAATCCCATAGTTGGTTTCTTCTTTTTTGTAAAATTAGTAAGATATATAAGCCTCTACCTAGACTAATAAGAAAAATGAGAAGATCCAAATAAGCACACTTAGAAATGACAAAGGTAATGTTACCACTGACCCTCCCACCCCCCCAAAAAATTCAGAAACTACTATGAACACCTCTATGCACACAAACTAGAAAACCTACAGGAGATGGATAAATTCCTGGACACATACACATTCCCAAGACTCATCCAGGAAGAAATCCATTCCCTGAACAGACCAATAAAGACCAATAATGAGTTCTACAATTAAGTCAGTAATAAATAGCTGATCAATCAAAAAAAAAAAAAAAACCCAGTAACTTATGGATTCACAGTAGAATTTTACCAGATGTACAAAGAGCTGGTACCACTCTTACAGAAGCTAATCAAAAAATTGAGAAGGGTGTCCTTCCCAGCTCATTCTATGAAGCCGGTATCATCTTGATACCCAAATCTGGCAGGGATACAACAACAAAAAACTTCAGGCCAATTCTTTATGATTGAAAAATCCTGAACAAAATACTGGCAAAATGAATCCAGCAGCACATCAAAAAGATAATCCACATGATCAAGTAGACTTCATCCCAGGGATGCAAGGTTAGTTCAACATATGCAAATCAGTAAATATTATTCACATAAAGAGAACTAAAGACAAAAACCACATGATTATCTCAATAGATTCAGAAATGGTTTTCAATGAAATTCAATATCCCTCACATCAAAAACTCTCAATAAACTGGGTATTTAGGGAACATACCTCAAAATAATAAGAGCTGTTTATGACAAACCTACAACCAAATCATACTGAATGGGCAAAACCTAAAAGCAGTCCCCTTGAAAAATGCCACAATAGAAGGATGCCCTCTCACCACTCCTGATCAGTGTAGTATTGGAAGTCCTACCCAGAGCAATCAGGCAAGAGAAAGAAACAAAGGGCATTCAAACAAAAAGACAGGAAGTCAAACTATTTCTGTTTGCAGACGACACGATTGTATACTGGAAAACCCCACAGTCTTGGCCCAAAAGCTCCTTCAGCTGATAAACAATTTCAGCACATTTTCAGGATACAAAATCAACGTACAAAAATCACTAGCATTCCTATACATCAACAACAGCCAAGTTGAAAGCCAAATAAGAAAGGCAATCTAATTCACAATTGCCAAAGAACAATATGCATAGGAATGCACTAACCAGGGAGGTGAAAGATCTCTACAATAAGAATTTCAAAACAGTGCTCAAATAAATCAGAGAAGACACAAACAAATGGAAAAATATGCCATGCTCATGGATAGAAAGAATCAATATCATTAAAATGGCTATACCGCCCAAAGCACTTTACAGATTCAATGCTATTCCTATCAAACTACTAATGATTTTCTTCACAGAACTATGAAAAAACTATTTGAAAATTCATATGAAACCAAAAAAGAGCCCAAATAGACAAGGGAATCCTAAACAAAAAGGAAAAAGCTAGAAGCATCATGGTACCTGACTTCAAATAATGCTACAGGGCTACAGTAACCAAAATCACATGGTATTGGTATAAAAACAGACACATAGATCAATGGAATTGAATAGCGAGCCCAGATATAAGACCGCACACCTACAATCATCTGATATTTGCCAAAGCTGACAAAAACAAGCAATGGGAAAATGACTCCCTGTTCAATAAATGGTGCTGGGATAACTGGCTAACCATATGCAGATTTCATCTGGACCCCTTCCTTACACTATATACAAAAATCAACTCAGGATGGATTAAAGACTTAAATGTAAAACCCAAAACTATAAACCTCCTAAAAGACAATACCATCCTAGACATAGGAACAAGCCTAGATTTTATGACAAAGGTGCCAAAAGCAACAAAAGGAAAAATTGACAAGTGGAATCTAATTAAACTTAAGAACTTCTGCAGAGCAAAAGAAACGATCAACAAAGTAAACAGAGAACCTACAGAATGGCAGAAAATGTTTGCTAACTATACATCTGACAAAGGTCTAAAATCCCGGATCTATAAGGAATTTAAACATATTTACAAGAGAAAAACCCATTAAAAAGTGGGCAAAGGAAATAAACACTAGAAGACACACATAACAAGGTAATGAAATAATTAATACTCATTGAAAGCTTACTCTCAGGCCAAGGAGTGTGCAAATACTTCTGTGTCTATTGTAACATATACCTTGTTATTAGAACTATCGTTACTAAAAATAGTTATTTCCTTCTTGATTCTAAAAGGGAAGTATGTGTTTCAGGAGTGTAAATGATAAGCATACTAAGCAAGTGAATGGCTGTTTTCCTTCATTTTAAAAAATCTGAATATTTGTCAATATTGTTAGTATTAGAAGTAATCATTTCACAGTTTACCTAAGGAAATAATTTAGAAATATAAAAAAAATTAATAACGTATTCCAACAATTAATTCATTCCACACCTTTTCCATGATCTATATTAAACTTCCACTCAATCTCCCTCCATGAATAAAAACAGATGATAATTCATATACATACATAGAAAATGCCATAATGTCTCTTTAATTTTAATTTATTTTATAAGAATAGGATCATTTTATACAAATTGTGTTACTATTATCCAACATGTTTCTCTGAAAATTGGTTTTCTTCTTGGAAAAATTGTTTGGACATTCCTTTAGGGCATTTTATGTTCTAAACTTCAACTCTCAAACTCAAGTGGAGTTCATCAGATAACGTGATTTTGGAAAACAATTTAATATGACTGATGTCCTTGTAAGAAGAGGAAAATTTTGACAGAGACACAGATAGTGTGAAGACAGCGATAGGAAGATGAAGGTAGACACTGGAGTTCTGCAGTCACAAGCCAAAGAATACCTAGACTAAGAGAAACAGGAAGAGGCAAAGAAGGATCCTCCCATAGAGGCGTCAGAGGGAGCACGGCCTTGCCAACACCTTGATTTTGGATTTGTGGTATCCACAAAATGAAACAATACATTTTTGCTGTTTTGAGTTACCCAAGTCTGTTGCAGTTTATAATGACACCCTTATGATACTGAAACACTTGCCTTCAGTGTTTTTCTTAGCTTGTTAATTCTCACTAGTCCTGTATAAATTTTGCAGAGTTTTAACATTTATTTTTTCAATTACTAAGAACTTCCCATGGGAATTTTAATCTGAGTACCTTACAAATATAAAAGAAATTGAGAAAAGTCAGCATCTTTACAATAGCAAGTTCATATTCAGAGTATGGGTATGTGTTTATTATTTAAACCCTTCTTTTATACTACATAATAAAGGTTTACGTGTTAATTATAGACCCTAAAATTTTCTTGATATGCATACTCTTAGTTCCTTACATTTCTTTCTTTCTTGTTGTATTTCTTTCTCCTTTCTAAGTATTTCTGTAATGTAAGGATTACATTGATATGCTTCAATTTATACTTTTGGTTCATTATCCTAAAAATATATATTTTGTATTCTCAAGATTTCTCATTTGACTATTGTACTTTCCATGTAAATAATATCCTTTATAGTTTGGATATATTATATTATCATAAAAAGATAGCCACTATATCATGCCAAGCAGCACAGGTCTGTGAGTAGCTTGTCCTTTGGGCATTGGGGTACTTGAGTTTCATTCTGAAATCTAGGTTCTCAGGATACAAGGTTAGAGGAAATTTGACACCAAATGTTCCAGAGCTGACCAGGTACCCATGTGAAATCCCAAATCATCAGAAAACTTTTGGTTTAAATGTAATTCAGAAATTAAATTTCAGCCTTGATATTAACCAGACTTCCTCACAACCTGTTCCGCCTCGGGTATGTGCACATGCATATGTATACGTAAATATGTCCATATTTTAGTTTTAAAATACAAAAATATAATTCCTAATTGTGCATTGTTATGTGAAAAAAATGTGTATTATCATTTATTATGTGTCTATACAAATGTATTGGCACCTGTGATCCTTGAGACAAACTTCTAAATTAGCAATAATGGGAGAATCTCTTCCATAAGATTGATGGGATGATTAAGACAATTACCAGATAAAAGCACTCAGCAAATTGTCTGACTCATTGTCACTCTCAGTCAATTCTAGTTGTATTGGTTTCATTACTCTTAATACTATTACCATTTCTCAGAATAGGGGTTTTTACTGCCTGGGAAATCTGAAGCTAGGAGGAGTAAACTTCGTAGATGATGAATGACTTTTCTGTGTTTAAATAAACACATAAACATAAATGTATACTGACATAGTGTTTAGAATTGCATTTTACAAAGCTGGATCTTATAATATGCATTCTGCAATTTGATTTTCTCACATAGCAATACATTATAGATACCTATAGAGTTTATATTCATGTGTTTATATTCATGGCTTATATTCACGTGTCTTGAAATCCAGCATTTTAAACTATAACGGATGAATGTTAGTACATGTTCTGATTTCCAATTTTTCCTCTCTCTGATATCAAAATTATTTAATATTATTGCTGCTATTAGTTGTGTTCCTGAGCTCTACAGAGACTTACCAGAGAGCATTACATGATGTCTTAATTATTATAGCTTGAAACTACAATGTAGACTCTTTTCTTGCAGAAGTCTTTCTTTCGTTCCTTGAATACTCTCATCTCATTATGCTGAGATCAGTGTTAGCAATAGTTTCTTAAATTTAACTAAATATCTCATTGGGGTTTCCATCATGTCAATACTACAAAGAATTTGAATAAAATCATTTTTGCAGCAGGACTTTCTCTTCCACCAACATGTACATAACTCCAAATATATGTACTGTTTCATAATTCTCCAAATAGTTTTGACTCTTCTTCCTTTCTGTATTGAACATTACCTAATCAATTTGTGCATGAGATTTATACAATTTTTATGGTAAGTAGAATTGAGTAAAAATTGATTTTTTGACGATCACTGCCTATCATAAATTTCTTAAGTTATTTATATGTATTTTCTGTCTCAACCTAATGACTCCCTTATTTCCCAAGGACTTTTTAGTTTTCTCAAAGTGATTAATACCTGATCTCAATGTATGGAGATGTAAAAATGAAACCACTTAACATTTTATTATCATTAGTTAAGTGCTTTTTATTACAGACCAAAACCAGCCAGTCAGCACTACTCCAGGCTGTTTTAGGGATTATGTCCTTCCCTTCTCATTGAGATGTAGTCCTTTAGACCTATGATGCTCATGTGTATTCAGGAATGTGAGTACCCCATGCGGAGTTCGAATAGACTATATTACCATTTTATCCATGGGTTTCATTAGCTTTTACTACAAGTCTAAACATATCATTTGTTATCAAGAACAGTAATTTAATAATATGAGTCAATTCTATTAAGAATGCTTACAGGTTGATGGGTGCAGCAAACCACCATGGCATGTCTATACCTATGTAACAAACCTGCACATTCTGCACATGTATCCCAGAACTTAAAGTATAATAAAAGAAAACAATAAATAAAATAAGAAAAAAATGCTTGCTTAAATTCTTACACGTTGTTTGATAAGTGAGTTGTTTTTGAATAGGAAAACAGCATGATACATTTAGAAATTTGAAATTACTTGAATTGGAATCTTATGATATAAGGTATTGATTAGGATTTCATGTTTGTTTTCATTTACCAAGGCATCTTCATATATCTGTCTCAATCATAAACTAAAAACAACAGTTAACTTCTCCAAGTCAAAAGTTTCCTTGTTTGAAGAGACTCCTAATCTGTCTTGTTTGAGGTCAAATAGCAGCACATTGGCAATATTTATCTTTTCCTGGGGAAAAAAATATCATTTGTGTGTGAATTTTTTGAATACTTATTTAAAATTAATCCCTAGGTATTTTATAGTAGTTCTTGTTTGCTTAATATGTTTCTATTGAATTTCATGTCATGGAATGCAAAATTGGTTCGATACATGTGCTATGGTTTGAATACGCTTTGTTGAGCACCACCAAGTCTCCTATTGAGATTTGATTCCAAATGTTGGAGGTGGGGCCTGCTGGGAGATGTTTGGATCCTGGGGACAGATCCCTCAAGAATGGCTTGGTGCTGTTCTCAAGGGAGTGAGTGAGTGAGTGCTCACCATAGGTTTCCATGAGAAATGGTCGCTGAAAACAGCTGGACACTTCCTCCTCTCTCACCACAAATAGCTGTCAGCAGCAAGCTTCTTGTAGAACCCACAGAGCAATGAGCCAAATGGACTTTTCTTTATAAATTACCCAGTCTCAGATATTCCTTTATGGTAATACAATCGTATTAATACAACACACGAATCAGCAAATGCGATGCATCATATTAACAAAATGAAAGCAAAAAAAATATACGATCATCTCAATAGATGAGGAGAAATCATCGGACAAAATTCAACATACTTTTATGATAACACTCAGCAAATAAAGGTCACAAGCCGACAATTAACATCATATTCAATTGCAAAAGGTTGAAAGCCTTTTTTTAAGATTAAGAAAAAGACAAGAATGCCCACTTGTTACAGTGGATAGCTAGCCAGGCATGAGTGAAGTAGGTGAGAGGTCCCTCCTACACCCACCAGGAATGTCACAGGACCATAAGGTGATGGCTTGGCAGTTATCACACTGCCTCTGTAGAAAATAAAAAAATTATAATTGGCAGTCAGTACCAGGGGAAGGCAATTTCCTGATGGTCTACAGTTGTCACACTAAAGTGATAATTGATCACAGGCACCAGGGAAAGGCAATTTCTCAAACAGATAAAAACACTTGAAACTGGTAATCATTTTTCAATAAAATCTCAGAAATTAAGTAAGTGAGCTTGAGCATGCATATTAAGAGACAAAATGGCAAAGCATAATCTTCTGGGGTCACTCCACTGGAAAAGGGAAGAAAGCCTCAAGTGGGCATGCATACAACTTCCTAAACACTCTGCACGTGCTCGCCTCCCAAGAGTAAAGAGGGCACCACACATGGGGCAGCTCACCCTTAGAGAAGAACGAAGGGAAAGGGGTGCAAGACGCCAGAAGTAAGCCAGCATATAATGTCCTAGGATAAGGTTAAATGGGGCGGTTGACCTCCAAAGTGCCCTCTTGCATGTCTTTCAAGTGTACTTTCCTTTCTTTTCTGCTCTAAAACTTTTTAGTAAACTTCCACTCCTGCTCTGAAACTTGCCTTGGTCTCTTTTTCTGACTTATGCTGCTCAGTTGAATTCTCTCTTCCGAGGAGGCAAGAATTGAGGTTGCTGCAGACCAGTTGGCAATTTGGATATTTGTGGTCCCCTAACACACTGTCACCACTTCTACTTAAAATAGTAATGGAAGTCCTAGCCAAAAAAGTTAGACAAGAAAAAGAAAAGGCATCCATTGGAAAAGAGGCAAAAATGTCTCTGCTTGCAGGAGAAATGATCTTGTATACGCAAAACCTAAAGTTTCCACAAAACGCCGTTAGAACTAACAACCAACTTCAGAAAACTTGCAGGGTATGACATCAACGTACAAAAATCAGTAGTGTCTCTACACACTAACAACTGATCATCTGAAAAAGGAATCAAGAAAACAATCCCGTTTATAATAGCATCAAGAAAAAAATAAAATGCTTAGAAAAAAATCAGAGATGAAAATATGTAAACTGAAAAGTATAACACCTTGATGAAAGAAAATGAAGATGAAATAAATAAATGAAAAGAGCTTTCATGCTTATAGAAGAATTAATATTACAATGTCCATACCTATGTAAAGAGACCAAATCTATGCCTCATTGACATTCCTGAGAGAAAAGGAGACAGAACAAGCAACTTGGAAAATATATTTGAGGATATAGTCCATGAAAATGTCCCTTACCTTGTTAGAGTTTGACATGCAGGTCTGAGGAATACAGAGAACCCTGGCTAGGTACTATACAAGATGACCACCCACAAGGCATATAGTCATCAGATTCACCAAGGTAAACACAAATGAGAAAATCATAAAGGCAGCTAGAGAGAAGGGTCAAGTCACATGTAGATGAAGCCCTATCAGGCTAGTGACAGACCTCTCAGCAGAAGTCTTACAAGCCTGAAGAGATTTTTGGCCTATTTTTAGCATCCTTAAAGAAAAGAATTTCCAAAAAAAGAATTTCCTATCTCGCCAAACTAAGCTTCATAAGTGAAGAAGTAAAACCCTAAGGCAAGCAAATACGGAGAAGATATGTTTCAACTAGGCCAGCCTTACAAGAGGTCCTTAACAGAGTGCTAAACATGGAATTGGAAGAATGACATCTGTTACCACAAAAACACACTTAAGCACATAGCCCACAGGCACTATAAGCAGTGACACAATGAAGTGCACATAGCAAACAGCTAGCAACACATTGACAGGATCAAAGTCACACGATCAATACTAACTTTGAATACAAACCTACAACCATCCAATCTTCAACAAAACTGACAAAAACAAGCAATTAAGAAATGAGTCTCTTCAATAAATGGTGCTGGAATAACTGGCTAGCCATCTACGGAAGCATGAAATTATATCTTTACTTTTCACCATATACAAAAATTAACTGGGCTAAACACCCCATGTAAAAGACACAGGGTGGCAAGCTGCATAGAAAGACAAGACCAAATCATCTGTTGTCTTCAGGAGACCCATCTGACACGTATTGGCACACAGGCTCAAAGTGAAAAGATGCAGAAAGATATACCATACAAATGGGAAACAAAAAACAGGAGGAGTCTCTGTTCTTAAATCAGATAAAACAGACTTTAAATAAATAAAACTTAAGAAGGACAATGAAGGACATTACATAATGATAAATGGTGCAATGCAACAAGAAGACTTGACTATCCTAAATATTTATGCGCTCAACATTAGAGCACTGAGATTTACAAAGCAAGTTGTTTTGGAGCTATAAAAAGACTTAGACAATCACAAAATAAGAGTGGGAGACTCCGACATCCTACTGATAGCATTAGAGAGATGATCAAGGCAGAAAACTAACAAACTCTGGACTTAAACTCGACACGTGACCAATTGAACATAATAGACAGCTACGTAACAGTCCACCCAATAACCATAGAATACACATTCTTCTCATCTGCACATGGAACACATTCTATGTTCAATCACATGCTTTGTCATAAAGCAATTCTCAAAAAATTCAAAAACACTGAAATCACATCAAGCACACTTTCAGACCACAGTGCAATAACAATGAAAATTAATATCAAGAAGATCTCTCAAAACTATATGAATACATGAAAATTAAACAAAATGCTTCTTAATAATTCCTTGGTGAACACAGAAATGAAAGCAAAAATGAAAATTTATTTGGAATTAATGCAAATAAGGAGACAGCATACCAAAATACCGGGAATGTAACCAAAGCAGTGTTAAGAGGAAAGTTTATAGCCCTAAACATCTTCATTAAGAAGCTAGGAAGATTTCAAATTAACAATCTATCTTTGCACCTAAAGGAACTAGAAAAAAAGAAAAACTCTAAAGCTAGCAAAAGAAAAGAAATAACTAAAATTAAAGAAAACTTAGTGAAATTGTGATGCGAAAATCCATACAAAAGATCAATAAATCCAAGTGTTGGTTCTTCCTAAACGTGAATAAGATTGATAGAACACTAGCTAGATTAACAAACAAAAAAAAAGAGAGGATCCAAATAAATATAGTAAGAAATAATAAAGATGACATTAAAATTGACACCACAGAAATAAACAAGATCCTCAGAGATACTATGAACAAGACTATACATGCAAATTAGATAATCTAGAGGAAACAGATACACTGCTGGAAATATACAAACTCTCAAGATTGAAACAGGAAGAGATTGATACCCTGAATAGACCAATATTGAGCTCTAAAATTGTATCAGTAATAATAGTAAGTTTAAAACCTACCAAAAAAATGAAACTCTAGATCAAATGGATTCACAGCTGGATTCTACCGTATGTACAAAGAAGAATGGGTACCAAATTCCACTGAAAATGTTCCAAAAAATTGAGGTAGAAGACCTCCATAACTCATTCTATGAAGCCAGCTTCATCCTAACCATAATTTGACAGTCATAACAAAGAAAGAAAATGGGGAAAGGACCTTCTATTCAAGAAATGGTGCTGGGATAACTGGCTGACCGTATGCAGAAGAATGAAATTATACTCTTACCTTTCATCATTTACAAAATTTAACTCAAGATGGTTTAAAGATGTATATATAAGACCTCAAACTATAAAAATTCTACAAGGAAACAGGAAATACTCTTCCTGACATTGACCTTGGGAAAGAATTCTTGGCTAAGTCCCCAAAAGCAATTGCAACAAAACTGTAAATTAACAAGTGGGACCTAATTAAACTAAAGAGCTTCTACACAGCAAAATAAAATATCAACAGAGTATACAGGCAACCTATAGAATAGGAGAAAATAGTCACAAACTATGCATCCAACAAAGAGCTAATATCCAGAACTTGTAAGAAACATAAACCAAACAACAGGAAAAAAAATTGAAAAACGGGCAAAGGACATGGACACTTCCGAAAAGAAGACATACATGCAGCTAACGAAGATATGGCAAAATGCTCAACATCACTAATCATCAGAGACTTGCAAATCAAAAGCACAATGAGATACTATCTCACACCAGTCAGAATGACTATTATTAACAAGTCAGAAAACAACAGATGCTGGGGAGGCTGCAGAGAAAAGGAAACACATATACTGTTGATGAGAAGGTAAATTAGGTCAGCCACTGTGGAAAGCAGTTTGGAGATTTCTCAAAGAACTTAGAACAAAGCTGTTATTAGACCCAGCAATCTCATTATTGGGTATGTACCCAAAGGAAAATAGATTATTATACCAACAAGGCTCATGCACTAGTATGTTTATTGCCACACTATTCACAATAGCAAAAACATGGAAACAACCTAGGTGCTCATCAGTGGTAGATTCAATAAAGAAAATGTGGTACATATACACTATAGAATAATACACAGTGATTTAAAAAAAGAATAAGATTATGCCCTTTGCAGCACGAGGGATGGAGCTAAAAGCCATAATCCTAAACAAATTAACAAAGGAACAGAAAACCAAATACAGCATGCTCTCACTTATAAGTAAGAGCTAAACATCAAGCACACATGGTCCTAATCATGGGAATAATTGACACTGCAGACTACTAGAGGAAGAAGTGGAAAGGGAGTCTGGGTTGAAAACTACCTATTGGGTACTATGCTCACTGGTTGGGTCCCTTGTAACAATTTTATACATGTACCCCTGAATTGAAAATAAAAGCTGAAATTAGAAACTACTTATCTTGAAGCTGAGTGGAGTCTCCAGAGTTCCGTTGATTGGCTTCCCCTATGCACCTGAAAGAGACTTTAGGCACTTCCATGGAAGCCAGAGACACAAAGAACACAGTAAGAAGCATGCTAACCCTCTCTTCCATGTTTAATCTTTATTTCTACCACTTTACATGCTATTGATTTTATTTTATTGTAATTCAAATAATATCTGCCTCGAGCATCTGACCTTTGTTAAGTATTTTAGCCTAATGTGGGCTAGAAAACTTGTTAGCAACTATAGTTGCTAAGCTTCTTAGCTTTTTTTCAAAATAGCAGAAAAATATAACTAATAAATGTCAATCATGAGTATTAAAAAACAGTTTCTAGGCCTCACCGTTGGCAATTCTAATTCAAGGGCTAATTTTTGTGTGAAGGTGGTATACCAGGTGATTCTGATGGGCTCTCAAAAAGACATAAAATTTTCCCTCTTCATGTAAAAGGGAGGAAACTGAGGATAGTAGGTAGCCCATAGCTTGCCAAAGATCATGCACAGATGATTATACCAAACCCTGACTCAGGGTTGGCCTCTCATCTCTTCATCAGGGGTTTCCAACTAGACCAATCTGCCTTTTTCTGGCTCCAGCTCAGACTTTCTCAGATGCTGATTACTTTGACCATTCTGGACCTCTGACATCCTTGGTTGTTCTTATTTCTGGAAAGTCAGTTAAAAAACTCACCACTGGGAAAAGCTAGTTACAAAAGGAAGTGGTTTGGGGTGATTTCAGATGGGAGCAGATAGTCACACACATGAAACTGGTTTTACTTTCTTGAGGGCTGAGCAACCATTTTACTGCACATGCAAAATAAACTAAATGAACACATTTTTAAAATCTCAATACTATCAAAGCCAGATGCAACACAATCTCTAACAAAATTCCAATTGCATTCTTCACAGAAAACAAATCCAATGACATTTTTGCAGCAATTTCTAAATTCACATAGAATTGTGAGATACCCCAAATAGCCAAAGCAATCTTGAGCAAAAGAGAACAAAGTTGGAGAAATTAAATGACTTCATTCATACTGACTTCAAAGTATACTCCAAAGCTACAATAACCAAAACAGCATGGTATGTACACATAGACCAATGGAACAGAATAGAGAGCACATACATAAAGTCATGCATTTACAGTCAACTGATATTTTACAAGAGAGTCAATAATACACAATGGGAAGAAGTCAGTCCCTTCAATAAATAGTGATAGAAAAACAAGATATTAACATGCAGAAGAATGAAATTGGACTCTTATCTCACAACCTATAAAAATCAATTCAAAATATATCAAAGACTTAATGTAAGATCTGAGACTATAAAACACCCAGAAGAAAACACAGGGGAAAGGCTGCTTGACATTAGTCTGGGCAATGTTCTTTTTTATGGAAACAATCCCCAAAACAGAAAACAAAGGCAAAAATAAACAAGTGAGACTACTTTAAAAAGCTTCTGCACTGCATAAGATTCAATTATTAGAATGAGAAGACACCTAGAGAATGGGAGAAAATGTCTGTAAACTGTACATCTAATAAGTGGGTAATATCCAAATTATGTAAGGGAATCAAACTACTCAATAGCAGGAAAACAACCCAATTTAAAAACAAGCAAAGGACTCAAATAGATATATCACAAAGGGGTACATACGTGTGGCCAACAGGTATATGAAAACATTCTCAATATCATTAATCATCATGCAAATGCAAATTGAAACTACAATCAGATGTCACCTCACATCTGTTAGGATGGCTTTTATTAAAAATACAAAAGGTGATGAAGGCAAGATGGCTGACTAGCTACAGCTAAGAGGGATATCTGCCACTGAGGGACTGGCAAGACTGGCGCACTCTGAGCAGACCTTTGGAAAGAAGTCATTGACAGTGAATGAAGAGACACAGATGCTGAGCTGCAGAGGGAGGAAGCTGGGAATCCTGCATGGGGTTACTGTACATAAGGACTTGTTCCTGGCCTCAAACACTCCTGGGGAAGGCTTGAGTTCAGCAAGTGAGGAGCAGCCCACTCTCACCATGGACTTCTGGAATCCTGACAGCAGGAGATCCCACAACCCCCAGGGACATTGAACTGGCAGGGAGAGCTGCTTAGACAGGTATTATGGGCAGGACTCCAGAATGTATGCAGCCTAGAGGGTTTGGTGCAGGAATGTCTACAGGGGAGCAGAGCCAGGGACATGCATCCACCAAGTCTCGCCATGTTTCTCTATGAGACTCTAACCTTAGGGGAACTGTCAGACCTGAACAGGGCAGAGCAGTCTTGCCCATGGGATGAAGTCAGTCTGATCTAAGCACCCTTCTCTTTGCTGACTTCTACGGGGGTTCCAGCCTGGCTATGTCTGCTTATGGTACAGCCTCACATGCTCAACCAGGGTGCCTCCCAGTGGCCTGCATCATAGCCTCTGCACTAGCAGATTATGCTTGACCATCAGAGAACTCCAGCAGAACAACCCCTGCTTATGCATACCAGTCCACCCACACCCTTTCCCATCCACAGCCTCCCCCATGCCACTTTGTCAGAACACACTCACCCATGGTCACCCCCCACCATCACTTTGTCAGAACATGGGTGCATGGGCAGACCTCACCTTCCCTTTCCCACTGGTGTGTGGGTGCATGTGCACCCTGCCATGCCATTGCTGCTGGCAAGAGCACACCCACCTGGCCCAACACCACACTGCTGTACTGCCACTGCAGGTGTGATCATCAGCATTGACACCAGCAGCCCTGACCTCCACCCCATTCTGCCACTGCCACCATTGTGAGTGCATGCAGGGACACCAGGAGCCCCACCCCCATCCTACATCACCCCTGCTGCTGGCATGAATGCACACATATAGATAGCTAACCCTATGCCTGCTAGTGCCTTGCATGGATGCCAATACCACTGTGGATGCAAAGTGCACACAGATCCCAAGATCCCCATTCCCCTCTCCATCCCTCCCACCCACCATTCCACAAAAGCCATCGCTGCCAAGGTTTGCATGGAGACTGACAGTACCAGGTCTGCTAGTACTCCACCCAAGCCAACAAACATGCACCCCACCACACTGCCACTGCTTCTGGCACATGTGAATGAGCACGAATCCACTACTACTAACTGACAAAGCACTGCAGCTGACACTACACCTCAACTCCTCTAGCACAGCAGGTTCCCAACCTCAATGGGCAAAACAACAAAACTGGGGGCCAGATACCAGCCCCCCAGCTTTACAGCACACAGGTGAGGAGCACAGAGCTGATCCTTGGCCCTTCAAAAATCTACTAGAAATGAAGCCAGTCAACTGAACCCATGTTATACTACAATAAAACCCCCAAGGACATCAAATGAGATAAAAGCAAAAAATAAAAAAATAAAATAAATGATACAAAGGACAGCAACCAGCTGATAACCTGCTCTCTAAAATAACTCACACAAAAGTAAATAAAAAACAATAAAGAAGAATGAACAAAACCTCTGAGAAATATGGGATTATGTAAAGAGACCAAATCTAAGACGGAGAGAAAGTAAGCAGCTTGAAAACATATTTCAGGATAACACCCTTGAAAATTTCCCCACTCTTGCTAGAGAGGTCAACATTCAAATTCAGGAAATGAAGAAAAATTTTGCAAAATCCTACACAAGAAGACCACCACCAAGACACATAGTCACCACATTCTCCAAGGTCAAAAAAATAGAAAAAATATTAAAGATAGGTAGAGAGAAGGGGCAGGTCACCTAGAAAAAGAATTCTATCAGTCAAACAGCTGGCCTTTCAGCAGAAACCCTACAAGCCAGAAGAGAATTAGGGCCTGTACTCAGCATTCTTAAAGAAATGAGTTTCTAACCAAGAATTTCATATCCAGCCAAACTAAGCCTCATAAGCAAAGGAGAAGTAAGATCCTTTTCAGACAAGCAAATACTAAGGGATTTCATTACCCCCATACTGGCCTTAAAAAAGGTTCTGAAAAGAGCGTTAACATGTAAACAAAAGACTGTTACCAACCGCTACAAAAACACACTTAAGTATGTAGACTAGTGACATTGTATGGCAGCCACAAAAACAAGTCTGCATAATAACCAGCTAACAATATTATGACAGAAAGAAATCCGCACATATCTATACTAACCTTGAATGTAAATGGGCCAAATGCTCCAATTAAAAGGCACAGTATGGCAAGTTGGATAAAGAAGCAAGACCAAACCATATGTTATCTTCATGGCTCATGATGCAATGAGAGATGCAATGAGAGGTGCAATGACTTGCGTAGACTCAAACTAAAGTGATAGAGAAAAATGTACCAAGAAAATGCAAAACAGTAAAAAGCAGGGTTGCTATTATAATTTCAAACAAAAGCGACTTCAACACAACAAAGATTACAAAAGAGAATGAAGAGTATTACTCAATGGTAAAGAGCTCAATTCAACAAGAAGACTTAGATACTATCTTAGGTACGGATGCATCCAACACAGGAGCACCCAGATTGATAAATCAACTTCTTAGAGACCTACAAAAAGACTTAGATAACCACACAATAATGGTGGGAGGCTTCAGCAACCCAGTGACACATTAGATATGTAATCAATGCAGAAAACTAACAAAGATATTCTGGATGTGAACTCAACATTTTACCAAATGGACCTCATAGACATCTACAGAACACTATACCCAACAGAACAGAATATACAGTCCTCTCATCTTCACATGGCACATACTGTAAAATTGAAAACATTATCAGACATAAATGAATCCTCAGATAATTTTAAAAAATAGAAATTATACCATCCACATTCTCATATCAGGGCACAATAAAAATAGAAATCAATACTAAGAAAATTGCTCAAAACTGTATGGTTACATGGAAATTAAACAACCTCCTCCCAAATGATTTTTGGGTAAATAATGAAACTAAGGAGGAAATGAAGAAATTCTTTGAAACTCATGAGAACAAAGATACAACATACCATAATCTCTGGGACACAGCCAAGGAAATGTTAAGAGGGAAGCTTATAGCACTAAACACCCACATATAAAGTTAGAAAAAACTCAAATTAACAACATAACATCACAACTAGAAGAACTAGAGAAACAGGAGCAAACTATTCCCAAAGCTAGCGAAGGACGAGAAATAACAAGTATCAAAGCTGAACTAAAGGAAACTGAGATGTGGAAAACCATACAAAAGATCAAAGAATCGAGAAGTTGATTATTTCCAAAAATAATAATAAAATAGATACACCACTAGCTAGGCATATAGGAAAATAGGGAATATTCAAATAAACACTAGTAGAAATGAAAAAGGGGACATTAACCCTTACCCCATAGAAATACAAAAAGTCCTCAGATACTATCATGAACACCTCTACGCACACAAACTAGGAAACCTAGAATAAATGAATAAATTTCTGGACACATACATAAAACCTCCCAAAATTGAACCAGGAAGAAACTGATTTCCTAAACAGACTAATAAAGAGCTCTGAAATTCAGTCAGTAATAAAAAGCCTGTTAACAAAAAAAAAAAAAAAAAAAAACAGGACCAGACGGATTCACAGCTGAATTCTGCCATATGCATAAAGAAGAGCTGGTAACATTCCTACTGAAATTATTCCAAAAAAAAAATTGAGGAGGAGGAACTCCTTCCTAACTCATTCTTGGAGGACTGCATCATCCTGATACAAAAACCTAGCAGAGACACACACACACACACACACACAAAAAACCCACACACTTCAGGCCAATATCTTTATCCTTGATTAACATAGATGTAAAAATTTTCAATAAAATACTAGCAAAGTGAATTCAGTAGCACATCAAAAAGCTAATCAACCATGTTCAAGTAGGCGTTATCCATGGAGTGCAAGGTTGGGTCACCATACACAAATCAATACATGTGATTTATCACATAAATAGAGCTAAAAACAAAACCATATGGTCATCTGAATAGATGCAGAAAAGACTTCCAAATAAACAAAACATTCCTTCATGTTAAAAAGAAAAAAAACCTCAATAAACCAGGCATCGAAGGAACACACTTCAAAATAATAAAAGCTATCTATGACAAACCCACAGCCAAAATCATACTGAATGGGCAAAATGTAGAAAACTGGAACAAGACAAGGATGCCCTCTCTCACCACTCCTATTCAACATAGGAGTGGAAGTCCTGGCCAGATCAATCAGGCAAGAGAAAGAAATTAAAGGCATCCAAATAGGAAGAGAGAAAGTGAAAATATCCCTGTTTACAAATAACACGTGTATTAGTCTATTCTCATACTGCTAATAAGACATACTCAAGACTGGGTAATGTATAAACAAAAGAGGTTTAATTGACTCACAGTTCCACATGACTGGAGAGGCCTCACAATTATGGCAGAGGGCAAAGAAGGAGCAAAGTCACATCTTACATGGTGGCAGGCAAGAGAGCTTGTGCAGGTGAGCTCCTATTTATAAAACCTTCAGATCTTGTGAGATTTATTTACTACCACGAGAACAGTATGGGGAAAACCAACCCCATAACTCAATTATCTCCACCTGGCCCCACCCTTGACACGTGGAGACTATTACAATTCAAGGTGAGATTTGGGTGGGGAAATGGCCAAACCCTATAAATATAATTCTTTACCTAGAAAACCCCACGGTCTCTGCCGAAAAGTTCCTTGATAAACAACATTGATGAAATTTCAACATATAAAACAAATATACAAAAATGTGTAGCATTTCTGTACACCAACAACATGCAAGCTGAGAACCAAATCAAGAACATGATCCCATTCACAATAGCCACAAAAATAGTAAAATACCTAGGAAAAGATTACACGCTCATGGCATAAGAAGATTCAATATTTTTTAAACGGTCATACTTCTGAAAACAACGTATAGATTCAATGCTATTCCTGTCAAAGTACCAATGGCATTCTTCATAGAATTAGAAAAAACTAGCCTAATATTTCAATGGAACCCAAAAATATCCTGAATAAGTCAAGGCAATTCTAAGCAAGGATAAAGTTGGAGGTATCACATTACTCAACTTCAAACTATACTACAAGGCTAGTTTGTAGCATCTCAATCTCCCTAAGCCTTTGGATCCCTTCCTCTACATTAAGGGAGATCAAGCATTTCCAGCTCACTCACAGTGGGCCATCTTTTGATCCGTATTTTAGCTAACTGAGCAAATAAACTGTTAGAACCCTTTTTAGCTCCCTAAGCTACAACATTAAATGCAGAATACCCTTTTAGTGGGCCCAATGAATAAATTCAGCCTGATCCAACTTTATGTTTCTTCCGCCATTATCTCAGATCCTTAATATCCATTCCCATGCCTGTTCCCCAGATTTCTGATTATATACATTAGAAAACTCAAGCAGTTATTTTGGCGTGTATACACTTCCTCATGGCTCACGCTCTGAACCTCACATCTAGGGGCTTGTCAGGACTTTAGCTATAGGACTAGAAAAAAACTGGGGTGTTGGGGGTGGGTCCTGACTGGAATCAACATTCTTTTGCTGGCAATTGCCTCAGGGGAGGCCATCACTGTTGCCTCAGGCAGTGCATGGTTAATCTCCTCAGACAAAGGTGGAAAGGCTGATGGCAGTATGGGTGGGCGAGGGGATTTTTTCACTACTGAGGGTGTGGAAGCTGTATTCTCTGGTGAAAATGGCTCATCAGAATTTAGGAGTTCAGTGCCCCCAGACTCATCAGGGTGCTTTCACATATCCCCATTCCAAATATCAGGGTCTCATTCTTTGCCAATCAATGCCCCTCACTTTAACAGTAGACACCTAGCGAGGCTGTGCGTGCACCTTTCGTTGAAGGTCAGCCACTCGCATGATAAAAGCTTGTGTCTGATTTTCCACAATTTCAGTCCTTTCTCTACAGGAGATAAGACTCTCACTCAGGGCATATCTTAGAAGATTTAAGGCTCATTTATATTTTAGTAGATATTTTAAGTAAACTAGAGATAACTTAAAGCGCATTAAGCACATTAAAGCATATTAAGATAACTTAGTCTTCTGGAGCTAAGGCACAGAATCCCTGAGTTCATCCTTTTCTTTCATCACTGTCTAGTGAACTTAGGAGCAACCAACCAACTTCATTTTATTCCTTGGTTCTCCACATATGGTCAAAGACATTATGTATAGAGTCACTAAATTCCTTGCCTCTCACAAGCAGTGAATCAGAAGTATCAAATGCATTTATTTTGCATAACTCTTTAAACAGTTTATGCCATGGATGATCAGTGTTCTGCATACAATTAAAAGTAGAGTCCTCAGCATTTTGTGGTCTAATCATATTAAGCAGCCAGCTCCAGAAACCCCGAAACCAACTAAAGAACTCCATCCTTAAAATTCTGTTCTGCTGGAGAAAACTGTGTCCAAATGTTATGTATGACTTCACAGGATTTATGACAGAGTCAATCAAGGAAATCATGAAAGAGATTGTGGATATGGCCAAAAAAAAGTGGGAAGTAAAGGATTTCAAGATATGTGCCTTGGAGAAATCAAAGAGATAATAAGCACTCTACCTGAAAATGAACAGAAGACAACTTAATGGAGATGAGTGCTTCTGAACCAGTGCCAGATGATGAGAAAGAAGACATAGAAGAAGCAATGCCAGAAAGCAAGTTGACACTAGACAAGCTGGTAGAAGGGTTGGGATTATTCAAGACTGTTTTCGACTTGTTATGTAACATGGACCCATCTATGATATAAGCACTACAACTAAAGCAAATGGTGGAAGAATGGATGCCACATAGAAACATTTCTAGAGAAATGAAAAAGCAAAATAAACAGAAATTACAATGTATTTCTGTCAAGTTATTCCTAGTGCACTTGCCTCTCCTGCCTCCCCCTCCCTCTCATCCACCTCTTCTGCCTCTGCCAACTTTGAGACAGCAAGACCAATTCCCCCTGCTTATTCCTCCTCCTCCGCCCAAAGTGAAGATGATGAGGATGAAGACTTTCATGATGATCCACTACAACTTACGGAGCAGTATATATTTCTCTCCCTTATGATTTTCTTAATAACGTTTGTTTATTGTAAAAATGCAGTATGTAATACATATAACACAAAAAATATGTGTTAATTGACTGTTTATGTGATTGATAAAGATTCTGATCAACAGTAAGCTGTTAGTAATTAAGTTTTCCCAAAGTCAAAAGTTATATGCAGCTTTTTGATTGCGTGGAGGGTGGGCACTTCTAACCCCTGTATTCAAGTGTTATTTGTACTTGAAAATTGCTAAGAGGTTAGATTTTAAATGTCCTCAACACACACACACAAAAGTATGTAGGTCTATGAGTATTTAATTAGTTTGATTTAATCATTTCACTATAGATACACATATCAACACATGTTGTACATCATAAATATATAGTTTTTATTTGTCAGTTATACCTTAAGCTGAAAAAATTACCATTCACTATGCTTATCATTTAAATGTGATGTAAATTTAATGCAAATATGTAAATATGAATAGAATTTAAAAAGGAATAGAAAAGATGATCTCAGAATTTTTTTAATCGTATAAATTTGGCATTTGGAAACTTTTTTAAAAAGAATAAGAACAGTAAAATATGTTACCTCATTTACTCCTTTTGTGATGTTCTTCCTTTCTTTATGGTGATCTGAATTTCTGACCTACATTATCTTCATTTTATCTGAATAACTTCTTTTGAGATATCTTGCAAGAGAGGTCTTTTGGAATCAAATTCTTTCAATATTCATTTTTGAATAAAGTATTTATTTTTCACTTTTGAAGTATAATTTATCTGAGTACAGAATGCTAAGTTTGTGGGAGAGAGATTCTTTAAACATTTTAAATATTTCACTGCTATTTTTCTTGTTTATATGGTTTCTGATGAGAAATCCAATCTAATTCTTTTTCTTGCTCCTCTGTAGGTAAGGCATTTTAATCTCTAATTTCTTTTAATTATAAATTTAATGCTTCGTAATTTAATCTAGAGAAATAGTACAAAGATTTTTTAGAGAGAAAATTTAATGATATTCATTGCTTTTCCCTTCCACTATCATAGCTATGTAGATGTTTTTCCATTGACTTTTCCAGCCTTAAAGAGACATATAAGCATGCATCATTTTAATAAATACTGGAACACATTAAATGTAACATTATAGAAATTGTTTTTTTTTAACAGTATTGATGAGTGAGGACCTTTCCTTATATTCATTTTTTAATTATTTTTAAAGTAATGTTTCATTCATTGATAATACTCTCAAGTGAATGTTCACTTGAGAAATGTTCCTGAGAATATCTCATTCAAACAATAGTTTTCAGTTCTCAGTTTTGTTCATGTTTGTAATTTATTGTGGCTTAACGAAATTTTCTTTATTGTAGCTGAAGAAATTATGTGAAGGTAAAGGATCCATGTACACACCCCTTTGCTGTCTGGTCCCATAGTTTTCCCCCTTGAGAAAACTGTAGACTCATGATTGTCCTTTTACATAGAAATGTAGTGTTTTATATATATATATATGTATGTATGTATATATATGTATGTATGTATATATAATATATATGTCATTAATTATGTTGACAAAAACTGGAATATCTTATGCACATTGCCCTGCAAATCGCTTTTCTCTTTCACAATAAAGAATGTCAAAAATTGTATTTTTACATTATCACGTTTTACAGTTTAACCCTTCATCCATCATGAAATGTGTTTTGTGGGTAGGTATAATGTGAGAATCTGATTTTATATTCTCTTTCCTATTTTCCCCAAAGGATTTTTCTGTTAAGCTTGTCCTTTGTATCTTTCCTCCAGTTATTAAACCAATAGCTATTGGGTTTTTTGTTTGTTTGTTTGTTTTTCTTTTGAGACGGAGTCTTGCTCCGTTGCCCAGGCTGGACTGCAGTGGCATGATCTCGGCTCACTGCAAGCTCCACCTCCCAGGCTCACGCCATTCTCCTGCCTCAGCCTCCAGAGTAACTGGGACTACAGGCACCCGTCACCACGCCCATCTAATTTTTTGTATTTTTAGTAGAGACAGGTATTTTCACCATGTTAGACAGGATGGTCTCGATCTCCTGACCTTGTGATCCACCCACCTCAGCCTCCCAAAGTGCTGGGATTACAGGTCTGAGCCACCACGTCCGGGGAATAGCTATTGTTTTAATGACTGTAGCTGTATGCTTTCATTTACACGTAGTAATTAAACATTCTGCTCATAACTCTCCCATTTCTCACATGATACCTGTTATTAAAATATGTATACTGTTTGGCTAATTTCACTTATTTATTCTGACAAACAAACTTTAATATTAATCTGGTATACTGCAAAATGAGACATTTAAATTATATTATAACTATAATAAATGTTCAAATGTTAGCGTTTTGCAATATTGATTCTTCTCATCCAGAACCATAAATATATTTGTAGGTGAAGAAGCCTGTTATTTACCTGTTGGAGGAGTTTGTATTTTCCTTATACAGATCCAAAAGCGTTTATAAGACATTTATTTCTTGGTATTACAAGTTTTCCCCCTTTTTTGTACATAGGTTACTTTTCCATTGTCTTTTCTAATTACTACTTATGTATAGGAAACCAAATAATCCTGTTGTATACTTGTTTCTTCCCCTGTTCTTACCTTTTTAAACAATCTTACCAGTTACATCATTTATTTTTCTCCTCTAGGATTTTCCAAGTGATTAATTATATAATCTATGTTTTGAAGCACAAACATTAAAATCATCCCACATTTTTAAGTTGTCATAAGAAACACTTCCTGGACATTACAATACAGACCAAGTTCAACAGAATGCTGCATTGACTGCTTTTGTTTTAACCCACCCTTATACAGCCTAGCCTGTGAGCAGTAGCTTATTTCCCAGTGCTCTGGGACCCAGTTAGACCCTTCTGTGAATTTTACTCTAGGATCATCGAAAGCTGCTCCAGCCCTGAAACGTGAGTTCACTAGAAACATTTTGCTATAAATAATGACAATTGTAAGTATAATACTATTTTTTGTTATTAAAACAAATTATTCAAATAATTTATACAGGATGTTTGGTTAAGAAGTTTAAAAAATGAGTATGATTGATACAAATGGATTTAGTCAGACATGAAGTCATGTTGCACTTACTTAAACACATATTTTCCTATGTGGCTTTTCAGTTGCCAAAGATTTCCATCTCTTCTGTTTCATTTGACCCTCTCTGAAGTAACAGTACAGTTCCTGGGTCTGTTGAGAATATTTGAGGATATAATTCAAGTTTAGTACAGTTTCTGAAAAGTACATTAACACTTGGCAAATGTTTACCTTTATAATTATTTTTCTTATGTTTACTGTTGCTTTCAATAACGCCCAGGGCAGGCATTATATCGTGCTTATAGACAGAGAAAACTGATGATTTGTTACACTAAGTGACTTGGTTAGCACTGCACAGCATTTGCTTTTGTTTTTTTAAATGTTATTTTGTTTGTCAATTTTATTTCATTGAAAATGATGCCAGCTCATTGAAGTGAAACATTTCAAAGAAGGGTGAAGGAAAATGGCGTGATTCGCTCCACATGATATCCATTCTTCCTCTTGCCTTAAGCAATGCTAACAGCATGGGGCATAGACTTCCCCGCCACATTCCATGATCAATGTCTTACAGATTAATCGAATATGTATAATAAGGTATTTCTGGTTACTGATTGTAAAAAAAAAAAAAAAGTACCAGGAATTTGAGATTTTCTTTATAAATTTTTCAATATCTTATTTTTCCTGGGATGCTGGGGATGCAATGCAAACATTCCAAATGGACAATGGAATATTTTGAATTTAAGAGTTAATATTATAATTACTAAAATAGATTGTCAGCATTCGGATGTATGTGCTGACTTACAGCAAATGCCGAATATGTCCAATATTATTTAAGAATGCATTCTTTTTTCAACTATTCCCTCATCAATTATTAAGTCAATCTCTCATTTTAATTAGTGTACCTTTATACTTAATAACTAGTATGAATATATCTCTCAGCTAATCTTTGTTTTTGAGGTTTCTGTTGCATATCCTGATGTACAACATTTTCTTACAGCTTGACTCTAGCCTCAGTGCTTCAAATAGCCAGAAAAGGCACGTGAGAAATTTTATTTACTTTAATCCTAAGAATACATTTGATATTCGCAAATATTTTCTAGCATTTTGTAGAATTATTTCTTTTGCTGTGCAGTAGCTTTTTAGTTTGATATAATCCCATTTACCTATTTTTGCTTTTGTTGACTGTCCTTTTGGGGTCTTACCGTCAAAAATTCTTTGCCCAGACCAATGTCCTGTCGTGTTTCTCCAATTATTTCTTCTAGTAGTTTCATAGTTTTAGGTCTTACTTTTAAGTCTTTGATCCATTTTGAGTTGATTTTTGTATTGGTAAAATATGGGGATCCAGTTTTGTTCTTCTGCATATGGATATCCAGTTTTCCCATCGCCATTTATTAAAGAGGCTGTTCTTTTCCCCAGTGTATGTTCTTGGTTTTTATGTTCAAAAATGCTTTGCATGTAAGTGTGTGGGATTTTTTTATGGGTTCTTCGTTTTGTTCCATTGGTCTAGCTGTCTGTTCTTTTTTTTTTTTTTTTTTTTTTGAGACGGAGTCTGGCTCTGTTGCCCAGGCTGGAGTGCAGTGGCCGGATCTCAGCTCACTGCAAGCTCCGCCTCCCGGGTTTATGCCATTCTCCTGCCTCAGCCTCCCAAGTAGCTGGGACTACAGGCGCCTGCTACCTCGCCCAGCTAGTTTTTTTTTTTTTTTTTTTTTTTTTTTTTTAGTAGAGACGGGGTTTCACTGTGTTAGCCAGGCTGGTCTCGATCTCCTGACCTCGTGATCCGCCCGTCTCGGCCTCCTAAAGTGCTGGGATTACAGGCTTGAGCCACCGCACACGGCCATAGCTGTCTGTTCTTATGCAAGTAGCATACTCTTGTTTACAGTAGCTTTGCAGTATCCAAAAAGGGATTAAGTATGAGAAATATAATGAACTTAATAGCAATTTACTAATCTGATTAAGAATGGGCGAAAGACCTGAATAGACATTTCTCAAAAGAAGACATACAAATGACCAATGGGTATATGAAAAAAATATATATTCAACATTACTAATATCATCAGGGAAATTCAAATCAAAACTACAGTGAGACATTATCTCATCCCAGTTAGAATGGCTGTTATAAAAAAGATGAAAAATAACAAATGCTGGTGAGAATGCAGAGAAAGGGGAATACTCATGTAGTGTTGGTGGGAATATGAAGTAGAACAGCCATTATGGAAAACAGGATGGAGGCTTATCAAAACAGTTAACATAGAATTGCCATATGATCCAGCAGTGCCACTACTGGGAATATAGCCCAGTGAAAGTAAATCAGTGTGTTGAAGGGATATCTGCATTTCCATGTTTACTGAAGCACTAGTCACAACCATGAAGATATAGAATCAGCCTAAGTGTCTATCAACAGATGAATAAAGAAAATGTATACATACATAATGAAATATTCAGCCGTAAAAAAGAATGAGATTCTGTCATTTGCAGCAACATGGATGAAATTATATGTCATTAAGCGAAATAAGCCTGGCAAAGAAAGACAAACTTCACATGTTCTCACTTATTTGTGGGAGCTACAATAGTGGATCTCATGGAGGTAGAGAGTAAAGTGGTGATTACCAGAGACTGGGAAGGGAAGGGAGTGGGAAGAAGAGAAATTGGTTACTGGATACAAAAATACAGTAGTTGAAAATATAGTAGGAAATTATAGTTAATAATAATTTATTATGTATTTCAAAATCACTGAAAGAAAACAATTGTAATTTTTCCAACACCAAGAAATGATAAATATTTGAGGTGGTAAATATCCAGATTAGCCTGATTTGATCATTACATGTTGTATACATGTATCAGAACATCACATGTACCCCCAATATGTAGAACTATAATATGTCAATAAAAATTTAAAAAATAAAAAATTACTTTAGAAAATGATATATTTAAAACATATAACTTTTCACTATTGAATTATGTGTGCATAGTTTTATACAAGTCACTTAGAATAAGCCTCAGAAAGTTTTCCAGAATTCTTCAAGTATGCCTTAAATAATCTTAGTAAGATTATTTCTAGATAATTCTCATGTACTTATTTTTGTGTGGGCAATAAATTCAAATACCTCTTTTGATATCTAAATATTTTTATTTGAGATACAGATTTCAGTCCCATGTATACTTAGAAAATACTTTTTATAAGACAGTACATACTGGAGGCAGAGGCAGGCGGATCACGAGGTCAGGAGATCGAGACCATCCTGGCTAATATGGCGAAACTCCATCTCTACTAAAAATACAAAAAAAAAAAAAAAAAAAAAAAAAAAAAAAAAAAATAGCCAGGCGTAGTGGCGGGTGCCTGTAGTCACAGCTACTTGGGAGGCTGAGGCAGGAGAATGGCATGAACCTAGGAGGCGGAGCTTGCAGTGAACCCAGATCCTGCCACTGCACTCCAGCCTGGGTGACAGAGCGAGACTCTGTCAAAAAAAAAAAAAAAAGATAGTACATACTAAATTGTTTCTAATGATGTTAGAAATTGCATGCTAGTTCAAAGGACCCTGTTTTCATTCTCTACTATATAATCTGAGACTCAAGTTATCAGATGCCTTTTAAATTAATTATGCCAAAGTTATCTGCTTTTATGTTCTATAACCTTCTTGTACTTGGATTTTGGTATCTTTCTCCAGGTTTTAGAAGGTCTGTTATTATCCCTTTCAATAAATTTTTTACTCCTATATTTTTCTCTAACTCCTCTTTAAGGCCAGTAACACTTAGATTTGTCCTTGTCTCCTCTGACTGTCTTCAAGCTCACTAATTTTTTTCTTTTGCTTGATCAATTCTTCTACTAAAAGACTCTGACGTGTTCTTCAGTATGCCAATTGCATTTTTTCAGCTGCGGAATTTGTTTGATTCTTTTTACTTCAATCCCTTTGTTAAATTTATCTGATAGAATTCTGATTTTTTTCCCTATGTTATCTTGAATTTCTTTCAGTTTCCTCAACATGGCTATTTTGAGTTCTCTGTCTGAGAGGTCACATATATCTGCTTCTCCAGGATGTATCCCTGGTGCCTTATTTAGTTCATTGGGTGCAGTCATGTTTTCCTGGAATGTCTTGATACTTACAGACATTCATCTGTGTCTGGACATTGAAGAGTTGAGAACTTACTGTGGGCTTCAGTCTCTGGGCTTATTTGTAGACTTCCTTCTTGGGAAGGCTTTGCATACGTTTGAAAGGACTTGGATGTTGTCATCTCAGTTGTGTCTGCTTCAGGGTCACCCGAAGACCTGTAATGCTGTGATTCTCGCAGACTCATAGAGTTATCACCTTAATGTTCTTGGACATGATCCAGGAGAACCCGATGGATTACCAGGTTGAGACTTTTGTTTTCTTCCCTTACTTTCTCCCAAACAAATAGAGTCTCATTCTCTCTGTCCTGAGACACCTGATGCTGGGGGTGGAGTTACTCAAGCACCCCTGTAACCACTACCACTATGACTGTGTTGGATCAGACCTGAAGCCAGCTCAACACTGGTCTCTCCTAAGGCCTGCTCTAACCATTCTCTGTCTATGGCCTATTTTTACTTAAGGCCCTATGGCTCTACAATCAGCAGGTGGTAAAGACAGCCAGATTTGTGTTTTTTCCTTCAGGGCAATGAGTTACCCCAGTCCCTGAGTGGGTCAAGAGGGTCAATCACGGAGCCAGGAACTTTAGTCAAAAACCTTAGAACTTACCTGGTGTGCTAATTGTACTGTGGTTGAGGTGGCACTCAAAGCACAAGACACAGCCCTTCCCTCTGTTCCCTCCCATTTCCAAAGGCAGAGGAGCCTCAACCTGTAACCACTACCACCACAGGTCCATGGGTAGTACTGCCAGACTACTGCCAATGTTCCCTTAAGTGCCAAGGGCTCTTCAGTCAACTTGTGGTGAATACTGCTTTACCTGGGACTCACCCTTCAGGGCAGTGGGCTCTCCTCTGGCTCAGGGCATGTTTGGAAATGCTGCTCAGAGCCAATTCCAGGAAACATTGACCTCAAGGCCCTGCTTGGTGCTCTACTTCCCTGCGGCTGAGGTGGTGCCTAAGGTGCATGATAAAGTCCTCTTTTCTTTTTCCTTTGCTTTTCTCAAGCAGGAGGAATCTCACTCCACTGCCACCACAGCTGGGAATGTGCTGAGTCTCACCTAAAGCCAGCAAGTCTCAGAGGCTCACCCAAGGCCCTCAGTGTAATACTTGGCTATCAGTGCTGGTTATTCAGGGCCTAAAAGCTCTTCAGTTAACAGATGATGAATCCTGCAAGAACTGGGTCCTTACCTTCAAGACAGCAGGTTACCTTCTGGCCCAGGGCTTGTCTGGAAATGTTATCCAGGGGCTAGAACTAGAAGGGGGGCTTTGTGAATTTGACTGGTGCCCTGTGGTGCTATAGCTGCACTGGTATCCAAGATGCAAGACAAAGTCCTCCCCAGTCTTTCCTCTCTCATCTCAAAGAGAAGGAAGGAACCTCTTTTGGAGCCATGTGCTGTTCAGCCTGCGGTTGGGGAAAGGATAATGCCAGCACTCCCCTAGCTGTCCTAGCTGGTGTCTCAATATATTGTGTGCTATACCCCACCCCCAGTCTACTGGTTCTGGGCCCAGTTCAGCAGCATGATTTGTGTAAAATTTGCAGTCCTTGTGTTCTAAACTTCCCCCCACGTCTACTTAGAACCCCAGAGCACTTTAGCTTGTGGTGGTGAGGCTTCAGGAAACTCAAGTTTTGACCACTGGGATCACTGATCTCCCTCTGGCTAGGGTTTGTTTAAATACTCACTCCATGGGCAGGTATCAGCTGAGTTTGTTTGAGTTTTCCTTTCTACTCTACCAAGAAAGCAGTGAGGTGAGTTCAATGCCTCACAATTACTGCGCTCTCCCTCCCCCAGAACAGAGAAACACTCTCCACACCATGCTGCCACTGCCAGTGGTGGGAGAAGGGTTGGGAACGGGTGGTGTTGGTGGTTCAAGACTGTTTTTTCTACCTATTCAGCACCTCTTGCAGTGATATGAAGTGAAAACCAGGTACCATGACTTCTCACCTGATTTTTGGTTCCCCTGAAGGTGTTTTTCTTGTTTAGATAAGTGTAAAACTGGTGTCCTTGTGGAGGGAATAGTCAGTGGAAACTTCTATTCTGCCGTCTTGCTCTGCCTCCTTCTGTGATTTCCAAGAGTACAATGTTTTTATTAACTATAGTCGCCATGCTGTACAATAGACCTCTTGAGCTTATTCCTCCCAAATGAAATTTTGCATAATTTGACCAACAGCTCCTTCTCTCCTCCCAGCCCCTGGTAACTGCTGTTCTACTCTCTACTTCTGTGAGTTCAACCTTTTAAGACTCTACATGTTAGTGAGCTCATGCAGTATTTGTCTTTCTATACCTGGGATATTTTGTTTAATGTAATATCCCAGTTTTATCCATGTTACGGCAAATGACAGGACTTCTTACGTTTTTAAGGCTGAATAGTATTATATTTGTGTGTGTGTGTGTGTGTGTGTGTGTGTGTGTGTGTGTGTGTGTGTGTGTCACATTTTCTTTATTCATTCATCTGTTGAACAGTTAGGTTGATTCTATGTCTTCTATAGTTGCAATGAACATGATGTCTCAAGTTAATTGATAGCCTTACAGCATAGCAGAAAGATTCTAACAGCTTCATGTGGTGTTTTAAAATTCATCCCAACTATAGGTTGACTGACCTACAGTTTGGACAGACTGCCAAAGTCCAAAAGCCTCAACATTTACTTATTGTACAGATCTACTTCCGTTAAGAGAAAAGCTTGAGACTGTAACGTCTGACCCACTCTCCACCAAAATGGAAAGGTGCAAAGTGACCAAAGAACTTCTTTGACAGGTCCAACTTGGTGAGAAGATGAGGTTATTAGGACTTGCATACAGGGTGCTCCTGGGCAACAGCAGGACAGCTCTAGAGATCCACTCTGCCTTCTGTCTCTAAACTGCTTTTAAGCGAATTTTCTGGCTCTTTGTCTACTGTATTTGAGTGATGAGACTGTTTTCCTTGATAAGTTCTCAGACACTCCTTAGGATGTTTGGATTCTCAAGGACACCTACTCCTTGGTTAGGCCCCATGGCCTTGGCTTACTGCCCAGCCTTAAGGGTTCAGGCAGTGGACATACACCCTTAAGTAGCTTGGTGGGGGACCTATCACACTACAATCCACCTCATCTCCTAGCTCTTACATTCTCTCTGCCAATCTTGCATGAGAATCTCTGAGTGAGGTACAAGGGAAAAAAACTATACGAGCTTATAATGTATAGTCATGGCTTGTGTGTACAGGCCACTTCTACGGTACATGTAACAGCATAAAAAGCAGGAGCTAACTACAATTATAATGCTTATTAGTAAAACATAACTCCATTGAGTAGGCAAGGTGTGTAACCAATCTGAGAATGAGTCAAATTGGGCTATATCATGGTAATCGGGCTATATCATGGATCTGAATTGACAGATGATTTAAAGTATCTGTAACATTACTCTTTTTATCAGGGATATAGGTACAACAGGTAGCACCTATAAAGGCACATGTTGTTGCGTCTCCATTGTGTTGGTGATTAGGCTTCTGGGTGGAAGCAATTCCCAGTGATCATGGGTTGCCTTATCAGAGTTATTGAACCAGTCACTCCAGTTCTGTTGGAAGAAAGGTAAAATATTCCAAGGTATACCACTACTACGTGACAGCAGAAAGTATCCACATACGGAAGTATCTGATTGGTTGCTAACCGCTGCTGTTATTGCAGCCCAGTCCAGGAAGACATTGCCAGTTGTCACGGGTAGCAGGAACACCAGCCCATGGGTATAAGCACAGGTGTGTAGTAGGAACTCTCATGGGTGCATCCACTCCTTGTAACATTATTATTGCTGTATTTTCTCCCATTGGCCTTATTAGGGAGGCTGCCATGGGCTTCACACCTGGCTTCCCTCCCCAGGAGCAGGCATAATAGCCCACTGGCAAGTTTCTGGCCTTGCTCATGCTATCTGCAGTATGACTGCTCCAGCAGGTATTGGTGCTGCTATGTGTTGATATGACAAGCCTCTCAGACCTCCATCCAGGAGCATAACTGGGACCACCTCCCTTCTGGCAGTCTTCATGGTACCCTCTGGTGCCATAAAACTGACCCAATATGGGGGCACTTTCCAGCTCAACTTTAGGTCCAAGTAGCCATTGCCACTTGGCAGATCCTCTCATGCTCTCAGGAGCACAATCTGGCCACCAGGTTCAGGAGCATGGCTCAGAGTCTCAGAAGCAACCATGAGAGATGATGGGGCCTGCTTTACAAGAAGTGATACCATCTGTGATAGTTGGTGACATTTAAAATTTGGACACCTTCAGGGAGAGTCTTAGGTCAGGACCTTAAAGAACCATCCTGAGACAATACACGTGATTGTGTTTTTTGAACAGGCCCTTTTATTTTATTTATTTATTTACTTTTAACTATGAGGCCTGTCCCTGCTGGGTCATATGGTAAGTGGAGCCTCCAATCTATGTTTTGTTCTGATGTCCAGTGTTGGACATCATGGTCCGTGAAATGGGGTACCTGATTACTATCTAACCTTTTTTGACATTCCGTACATGACACTAACAGTGGTGAGACATTTGATCATTTCCAGTTGAGTGACATGTTTTACTGGGAAGGCCTGTAGTACCCATGTTGTTGTGTCCACACAGGTTAAGACACACCTTTTCCATCCATGTTGGGTCAGGGGACCAATAATTGACTTGCCAGTTCCACACAGGTTATATGGCTCCATGTTTGTGACCTAGTGTGAAGGGAACATTTCTAGGTTGAGACCATGAACAGGTTTACAGTTTTGAACAGCTGGAAAAACATTTGCATTGCAGATAGGAATGACTGCTGTTTTTGCTATGGCTCACCTATGGCTGCCCCACGGTGTCCACTCTTATGATGGTCCCATAAAACAGCCTCTTCCAATGGGCTCAGGGCAAATTACCCAAACATGAGTAAGGGTGTCTACCTCTTAATTTCTAGGAGGGGACTTTGGAGCTATGTGCCTCTGTATGTACCCTAACTATCTTTGCAAATGACTACTGTCCAGGACTCATGGGTAATAAGTATCCAAATTGCCCATAGCTTGTCCCATTGACTCTTTGGTGCTAATCCCCATTCTATCCACGTGATGTTAGTATCCATTTGCACAATGACTGTTGACCATTGGTGTTGAGTGCCTTTGCTTAGATCCATCAGTGTACCGGGCCCTAGAAGGTATCATTAGGGTCCCCTCATATATGGTGGCTCCACTCCCATGTCAAACTCTTCCACTTGATCAAAGTGGATGGGTCCAAGCACCTCCTGTAGTGCCTGGCTTAAAGGACTAGTGGACAGGACACTTCTTTGTTCTAGATAGGCATGCCATTTCTGCAGGGTGTGTGATTGTACTACTTTGAGGATGAGCTTGTCTAGAAGATATTCTATTCTCCCTTTTATGGAATAAACAGTTTTTACTGTGATGGCCTGCTTTCTGGTGATGGCCTCCAATTGTTCCAATGCCCTATATACACACTAAATAGCCGTTGTTCTAGAACTGTACAGCAGGATCCTGTCCCCTTCCATAACTGAGACAAAAATCCTACAGATACCATTCCCTTTGGTTGCTTTTGCCATAATCTTCGATTCATCATTGTGCTATCTCCAGTGACTTATAATACAAAAGAGTGCTAGAATGGGCTCCTCTCGCTTGGGCTTCTCTCACTAATGTTTTTGCTTTGCCAAATGCTCTTATTCAATATGTGTCTCATCCATTTTTTACCTGCCTTTATTAGGATATGTAATGGGCAGAGGGTTTGTGCAAAATGGGGAATGAATATTCTTCAATAGCCTAGTAAACCTAGGAAAACTTGGAGTTGCTTTACTGACTGGGGAATAGGTTGCCGTGCTATGTTATCACTGACAGCTCTGAGTAGGTTTCATGTCTTCCCCAATTAGGTAACTCAGAAGTTGGGCAGCTACACTAGGCGCCTCTGCCCCTATATCTTTTTGGGGTTGACTTTCCATTCTCTGTCCCTTAGGGCATCCAAGATGGCTTCTAAGGCAGTCTCCAGATCTGTAAGAAACTCTAGGGTTAGTATGTTATCATTAATATAGTAAAACAGGGAGACTGAGGCAGGCAAAATCTAGACAGGTCCTGTGTACCCAAACTGTGACAGATGGTGGAGCTGTGCAGCTATCTTTATGGTAGCACCTGGGAAGTCCATTGTTGGCCCTCCTAAGTGAAGCCAAGCTGCTCCGGTGAATCTTCAGATAAAGGAATACTGGAAAAGGCATTAGCCAAGTCAGTCACAGCATGAATATTTCACAGATTAAGGACCACTTGATTTAGCAGTTCAGCAATATTGGGTACAGCTGCATGTACAGCGCACCACTTTGTTTAGCTCACAGTAGTCTCTCATCATTCTCCAGGTGCCAGTTGGCTTCTTCACAGGTCACAAAGAGCTGTTACAGGGACTCTTTGCCAACCTGACTATTTGTACCTTATATAATTTATCGATTGGTTGGGTGGTTTGAGAGTGTATTCACCCATTCTCACATTGCTATAAAGAACTATCTGAGAGTGGGTAATTTATAAAGAGGAGGTTTAATTGGCTCGTGTTTCCACAGGCTGCCCAAGAAGCATGGCTGGGGAGGCCTCAGGAAACTTACAATTACGGTAGAAGCCAAAGGGAAAGCATGCACAATCTTCACATGGCAGAACAGGAGAGACAGAGTGAAGGGGGAGGTACCACACACTTTAAAACCATCATATCTCGTAAAACTCACTATCACAAGAATAGCAAGGAGGAAATCTGCCCACATGATCCAGTGACTTCCCACCAGGTTCCTCCCCCAACATTGGGAACTACAATTCAACATGAGATTTGGGTGGGAAAACAGAGGCAAACCATATTATATATTACAGAGTGTCCCCTAACAGATAGTCTTGTTTCATGTTTATTACCTGCCTGGGCTGGGATAAGGGTACAGGCACCCATTTGACACATCTTCTTTTCATTCCTTGGTTACTTTCTGGACTTGGTCCTTGTTTTTATCCAGCAGCTCACTGATGTCCATCAATGTTTCCCCCATATCATAGATTATGTTTCCCATTAAGAGGCTCAGAAGTGTGACCAATGCCCCATATCATAACCCTTCTTAAAGTGGAAATGACCCAGACATTTGATCAGTACCTCAAATAGTTTTAAGATTTTTAAAATACACAAAAGTTTTACCTACATGTATTTATATCATTTACCTTTATTTATTTTTAGCAGTTTATCTAGTTTACTTATGAGTGCCAAGACATTAGATAAAGCTTACCATTATTCCAACTTTTATCTTTTTTTAACCATTTTCATAGCCTGAGAATATCAGATGTTAACCTAAGCAAGAACCTTAAAGTTAAGCACATTGGCATTTTTGCTGATAACTCAGAAAATTCAGCTGTTTTCATTAAATTAACAATATCAAATTGGTCTTGACTATCAAAAAATCACACAAGGATTCCTCTGTTTTTGGCTCATCTTATGGTCTTAAATCCTTCAGGTAAAACCCTGACACCTTAAAATATCTAGCAGAGGCAAATCTAAAACTTGTCTAATTAGCAAACCTAGACAAAAATGTAGACTGACAATGCTGGCAGTATTTCTATTTTTATTTTACCAATAATTTTTGATCCAGTTTATGTACTAAAATGTACTAAATTAATATGAACCTGAAAATCATTTGAAATTATTTAATTTATGACTATTCATTTATTTATAAGCTAATTTGGTACCATGCTAGACACTCTGTAACATTATACCTGTGCATACACATAAACACATTTAAACATGTATATACACACAGAAACAAAGATCCAATAGGATTTGCCTCAGAACTCTAGCCATGAGATGGCATTACAAACTCATTATTTTATGAAAGATAAATGCATTTCAGTAATTTCTTACAAAATTTAGACCCGTTCATATGACTAAACTTTGTTTTCCCTGATAGGTAATCCGACGAAGTCTGTGGATCAAAATTTGGCCTAACCAGTTTCCATAGCAGTTTAATTATTTACAAAACCTCTTTTTCCTTTTTTTTCTCTCAGGTCCAAATGAGTTACCAATGTTTACATTGTAGCTAGAACTGACTGAACTGTTTAAAAGAAAAAATAATCTTCAAGTATCCTTGAATTGGCAAGATCATAAACATTGAATTTTATCTCAACACCAGTAGCTTAATAACGGCAGATTCAAAGTAGGCAAAAAAGAAAACAGAGACATAGATAGAGAGCTTTAGAAAATTCTACTTAACTCTATAGTTGCAGGTTAACAATTTGAGCTCTGAATTTTTCTTGTCGTAATTTGACCATCAGTTTTAAAATGTGCACAAGAATGGTCCATAGTGTATAACCAGCTGAAGTCCTAGAAAACTTAGCATACCTTTTACCTGCTCCAGGAGTTTCCAGCCTTTCTCCCTTTCCTGTGCTAATGATTTCTCAGTAAACAGTCTTATTGCAGTAACAGTGCATTTGCTATCCTTATCATACTTTAATATCTTACTGCAATATGTGCTCAGTTGCCAGCAGTGTTTTCCGAGCATCCCCGTACTCATGCAGTGGCCCGCAAAGGTTGAGCAGTTAGGCAACTCCACCCCATATGTATGTGGCTGACCACTCTGGGATTTTTCCCTGCAGATGCCCCTTCCTGACTCATCCTTTGGTCTCTTGGATCCTGTTCATGATGCCAATTGTTATGAGAAAAACTTTAGACCCTAGCACTCCGCCAGCTCCAAGCTGTGAAGGTGCCAAGAAAGAAAATAATGATAGACAAATCTAGCTGGGCAAGTAGAGGAGCTTAAGACTTGCATACAGAGCACTCCTGGGCAGCAGCAGGACAGTTCTAGAGATATGTGCCACCCATCATTTCTTAACTGCTTTTAAGCTAATTTTCTGGCTCTCTGCCTTCTGTGTTTGAGCGACGAGACTGTTTTTGTGGTAGGTTCTTAGACACTCTTTAGGAATTCAGGATTCTCTGGGACACCTGCTCCTCTGCTGAGCCCCGTGCCCTTAACTCACCACCCAGCCTTCAGGGTTCAGGCAGCAGGCATACACCCTTAAGTAACCTGGTGGGAGACCCCTCATACTACAACTTCAGTGATCTTCTGATCCAGGACTAAGACCTTGGGAACAAAATTATCTCTCCTTGTTTTCTCCTCCTCCCACAGCTTAATGGAAATACCTCTCACCAGGCCTCTCTGAATCCTCTTCACCAAATGTGTGACATAGCCTGCTATTATGTTGCAGTCCTACTTCTTTAGAATAATGTCAATCTCCTCACACATGCACTTATTCATGTGGAAGTCAATGCCCAGGCAGGTGCAGTACTACTCAATAACGACCCAGGCTGCCTTCTTCGTGGTGCAAATGGCAGCCCACATTGGCAGGTCCTTAGTAAAAGAGCTACTGCATGAACATGGGATTGTAGGTATCTCTTCAACATACTGATTTTATTTCCTTTGGATATATACCCAGAAGTGGGATGGCTGGATCATTTGGTAGTTCTATTTTTAACAAAAAATCTTTGCCAAAGTCAATGTCAGGAAGCTTTTTCCCTGTTTTCATCTAGTTATTTTACAGTTTCAGGACTTACTTTAGATCTTTAATCTTTTTGAGTAGATTTTTGTATTTGTTGTCATTTTTTTATTGCTGAGAGTATTCCATGGTATGAATGTACCATGACTTCTTTATAGATTTGCCCATTGAAGGACTTTTGGATTATTTCCACTTTTTGGCTATTACAAAAAATACTGCTATGCACATTTATATCCAGGTTTTTGTGTGAATACAAATTTTCAGTTTCCTGTGATAAAAGCCTAAGAATGCAATTGTTTGTTCATATGGTAAGTACACGTTTAGTTGTGTAAGAAATTATCAGGGGAAACCTCACCACTGATATTCAATGTGGGTTCTTTTCTATTTCCTTAAGCATTGGCTGTTCTGAGAAATAAAGGGAAGGAGTACAAAGGAGAGAAATTTTAAAGCTGGGTGTCCGAGGGAGACATCACATGTCGGCAGGTTCCGTGATGCTCCTTGAGCCGTAAAACCAGCAAGTTTTTATTAGCGATTTTCAAAAGGGGAGGGAGTGTACAAATAGGGTGTGGGTCACAGAGATCACATGCTTCACAAGGTAATAAAATATCACAAAGCAAATGGAGGCAAGGCGAGATCACGGGACCACAGGATAGGGTGAAATTAAAATTGCTAATGAAGTTTTTCGGGCACACATTGTCATTGATAACATCTTATCAGGAGACAGGGTTTGAGAGCAGACAACTGGTCTGACCAAAATTTATTAGGCAGGAATTTCCTCATCCTAATAAGCCTGGGAGCACTACAGGAGACCGGGGCTTATTTCATCCCTTTGTCTTCAACTGTAAAAGACAGCCACCCCCAAAGCGGCCATTTTAGAGGCCTACTTTCAGGGGTGCATTCTCTTTCTCAGGGATGTTCCTTGCTGAGAAAAAGAATTCAGTGATATTTCTCCTAATTGCTTTTGATAGAAGAAAAATATGACTCTGTTCTGCCTGGCTCACTGGCAGTCAGAGTTTAGGGTTATCTCCCTTGTTTCTTGAACATTGCTGTTATCCTGTTCTTTTTTCAAGGTGCCCAGATTTCATATTGTTCAAACACACATGCTCTACAAACAATTTGTGCAGCTAATGTAATCGTCACAGGGTCTTGAGGCGACATACATCCTCCTCAGCTTACGAAGATGACGGGATTAAGAGATTAAAGTAAAGACAGGCATAGGAAATCACAAGGGTATTGATTGGGGAAGTGATAAGTGTCCATGAAATCTTCACAATTTATGTTCAGAGATTGTAGTAAAGACAGGCGTAAGAAAATGTCCATCTGTGACAGACTGGATTAAGAAAATGTGGCACATATACACCATGGAATACTATGCAGCCATAAAAAAGGATGAGTTTGCGTCCTTTGTAGGGACATGGATGCAGCTGGAAACCATCATTCTTAGCAAACTATCACAAGAAGAGAAAACCAAACACCGCATGTTCTCACTCATAGGTGGGAACTGAACAATGAGATCACTTGGATTCGGGAAGGGGAACATCACACACTGGGGCCTATCATGGGGAGGGAGGAGGGGGGAGGGATTGCATTGGGGAGTTATACATGATATAAATGATGAATTGATGGGTGCTGACGAGTTGATGGGTGCTGCACACCAACATGGCACAAATATACATATGTAACAAACCTGCACGTTATGCACATGTACCCTAGAACTTAAAGTATAATAAAAAAATGAAAAAAAAAAAAAAGCCAGGCGTAAGAAATTATAAAAGTATTAATTTGGGGAACTAATAAATGTCCATGAAATCTTCACAATTTATGTTCTTCTGCCATGGCTTCAGCTGGTCCCTCCGTTTGGGGTCCCTGACTTCCTGCAACAAGAAATGACCACTATCTTTACTATAGTGGCTATACCCTTTTAACGCCAACCAGCCAATCAATGGATGAGTGTTTTGGTTTCTTCACATCCTTGCCAGTATTTGCTGCTATGACTATATTTTCACATTAGTCATTCCAATAGGTGTGTAGTAATATCTCATTGTGATTTTAATATGTATTTCCCCTGATGGCTAATAATCTTAAATATGTTTTCATGTATATTTTTAACACTTATATATCTTCTTCAGTAGATTGTCTCTTCATGTCCTCTGCCTATATTGTAATTGGATTGTTGATTTTTATACTGATGAGTTTTAAGAGTCCTTTATACATTCTAGATACTAGTAGACCTTTGTTGAATATAGGGTTTGTAACTGTAGTTTGTCTTTTTACCCTTCTGATAGATTCTTTCACAGAACAGAGGTTTATAATTTTGATGAGGTTTTATTTATCAATTTTATTTTTATGGATCTTGTTTGCAATGTTGAGTCTAAGAATTATTTGCCTAGTCCTGGATCCCAAAGATTTTCCTCTATGTTTTATTTTCCTAAACTTTTACATTTGACATATAATTTTGTGATAGATTTTGAGTTAATTTGTGTATAAGAAGTGAGAATTAGCTCAAAATCTTTTTTTCCTATAAATGTTCAATTTATTCAACACCATTTATTGAAAAGCCTATCCTTCTTCCATTTAATTGCTTTTGCAGTTTTGTCAAAATATTAGTTGAGCATATTTTGTTCTATTTCTGTGTTCTCTATTCCATTCTATTGACTCATGTGTCTATCCATCCAGCAATACCATGCTGTCTTACTTGTACTAGTTATATAATAAGTCAATATTGGATTAAGAGATTCCTCCAACTGTATTCTTTTTCAAATTCTTTTTTTTTTTTTTTCAGAAGCAGGGTCTCACAATCTTGCCCAGGATGGTCTTGAACTCCTGGGTTCAAGTGACCCTCCCACCTTGGCCTTCCAGAGTGCTGGGACTACACGCATAAGCCATTGTCCTTGGTCTCAAAAAAAAAAAATAATAAGGTATTTTAGTACTTACCCCTTTCCATATAAATTTTTAAATAATCATCTCTCTCTCTCTCACTCTCTCTCTCTCTCTCTCTCTCTCTCTCTCTCTCTATATATATATATATATACACACATATATGTGTGTTTGTGTGTGTGTGTATATATATATATATAACTTCTAGTACTACATCAAATAAGAGAGATGAGAGTACACACTGTTTCTTTCTTCCTGATATTAGAGAAACAATAGTAAATCTTTTACCATTAAGTATGATATTATCTGCAGAATTTTTGTAAATGAGCTTTATCAAGTTGATAATTTTTTCTGCTTTTAGTTGTCTGAGATTTTTTCATGAGTAAGTGTTAGATATAGTCAACTGATTTTTGCATCGATTGATATGATTATATCAATTATATCATTTCATCATCAATATCAATTATGTCACTTATATGGTGGATTACATTGATTGATTTTCTAGTATGATCTATCCTTGTATAGATGGAATAAACTGTACTTGTCATGATGTAACATTAGTTTTATATTTTGTTGGATACTATTTGCTAATATTTTTGAGGGTTTTGTATCTAAGTTCAGGAGAGATATTAGTTTTAATATTTTTGTGCTCTCTTTGCATAGTTTTGATAACAGGGGACTAGGTTCATAGAATTAGTTGGAAAGTGTTCCCACGAAGTTTATTTTTTGAAAGAGATTATGTAGAACTGGTATTAAATTTTTAAGTGGTTGGTAAAATTTTTAGTGATACTCTCTGGGCTTGGAGATTTCTTTTACAGAATCATTTTGGTTACACTCTAATGGTTATAAAAATATTTAGATTATCTATTTCATCTTAGTAAAATTTTATTAGTTTGTGACTGGTCCATTTCTTCTAAGTTGTCAAATATATGAGTTTAAAATTGTTCATAGTATTCTCTTATTATCACTGAAATATCTTTAGTGATGACCCTCATTTTACTTCTGATATTAATGAGTTTTGTCTTCTCTCTTTTGAATTTTTTCAGGTGTAATAAGTTTGTCAGCTGAACTGGTTTCTTCAAGAATCAGCTTTTTCTTTCAGTGATTTTCTCTATCATTCTATCGTTTTCCTATTTTTAATAACCTTGATACATTTTCCTATCTTCATTACTTTCTTTTTTGAGTCTGTTATGTTCTTTTTCTAGTTCTTGAAGTAGAACTAGATTAGAATTTAGATTCTGTATATTTGAGATCTTTTCTCTTCTGTAGTGTAAGCACTTAATACTATCAATATCACTCTTTGCACTGCTTTATCTGTGTCCCACATATTTTATAGTGTTGTGTCTCCGTTTTTGTTCAGTTTCTAGTATTTTTTTAAAATTACCTTTGAGACTTCTTCTTTGATCCATGGATTTACATAAGGGTGTTGCTTAATTTCTACATATTTAGGGATGATTTTCCTGTTATCATTTTGTTATAGGTTTTTAATTTGATTATATTGTGAACAGATGACATATTATGTATAATTTTATTTTTTTAATGTGTTGAGGTTTATTTTATGACCCAAGATATTGTCCACCTTAGTGAATGTTCCATGATCTGTTTCCTATATATGTCAATTACATCTGATGATAAGTTACATTTTTATAAATTAGTTTTCTGTCACTTCATCTTACTGATCTGTTTTCTCTGTGTCATCAATTTCTAGATGACATTTTAGCTATTTTAAAGTGAATTATGTCTTCATTTTTAAGGAACTGAGATTGAAAAATAAAGCCACAAATTGATTCATCATAATCAGTAAATTCATTCTAATTTCATTTCATTTAATTGCTGCAAATATTAAAATGTTTCAAGGAAGTATTGATATATTCCAATATTGAAACTTTTTATTCCAGATATGTGTATTTACCGTTTTTGAAGCCTTGTTTCAAAGTCTTCTTTAAATTTAACTTGGATGTTTTACATGGTATTGGACCAAGTCTTTATAAATATGTTATTAATAGATGTTTCATATGTTTCCTCCCTGTTGTGGATACATCCTAAATCTGCCTGACTTTTTAAAACCTTTAATGTTTTTATGTAGGCAAAGTCCTAAATTTTCTGTTTTCTTCCCTCTGTCCAATATAGTGGGATATGTTATGTGTTCTCATAATTTTTTGAAAGGATAACTGACTTGGATCATCCACACCACTGAACTGCAAAAGTAAAATTAAAACTTCGTATCTTTTACGTCTCATGTCTCCTTTTAGATTGTGAAAGTGTTTTTGCAATTACTGCTTCATTCAGTCTTAATGGCATAAAGATATTAATGGTTTATTATGCCATTTAGAGAAGATTTTGTATGTTGAGTATTTTGGTTTTGTCCATTATTGTACCAGTTTTCAATAATTCAATATTTTTGTTCAACAATCCCTCCAATCTCACCCACTCTTACCTTAACTATGCTGAGAATGCCCTCACTATGTTGCATATCCTTCTGCATACCGATCTTGCTTGAATAAATGCATATTGACCTCTTCGTTACTTATAGGGAATGGTTTTAATGACAAAAATGGCATCATGAAATATAGAGTTTCTAAAATTGGCCTTTCTCACATAACTGTGCAGCAAAGATCTTCCAGACTTTTAAGGTTTTATATTTTAAAATTTGAGCTTTCAACTCATATGAAATGCATATGGGTAAACAGCATGAAGTAAAAATGCAAGATATTTCTTGCATGTAGGAGTTATCCAACATCAAAAGCTTTCTGCCTGTATTTAATCCCATTCCACATTGTTTTTAAATGTGTGGCTTTCAAATTTCATTTATTAAATGTTGGATATTCTTGATTATTACTATTTTTAAAGAATCTTTTAAATAGCCAAAGTAATTTCTTTTATATAAACTTTCAAATTAAATTATCAAATTTCCTCAAGAACTTCAATTTGGATTTTACATTTAATTTCCTTACTTTTGCAGTTATGTATATCTTTACCCTAGTTGAGCATCACTGGTATGTAACATTTAATCTTTCTTTTGTATCCCTCAGGATATAAACATTTCTTAATGAAGAAAGTAAGGTCAAGAAAAATCTTTAGAGTATGATTTCTAGGTATTTTTCAGGTTTTTTCTGTTTTGAATATGTTCATTTACCATTGTGTTTTACTGCCAAAGATCATTTGTGAAGTTACTGATTTTTATATAGCTTGTTTCTGTTAGCCTATCTTATTGAACTATTCTACAGGTTCTCATAGATTGGAAATTCCTAAATTTTCTGGATAATAATATAATTTATGTTTACTGCCTAATAAATTGAAAGCAATAAAAAGATTCTATTGTCATAATCAGCCAGCAATTGAATTAGCTCTCTTTAAGAGAGGAAAGGAGGAAAGGCTGACAGCCCCCCTTGAGTTTGGCTCTGTGCTTCTTTGCCTTGATGCCTGCCTCTTTGTTTTAAGTTTTTCTCTTTCCATCTCTGCACTGGAAACTGGTTCCTTAAGTAATCATGTTGAAGCTATTATGTTGTTAATTCAACCAGAGTGATTATGCTGTCAAAGAATTTCAAATTCAGTAATGACGTCTGGGGATAAAGAATGCTATTTAATACTGGAATGCGAGACCTAGCTAATAAGCAGTTATTAGGGTGATATATTCTAAGTAGGAATTCACTATTCCATCTATCATGTTAGACATAACGTGAAATGCCATGATGATAAACTTTATCTGTTCATGTCATTTTATACTGTGCAGAAATGTTTTCACATATGTTGTCCCTTTTGAGTTTCATGAAAAATCTTTAAGAGAGAAATATATAACCTATTTCATGAGGTAATCATAAGGATTTTTGTGAGAAAATCTGATAGTCCACACCAAGTTACACAACAATAAATAAACACTCATTAAATATTCCATTAGTATTGTAATCATCTTGATTATCAATACTAAATGCATGAAACTGGCAAAGTGCAGTGGCTCATGCCTATAATCCCAACACTTTAGGAGGCTGAGGTGGGAGGATTGCTTGAGGTCAGAAGTCCAGGACCAGCCTAAGAAACATAGCAAGACTCAAGAAGACATTTATGCAGCCAACAGACACATGAAAAAATGCTCATCATCACTGGATGTCAGAGAAATGCAAATCAAAACCACAATGAGATACCATCTCACACCAGTTAGAATGGCAATTATTAAAAAGTCAGGAAACAACAGGTTCTGGAGAGGATGTGGAGAAATAGGAACTCTTTTACACTCTTGGTGGGACTGTAAACTAGTTCAACCATTGTGGAAGACAGTGTGGCAATTCCTCAAGGATCTAGAACTAGAAATACCATTTGACCCAGCCATGCCATTACTGGGTATATACCCAAAGAATTATAAATCATGCTGCTATAAAGACACATGCACACATATGTTCATGGCGGCACTATTCACAGTAGCAATGACTTGGAACCAACCCAAATGTCCATCAATGATAGACTGGATTAAGAAAATGTGACACATATACACCATGGAATACTATGCAGCCATAAAAAAGAGATGAGTTCATGTTCTTTGTAGGGACATGGATGAAGCTGGAAACTATCGTTCTCAGCACACTATCACAAGAACAGAAAACCAAATACCACATGTTCTCACTCAGAGATGGGAACTGAACAATGAGATCACTTGGACACAGGAAGGGGAACATCACACACCAGGACCTGTCATGGGGTGGGGGGAGGGGGAGGGATAGCATTAGCTAAGAGATATACCTAATGTAAATGACGAGTTAATGGATGCAGCACACCAATGTGGCATATGTATACATATGTAACAAACCTGCACGTTGTGCACATGTACCCTAGAACTTAAAGTATAATTTTTAAAAGAGAGATATAGCAAGACTCTATCTCTACACAAAATAAAAACACATTAGCAGAATGTGGTGGTGCGTGCCTATAGTCCCAGCTACTTGGGAGGTGGAGGTGGGAGGTTTACTTGAGCCCAGGATTTGGAGTCTGCAGTGAGCTAAAACCACACCACTGCACTCCAGCCTGGGTAACAGAGACCCCGTCTCTAAACATTAAATCAGTAAATAAATAATAGTAAAGACATGAAACTATTATCACTTTAAACTGTTTGTATAGATGTATTTTAACATCACTTTCTCACATCCCTCGTATTTAATAGAATTACCTTGTATGTAGTGGTCATTCTTCAAAGTTAGGTTCATGTATGTGTACACAATTATTTAAATCACTTACAAAAATTCCCTCATAAAAATATGTCATTTCTTTCACATATATTCTGGAAACTTATTGATATATCTGTTCCTAACCATTTAAATCTTGTTTCTGTCATCGAGATATTCTTGGCTTGATCAACTTAAAACATTTATATCAAAATTACATGTTTTTCAGAAAACTAATTCCACAAGGCTTGTCATAAAAATTATAGTATCATTTTGAACCACTGTCTCTAACCCTGATCCTTCTTCTCTAGATGAAACCACTTTTCTATTGTTTCCTTGGGAATTTGTATCCATATTTTAGAAAAATATGCTTATACTATTACTGATTTTTAAATTCTAAACAGCCACTATTGGCTTTTGCTACTATGGAAGATAAGCTTCTCTCTCTCTCTCTCTCTCTCTCTCTCTCTCTCTCTCTCTCTGTTCCTCTCTCTCTCTTTCCCCCCTACACACACACACGCACACACACACACACACACGCACACACACACAACAACACCACCATCGCCAAAACAATCCTCACTACATGTCCTTTTTCGCATCTCATCCAGTCAATATAACATGTTTATATATCATCCAGCCAATATATCATTCAGCCAATATAATATGTTTTCGTTAGAACAATAATAACCGAGTGGTTAATCTATTAGAGTAATGCAAATATTGTTCAAATCAAAACCGAGTAATATGCTTTGATCATATTTCCTTGTTTATAGGGCTTGTACTTGTTTTCTCCCTCACAGTTAATAACTGTCCTGTTATAGTTTTGTACGTATCTTTCACTAATTTATCCCATACTCTCAAGAGAGACATAAATCTCCTCACAATACTTTCAGAAATATGGATCCATCTTTCATGTGAAACTTGCTCTGGGAAACAGCTCTTCCGGGGTTCTTTGTCACCCTACTCTAACCTTGTATGCTGCTCTCCGGGCTTATTGCCCATGGGAGAATATGAGGGTGTGTGGTTTATGGTGTCCTCACTGCTTCCTATATGGACATTTAGCAAATATTCTTGGGTTTCGCCCTACCTTCACTTTCATTATCACAAGTACCTGATATTTCCAATTCCTCGGGAATTTTTACATGTAAGGACTTCCAAACCAGCTTGCTTCTGGGATTCCCCACTGCTAAGTTTGTGCAGGGCTTTCTCTCTCTGCTCAATCATTTCCTGGTCACTTATCAACATTTCTACCTCCAAAATGTTATTCCTAAGCCTGCTCTGACTTTATCTTGCAAGTATATGCTTTTAAAACTTCTCATTGTTGCCTTTTGTTCCTATTGAGTAGGGAATTATGACAAAGGGGTATGATCTATCTAATGTGTGTAACCTGAAGAACCAGTATTGTTTATTTAAGGGAATCATTGATGTTACACAGAGAAGTCATCACTTCTTTATTCAGTCTTTTTCTGTCTGCCCTGTCTGCTGAAGAAACTGAAATAGTATATGTTCTAGTTGATATTCTTATTTTAGTGTATATATATATATATATACACACACACACACACACCACACACACACACACATATGTATGTGCATATATATATATATATATATATATATAATATATATATATATATATATGTATATAAAACCATTTCAAAATTGTTAGGCTAGAGATAAAATAGTATTGTAAACAGTAAGTGCTATAACATACCTATGAAGAATATGACAGTATTTTTGAGACTAAATACCCCTGATAACAACTCAACCCCTATCTTTTATACCCGAGAGTCTCATTCTTTTTTCCAGAATCTGGTCTTTCAGGTCCACTATTGACAAGAGACTTTGCTGCCTGATCCTACTCAGTTATCCATATAGTCACTTGAAACCCAAACACAGTTATATTTATTGTTGGATGTATAATAAAAATTGATAGTATTTATTGCACTTCAGGTTCAGAGAATTAGAATAGTCATAATTCTTTGTGTATGACATGCTCTCAATATCAGTCCATGACTGCTTTTATTTAATTATTTATTTAGTTAGTTGTTTTAAATAATTAAGACCTACTCACAAGTCTATCACTGAAAACAAAATCTAGGAAAGCAATAGTAATAATAATAATATAATTACATATAAGCAATCTTCTGCTTTTATTTATTTAATTAGTTGTTTTTAATAATTAAGAAACACTCACAAGACTGTCACTGAAAACAAAATCTAGGACATCAATAAAAACACTCAAAAGCCTATCACTAAAACCAAAAGCTAGAACTGCAATAGTAATAATAGTAATACAATAATGATAATTATTATTATACAAGCAATCTTACATATATTCCCTATTGTCCATGTATAAAGAGTCTTTCTTGTTTTTTCTTATGAGTGAAATCAATGGGCCATATTTTATACAAGAGTTCAGCTTCAGGAGACTACACTAAACCATTTCCCAAACTAACTCCACTGAGTTACACCGCCACCGAGCAGTGGGTAAAATGTTGTGCATTCACATCTTGGCCAACACTAGGTGTCATCAGTCTTTTATATTTGTGTCAATAAGATAGAGTTAGACTGTAACCTATCTTGATGTGCTCTTAGTGGTCTTGATTTGCATTTCTCTGATCACTAATGATGTGGGATATCTCTTCATAATTTTCTTGTTATTAATACTGTGTATTATTTTGTTCTCACATTGCTATAAAGAACTACCTGAGACTGGGTAACTTTTCAAGAAAAATGGTTTAATTGAGTCACAGTTCCACATGCTATACAGGAGGCATAACTGGAGAGACCTCGGGAAACTTACAATCAAGGTGGAAGACAAAGGGGAAGCAAATACATATTCACATGGCCAGGAGGAGACAGAGAGAGTAAAGGGGAGAGGTGCTACACACTTTCAAACAACCAGATCTCATGAGAACTCACTCATTATCATGAGAACAGCAAGGGGGAAATCTGCCTCCATAATCCAATTACCTCCCACCAGGCCCCTCCCACAATATTGGGGATTAGAATTCAACATAAGATTTGACTAGGAACACAAAGACAAATCATATCACTAAGAGCAAATATTTCACATTAAAAATATATTTACTGTAGCTTTTTGGCAGATATATTTATAAGTCAATTTTCTTCTATTCTTAGCTTTTAAGAGTGTTATTAGGAATGAATCTTGAATTTGGTTAGATGTCTTCATTGTGAGAATTCTGTTCTAATTTCCTACCTTGCCTGGGCTTACAGCCATGTTCCTGTCCTGCTCGCTATTGTAAAAACTCAAGGCTTTAGGTTACTGAGTCTTACATGGGCCCTCCCATCACCCACTGTTCATTTCCATTTACCCTCTGGCAATTTCTCCTTTATGAATTTGTATCCGTACTTTGTTATGAGCTCAACTCTACATTGAGAAAAGTTTTATTTTATCTCATAGTTCTAAGTTTATCAGAGATGGGTAGCTTTTTTAGGTCATCTACACCACTGATTCTCAAACTTTAATGTGGATAGAAATCACCTGGGGATCTTGTTAAAAATTCAGATTCTCATTAAGCATATCTGGAATAGAACCAAAGATTCTAGATTTCTAACAAGTTCTCAGGGGATACCTCTACTGCCAATTCCCGAACCACACTTTGAGTAGCAGGTGCCTACCTTGACCATTACAGTGCTGGAAACAAGATTCCAAAATCATTTTTCAGCTTTGGACTCTAAAGAAAACAGTTTGTAGGGATTTTTCAGCCAAATTCATCCAGGGTTGCTCTGGAAGCAACACGAAACCCAAAATTCACTGAACAAATTCTGGTATAAAAATTGCAGTTTACAAGTTAGAGTTTAATTTTAACAAATAAGAGGGTTTATTCAAAGCTCTTACCTCCTGGACTTTTGACTGGTAGTTATCAGATAGGAAGCTAATGTGTTGTGAGTAAATGTGTATTGGGCATGAGACTGAATTTTTGCTATACAAATGGCCTATAGTGCTCTGATGTTGCAATTTGCCAAAATATTGTGATATGTGTTGGCTAATCTGAGTCCCACAACAAATATGGGAGGCAGAGGTAATAACACCCTCTCTCAGCCAAGGGTTTTGTGTGAGGGTTGGATGGGATGATGCTCATAAAGCATTTAGTCACTGCTTGAAATGGAAGTAATCAATCAGGAAAGTTTATTTTTTGTTTATCTTTCTTTTTTTGTTATTACTTTCACTATGTCTATGTGTTCCTTTTTTTCCGATCATAAAACTTGAACCTTGCCAGAGGCTAAGTGACATGTATGATGTGACATGTATGATCTTAATCACAGGCCAAGAGTAGCCTAGATTTGCTTTTCTTACCAAATTGTTTTCTCTACAACTTTTTATGACAGAAGCGATGCTCCTTCATCCTAATTATCCAAATAGTGCAAAAATACACAAAGAATAATTGAACAATCTCCTCCTATATTGCTTCTTTCTCATTCCCTTGACAGGATTCTCAAAAATGCTGACAGCATTTACATAAACATTTGTTTTTTTTTTTTTGTTTTGTTTTGTTTTTGTTTTTTGACTCAAGCAACTATTTATCAACACACATATATTTAAGTCAAGATCACTTCCTGGGTTGTTGCTTTTTATAAACAATGAGATCTACTAAAATAGATTGTTTTACGACTTCCCATCAGCACATAGCAATATATCATGGACATCTTATAGGTCAATAGATTTCCTTAGGTTTTTTTTGTTGTTGTTAATATTGTCCTGTAATTCCCATGAATGATATTTTGTTATATGCTGTGAAGTTAGGGTTACATTTTTTTAAATGTGCAAATCTCCAATTTTTCCAGGTTCACAATTTCGTTTCAGTGAAATTTCTGTCAATTTTGGAGCCAATACCAGGTTTAAAAAAATGATATATAATTACAGTGTCATTTAGAACCTGACGTGACAAATGCTCCTTATGGATTTCCTATTGTACTATATTTATTTAATAATGAAACCTTTTTGTTTTTAAGAAAAATGTAACAACATTTTTCTAATTATCAAACAAAAAAGGTCACATTTGATGTGATATGTTATGGTTTGATTTGTTTCAAAGAAATCCAAAAATAAGATCACTGGAAGGTGAGTAGATGGAGTATAAAAGAAATATTTAATCGTGAGTTGACTATCATTACAGCTAGATGGCGGGTAAACTGTTAACTCTATTTTCACATGTGTTTGAAATTGTCCATATTAAAAAAATTAAAACATGTGGATTCGGCTTCTGTGTTCCACTTTTTTAAAAAATGCCACTTTGGAGTTTCTAATGAGCAAAAATGTAAATAAGTTTGAGAAAAACTGACATCTTCACAATATCTAGTCTTCTAGAATGAAGGGAATACATGCCAATATTCAAGCCTCTTTAATACCTTTCAGGAAATGATTGTAGAATAAGCACTTTATATATTTCTAGAATAACTTGACCATTTTATTCTAGATATTTTATCCTTATCCTTGTTGTCAATGGATTGTCTTTCAACTGATTAATACTAGTATAGTGTAAAAAAACTAACAATTCTTACATACTTTTTTTGCTGAATGCCCGTCTTACTTTTCCAGTCTTAACACTTATCAGGTACTTTTAGGTGTGCAATCCTATTAACTGTGTTAATTATGGAACATTGAAACCAAGGTTAAAAATAGAAGTATTAAGTATTGACCAGTGGCATGCACTGCCAAATAGAACCAATCAAGTAGAGCAATTTTTTTTTCTATTGCCCCTACTTGGCTTCTACCCAGCGATCTCATCCTTTAGACCTGGGACATCCAACTGTGCTATGGGATCTGGTCCCTCAGGTAGAAAGCATAAAGAGAAAGCCTGAACCACAGATGCAATAACAGCCATAGAAAACTCAAATTCATTACTGACCTTGGGATACAAAAATTATGATTTATGATTGGAGGCTGAGAAATGTATGCAAACTTAGCCAGCAGGCAGATTTATTCATAGAATCAAAATCTGGTATGTAAGCTTCTATATTCTAAATAGGATGCCAATATCTTATCTATGAATGGGCTTTCTTGGGCATGGATTCAAAAGTTCTGATAACATAATCTCTTCTGCTTGTTTCTGGAATTAAACTTTACAAAAAAAATTTACTTACATTGCTTCATTTGATCCTCAAGATAAATCTCTTAAAAGAAGAGAAATAAAAGTATTTATTTGGTAGGATTGTAATGAAGCTCAATGAAATAAAGCACAGGAAATAGTTCAGCAAAATGTTTCATACATTATTAAACACTCAGTATACATTGGTTATTGTTATTATTATTACTAATATTTTGCCTTATCATATCCTTGCAAAAGGTGAGGAAACTTCAGATTTGAAAATGTTTCGTGATTTTTTCAAGACCCACACAATGTGAACAGCCCAAACTAAAAGATTTTTGTTGTTGTTTTTCTTTGTGTGTGTGTGTGTGCATGTGTGTGTGTGTTTTAGATGGGGTCTCACTCTGTTGCCCAGGCTGGAGTGTGGTGGCATAATCACAGCTCACAACAGCCTTGACTTACTGGGCTCAAGGGATCCTTCCACCTCAGCCTCCCAAGCAGCTGGGACTACAGGCATGCACCACCATGCCTGCCTAACTTTTTTTCTTTTTCTTTTTTTTTTTTTTTTTGGTAGAGATGGGTTTTCCCTATGTTGTTCAGTCTGGTCTCAAACTCCTGGGCTCAAGCGATCCTCCTGCCTTGGCCTCCCAAAATGTTGGTATTACAGGTGTGAGCCACCACACCTGGCTAAAGTTATTTTTATTTAGATGTTTTCATCAGTATTTTAAAATATCAAAATAATATTTTGTCATGCTAGATAGGGAAATAATGCAAAGATGAATTTTTAAAGTTTCTAATTTTCCCTTTTTCATTCTTATCTCCCCCAATCAGCAGCAAATGCCTGATGCACTATTTTCTGTGTACAATCAAACTTGTATAATTGCGCAAACACATATATGACAGAGTTGGTGATTTTCATTTGTTTAAAACTCAAATTATTCTATTTACATATTTTTCTGTGCCTTGCCCAATACAGATAGATGTATGTTGTCTGCCCTTTTCCTAACACAGACAGATATACTTTTCTCCATCAAACTTCATGGTTTATGATTTAATGTTTAATCCTTTAGTTAACATGGAAAGTATTTAGTACAATATGGAAAGTAACTGAAGAATTTGTGTATTTTCCACACATGCTCATGTTGGTTCATATCATTCGAGTTGATAATTCTGTTCCATTTAATACTCCTGCAATTTTTCGAGGCACATCCATGGTTTAAACTATCATGATTTCACTAAAATAATGCTATATTCTATGACATAGCCTTCTCTGTGCTCCTTCCTTGAAGCTTTTCTTAAAAACCCTCAACAATTTATTTATACAGATGAATTTTAACATAACCTATTTGATTTCTCCCCTCCCCAAGGAATTTTAATGTAATTTATAATATTTAATCATCCCAGTAAGGATTATAATAATACATTCATCTATCTGGATCGCTTTTTATATCCCTCATAAAATATTTATTGTATTAGTCCATTCTCACACTGCTATAAAGAACTGCCTGAGACTGGGTAATTTATGAAGGAAAGAGTTTTAATTGACTCACATTTCTGCACAGCTGGGGAAGCTTCAGGAAACTTACAATTATGGCGGTAGGTAAAGGAGAAGCAAGTACCTTCTTCGCGAGGTGGCAGGAGAGAGAGAGGGAGCAGGTGAAACTGCCAATGTTAAACCATCAGATCTCCTGAGAACTCTGTCACTCACGAGAACAGCATGGGGGAAACCACCTCTATGATCCAATCACCTCCCACCAGGTCTCTCCCCAACACCTGGGGATTACAATTTGAGATGAGATTTGAGTGGGGACACCAAGCTACACCCTATCATTTACATTTTTTTCCTTAGGTCCTCCAGAAATATTGCTAACTTTTTCTCTGAGATATTATACATTTTGTTTCCATTATGAGTTGGTTCATTACCAAATATCCATTTTGAAATAAATACTGCTAACCACTGGGAGTTTTTAATATTTCTATTTAGCTAGTAATGTATTATTTATCATTCGATTCCAGGTTTATGATAATTTACCATGTTTAATAACTCATGAATGTAAACTGAAGTCCTGAAACACTCATTATTATCCCTGTGCACTGCACATGCCCATATATAAGAAATTATGCAATAACCTTGCTGTAGGGACCATGTCTCTTAGCTACCCCTCAACATTTATTATTTCGACAAGAAATGTTTACCCTTATTTAACATCCAGGAAATCCGTGTCCTCATTTGCATGGTTATATGGATTTTGATTTTGCTGTCTGCTGTTCCAGAGTTCCTTGGGCAGTTTCCTGAAAACCAGCTCACCATACATATACATTTATAGACACTACAAACACACACACACACACGCACGCACACACACACACACATATATATACATATATAGTGAAAGAGAGACTGAATTATTGATTGATTAATTTTTGAGGAATTGACTCATGATTGTTCAGGCTAACAAGGCTAAGTGTAAAGTATTTAGAACAGGCTAGAAGGCTGGACACTCAAGAAAGAGTTATTTCAGTCTTGAGTTCAAAATTTGCAGGACAGGACAGGCAAGCTACAAATTCAGGCAGAATGTCTCTATTGCAGTCTTGAAGTAGATTAGATTCTTCTTCAGGAAACTGAAGTCTTCACTCTGAAGGCATCGAGTGATTGAATGAGCCCCACCCACATTATGGAGAGTAATTTGCACTACTCAAAATGGACTCATTTAAATATTAATCACATGTAAAATAACATCTTCACAGCAACATTTAGACTGGAGTTTGACTAAACAACTTTGCACCATATCCATGCCAAGCTGACATGTAAAATTAAACATTATCCATAACAAGGAAGGATTACCAAAGGCACCTAAACCATGGCAAGGTAGGTGTAGAGGTATTGAATAATAATTCAACACACTTGTAGTAAAGAACTGTGTTTTGCTGCACAGGGAACAAAATTTTGTCATAATGAAAAGGATTATGTTTTTTGACCATTTTTCTGTCACCTAAGTTTTTTTCCTTTTGTTGACTTACTCGATCCTCGGGAAAATCTGTGATGCAGATGTAATCATATTCTTTGCACCAGGGGTTTTTTTTGGTCAGAATTTAATGGAGTACTATACATGGAAACAGCTAGCAAGCTGCTGAGCATATAAATAGGCACACAGTGAAAGTTAATGATTATCTCGTTTTCATTATTATTGATGCTAAGAGCAGATTTTTTTCTATCTTCATACACAAAAAATTTGAATGTGATGAATATTTAAGTGATGAGACAAAGTCCAAAACAACCAATCATTCTACATTTGCTTCAAATAAAAATTCTTAAGTATTTTTATATACAAAAATAATACTTATACTAGATAGTTTTTACAAAGGCAGATAGGTAAAGAAAATTTATTAATCTCCCCCTACAAGGTGAATACAAAACTCACTATTGCTTTCTTATAAAAAACTGCAACGTAGTAGTGTAGGTTACTCTTGCCATTAAGGATTACTCAGAGTACTTAACTTCTGGCGGCTTTATAAGTATATTTTTAAAAGAATTCACCATGTTACAAATTATCCAAATACATGCCAAATATAAAATTTTCTTTGTAATAGCATGCACCCTCTTTCTCTGCGTTTTTATTTTTGCAAGAATTTTTACATATACTAGCTCATTTGATCAGCAGGAGTATAATCCATAATACATGCCTTGGGTTCATTCTTAAGATTAAATAAACTAATCCAGGTTTAGGCATTTAGAATATGGATACAATCATTCAGTAAACACCATTCTTATTAGTCTTGTTTATTCTGAAAGCTCATATTTTTATCTCCTTTAGATAGATAACAATATCATTGGTTTGGAAAATTTACATAAGGAGTTAAGGTCACAAAACAATAAAATGGCCTGTGTTTGCTCTAAATGTTTTTCAAACATATTTTCTTTACTTTTAAATTATAAATATAATATTTGGTCATAAAAAGTAAAAAATGTATCCTCCTACAACTCCCTATTTCTGTTGCCCTGACTTAATGTTAAATGTACAAACAGCATACTTCCACAATTTTCTGTGCTGGAAAAAATGCATAATCAACCTGCCGACAATCAGAGAAGGGAGTGTGTGAATGTGGCTTGTTTCCACGAAAGTGCTATCATGCTATGTATTTGTGCTATTTATTCATAAGCTGCATTTCTCACCTAATTATACATAATAACTCTGTCAATCTATTTTTTCAAGGATTGATATTCTAAAATTATTACTCTGACAATGCAAAATGCAATTGTGAAGTGAAAATTTAGTGTTTATAAATCTACAAATGCTGAAGCTTTCCAACATAATTTGAGCTATCAGTTTATGTCTGTGGTTTGGAATAAATACTAAATTGCTTTATTATTATTTTATCTTTAGTATCTGTTATGAGAACCGTCCCTCATTGCTGTTTTTAATAGAGGTTGGCATTGCATATTGAAGTTCATTTACACTTCCAAATGAAATTTAATATCAGTTTGTTTTGATGGTCCAAAAGTACGTCACATTGGTGTTTAATTAACATAAAAATATAAGTGAATTTGAGGAAATGTATCAGCTCTTATGTAGTGAGTTATTTCTTTTATCATATTTTATTTTCTTGTTTTGCATAGGTTCAATTTAAACCCCTCAAAAATTCTGTAAAGTGCTTTAAATTTTGATATGCTTCACATTTTAAATTCCTATCTCTTCAAGTCATTATATGACATGGAACTTAGGTCATGTCAAACCTCGGGAAATCAATCTATCAATCTTTGTAAAACTGGTTGTTCTCAAAGTTATAATGTTGGATTTTCTCCCACTTCCTCCATCACTGTTTGATCCATATTCTATTTCATGAGTTATTAAAGCAGAACTTGGGCAAAACTACAAACAGATTTTGAAGGACTGGTTCTGAAAATTGTATTTTCTGCACCATCTCTACTCCTCCCAGAATAATGCAGTGATAAATCTTTGTGAGTAATTCTTATGCTGGAGAGCCTGCATTTTATTAGTGAGTATTTCTTTTTTTTTTTTTTTTTTTTTTTTTTTTCTGAGACGGAGTCTCGCTCTGTCGCCCGGGCTGGAGTGCAGTGGCTGGATCTCAGCTCACTGCAAGCTCCGCCTCCCGGGTTTACGCCATTCTCCTGCCTCAGCCTCCTGAGTAGCTGGGACTACAGGCGCCTGCCACCTCGCCCGGCTAGTTTTTTGTATTTTTTAGTAGAGACGGGGTTTCACCGTGTTAGCCAGGATGGTCTCGATCTCCTGACCTCGTGATCCGCCCGTCTCGGCCTCCCAAAGTGCTGGGATTACAGGCTTGAGCCACCGCGCCCGGCCATTAGTGAGTATTTCTATCTAAGATCATTGAGAGTTTATCCACATGGTTATGCCTTCTTTGAGCTCTCCATGGAAAATGTAGTTGTGTTTGCCCAGAAGGAAAGAAATATTTGATACATTTTTTCTTTCTAATGTGAATTAACTTTCCCATGATATGTTCAAACTAATTATTATTGTTATACTGGGAAGCTATTAATTGTAAGATATTTCTTTTCCATATCTCCATATAATTAGAGTTTCTCATATTGCTCATTGGCTTTTGATTTATTTTCTTGAGTTTGAGGTTTCTACACAATTAAGCCTATCATTTAAACATGTCCTATGTTATGTTTCCACATTGACAAAGACATAGTCCACCTTCATCACCAACCATCCCCTACCCACTACAGTCCCAGCATACACGGTATTAATAGCCTGAATATATCCTTCCATATATATAATATATGAGATTTATTATTAAAATGTAACTATATTCAGAATATTCTCCAGAGTATTTCTTATAATCTCAATAGTTCACTATACACTGTGAACATTCTTATAGGGATTTAGGTTGTTAGGGTTTTATGTTTTAAAATTAACTCTTTAGCACATGTGAAAAGCATTCTCACGTATGCAGTGAATTAAGTTTTAACATTTTTTTCCTGCAATTATAAACTTTGCCCACAGCATTTGAGCTGTTGGTTCTGTTTCATTGTTTTGTCTCAGTTCTTAAGCTGATGCCACAATTGTTTTAATTATTTTAGTTTTAGAAAAAGGCTTGAAGACAAATGTCCCTCTCCAATTTTTGGAGATTTTCCTTTCATTCTTTACCATCTTTTGGTTGTTGTTTTGATGAAACTTAATATCTTTTTTTAATATTAAAATGGTAACTTTGTACTATTTAATATAATTAACTTCCTTACAGTACCAGATCTGCTAGGATAATAAATATATATTGACTCACTGTAGTTGATTTTTATATTCACAACAATTGGGAAGTTTTTAATTCTTTTATTTTGGGGGGGGAGTTTTTTTAAAAGATATTCTGACTAATCCTTGCCAATCTGATTCCTAGTTATTTCATTTTTAAAAAACATTTTCTTCTCTGAGTGGATTTCTAACCAATTTTTCTAAAACTAAATATTGTTGGTACATTTTTAAAAAGCTACTATTTTATTATCTTGCTTTCCATCTGCTCACTAAGACATGAGTTTCCATCATTCTTTACTAGATTCTTTTGGATTATCTGCATTAGTCATCATATTTTATAAGACTCGATCCACTGAAACATTAAACATCCTTATAGTCAATAAAGGCTCCATATTTTTGTACAGAGAAGGTCCACAAAAAAGTCTTCTTTCTGGGGTTCTCTTCTCTTCACACTCTCCATCACTATCTCATGGTACTCTGCAGTACACAGATCCATGCCCTCAGGTAAACTTGCAGAGTAAATTTGCTGCCATTTCTCCACAGTCCCACAAGTCACTCAAATTCACAAGGGCCTTTAAAAAATTTAACAACACACCTTAAAATCAGCTAGAAGGACAGTGTATTCAAATTACTTACATTGTAACAGGTAACAATATAGATTCTTTTTTTTTTTTTTTTTTTTTTGAGACGGAGTCTGGCTCTGTCGCCCAGGCTGGAGTGCAGTGGCTGGATCTCAGCTCACTGCAAGCTCTGCCTCCCGGATTTATGCCATTCTCCTGCCTCAGCCTCCCGAGTAGCTGGGACTACAGGCGGCCGCCACCTCGCCCGGCTAGTTTTTTGTATTTTTTAGTAGAGACGGGGTTTCACCGTGTTAGCCAGGATGGTCTTGATCTCCTGACCTCGCGATCCGCCCGTGTCGGCCTCCCAAAGTGCTGGGATTACAGGCTTGAGCCACCGCGCCCGGCCAACAATATAGCTTCTAAGTAAAAGAACAAGCATTTGTAAATGTCTTTTATTAGCCACTGAATAAAATGTTTCAGTGATGTGTTTGCTTATGTTTCCATTTTGAGTTTTCACTTTAGAAAGTAAGAAGAGGTTGCTTCTGTTTTTGTTTTTTCCAGTGAGGCTGACTAGAGGTGTTGGATGCCAGATCTCCTCAGAAAGAAGATTAAAGTTACAGGTCATGGCTTGAGTAGAAACCTGAGGGAAGAGTGTTGGAGAACCCATGGGAAGAAACCGGGCTGCAGAAATGGAAGGCAGCAGGATTCTGGCAGAGACTGATCACTGAGGAGCTTGTAGTCCCATAGAAAAGGTAGGTGGGGGTACATCTTTGCTCCCCTCAACCGTGCAACAGACTGCTGTCTGCTGAATAGTCAGAGACCATCTCTGCCCCCGGAAGTCCAATCAATGCTGTCAATGGCCATTTCATAAATTCCTGGGCACAGAGCACCTGACATCCAGCTTGTGCAGGTGCACTCGCATACCCCGTAAACCCAAAATGATGTGGCAGTGAGTGGCATATTGTTTGTGCACCCATTGTGGGTTACTACTCTGCTGGGGGAATCCCAGCCCTCATGTCACCGCATCACCAGATCCCCAGCGAACATACACCATAACCCACTCTGACTGGCTGTTCCATGGCGTACTGTAGAATGCCCAGAGATACAGCCCTCAACACAGGCTGCTTCTAGGGGAAGGGGGAGCATAGCACACCAAAGTGTCACACGAGACAAAAGAAACCCAGGCTTGGTGTGGATCTCTGATGGAGGGGCGCATTGTTCCACTTCATCAGATAGGCAGTACCAGCAGCCAGTAGCAGAGGTAGAGAGGGGTTCACCTCCCACTCCTCCTGACTACTGCTGTAGATGCACCTAAGGCTTTTCTCACCGGGGGCCTGGATGTGCACTTGGAGATAGCGTTCCAGCTCTATTTGCAGGGGCTGTATCCCCACTAAAAGGATGTCCACAACCTGCACTTGTGCAAGGGTAGGATTCATCTACCCCTCCTACACAGAGCAGCATGGTCCCTGCAATGGAACATGGAACAGCTGCAGAGCTTTGTGTTTGGGAATAGGAGAAGAGATTCTGCCCCAAGGCCATTTCAGTAGCTACAAGATGGGTATTTCCTGTGGACCTCAGTCACATTGCACCTGGAGATACAGCACAGTGTAATTGAACTGAAGGTTGGAGCCATGTAATAGAGACATGATAGGGGAATGAACTGCACTGCATTCCTGCCTGCCCAGGTGGAGGAACTGGTGCAGCCCCCACCTCACCCACTTCAGGCCTCAGCATATCCCCCCACGACCTCCCCCGTCACACCAATCAGGGGGGTGCTTCCACTCTTCATTGAAATTACTCAAGAGTGAACCAAGTCTTACTATCAAACACCACCTACTGGACTGGAGATTGAACTGCAACACACACACACACACACACACACACACACACACACACACACACACCAAAAAACAAAACCTTTTGAAAGAAAGACATAGTGCTAGGGTTTGAGCTAATTAAGCTACCTGAGACCTCCACACTCCCAGCCCCACAGTAGATAGTGTTGGCTTGTATGTCTACATGAATACAACAAGCAGCGTTTGAGAAAACCACCACACAAAAGGTATCTATACCAAAGGAATCTATACAGAGGTGTGGACTCATGAAAACACCCAGAAGCAAAGTCAGTTAATCATATACAGCATACACTCCATCGACACCCTCAAGAGAGAAAAGAATAAACAATAAAAAGGTCCCATTAAAACTGTAGCGATTTCAAAAATAAGGAACAACTACTTCAGATGAGAGGGAATCAGTGCAATAAATCCAACAGTGCCAAAGGAGTGTTTTTGACATTGCCAAAGGATCTGAGCAGCACGATAGCAATGGATCCCAACCAAACTGACAATTCTGAAATAAATGGGCAATAATTTAAAATATGAATTTTCCTAAATAAATATGCACCCAAGACAGGAGCACCCATATTCATTTAAAAAATTCTCAGACACATTTAAAGAGACTTAAATAACTACACAATAACAGTGGAAGACTTCAATACACTACTTACAGTGTTAGACAAATCATCAAGGCAGAAAACAAGCAAAGATATTTGGGATTTGAAATTGGCACTTGACCAAATGAACCAAACAGAAATATACAGAACTCTTCTTGCAAAAACAAAAGAGCATATGTTCTTCGTATCTGCACATGGCACATACTCTAAAATTGACCACACAATTGATAATAACACAAAGGTCAGCAAATTTTAAAAATATCAAAATCATACCAATCACAGTGCAATAAAAATAGAAATCAAAAGTAAGAAGATAGCTCAAAGCCATACAATTGCATGGAAATTAAGCAACTGGCTCCTGAATGATTTTTGGGTAAACCATAAAATTAAGGCCGACATCAAGAAATTCTTTGAAAACAAAGATAGAGCATACCAGAATCTCTGGGACACAGCTCAGGCAATGTTAAGCAGAAAGTTTATACTGCTAAATACCCACATCAAAAAGTTAGAAATATCTCAAATTAACAACCTAACATCACACATAGAAGTTCTAGAATGATGAGACCAAGCCAACCTGAAAGCTAGCATAATAAAAGAAATTACCAACATCAGAGCTGAAATGAATGAAATTGAGACACAAAAAAACATACAGAAGATCAATGAAACTTACAGTTAGCTATTTAAAAAAATTAACAAGATTAATCGGTCACTAACTGCACTAAGAAAAAAAGAGGGAAAATAAAAACAAACACAATCAGAAATGACAAAGACCAGTGACCCCACAGAAATACAAACATCCCTCAGAGACTGTTACAAATAACTCTATGCACAAAAACTAGAACATCTACAAGAATTGGATAAATTCCTGGAAACATACAACCTCCCAAGATTGAAGCAGGAAGAAACTGAAACTCTGAACAGACCAGTAATGAGTTCTAAAACTGAATCTATAATAGAAAGCCTACCAAGCAGAAAAAGCTCAGGACCAAATGTATTCATAGCTGGCTTCTACCTCATGCATAAAGGAGAGGAGGTACCACTTGTACTGAAACTATTCCCAAAAAATCAAGAAGGAAGCACTTTTACCTAGCTCATTTTATGAGGCCAGCATCATTCTGGTACCAAAACATGGTAAAGACATAACAATAAAAGAACACATCAGGCCAATAACTTTCACGAACGTAGATGCAAAAATCTTCAAAAAATTTTATGGAAACAAATCCAGCACCACATCAAAAAGATAACTGATCATGAACAAGTATGCTTTATCCCTGAGATGTAAAGTTGGTTCAACATACACAGATCAATAAATATGATTCATCACATGAACAGAACTAAAAACAAAAACCATATGACTATTTCAATAAATGCTGAAAAGGCTTCTGATAAAATGCAGCATTCCTTCATATGAAAAACCATCAACAAACTAGTCATTGAAGGAACATACCTCAGAACAACAGGACCCATTTATGACAAACTCACAGTGACTATTACACTGTATGGGCAAAAGCCGGAAGCATTCCTCTTGAGTATGGCCACAAGGCAAGCACATCCACTCTCACCATTCCTACTGAACATAGTACTGGGAGTCCTAATCAGAGCAATCAGGCAAGAGAAAGAAATATAAGGCATTCGAATGGGAAGAAAGGAAGTCAAACTATCTGTTTGCAGACTTTATGCTTTTATATGTAGAAAACTCAGTGGTCTCTGCCTAAAAGCTCCTAGATCTGATAAAGAACCTCAGCAAAGTTTCAGTGTTAAAAAATCAGGCCAGGCACAATGGCTCATGCCTATAATCCCAGCACTTTGGGAGGCTGAAGCAGGCAGATCACTTGAGGTTAGGAGTTCCTGACCAGCCTGGCTAATATGGTGAAACTCCATCTCTTCTAAAACTACAAAAACTAGCCAGGCATGGTGGCGTGTGCCTGTAGTTCCAGCTACTTGGGAGACTGAGGCAGGAGAATCACTTGAACCTGAGGAGGTGGAGGTTGCAGTGAGCCCAGATCACTCCACTGCACTTCAGCCTGGGCGACAGAGCGAGACTCTGTCAAAAAAAAAAAAAAAAAAAAAAAAAAAAAAAAATCAAAGTACAAAAGTAAGTTTCATTTTTATACATCAACAACGTCCAAGTTCAGTACCAGATAAAGAACACAAACCCATTCACTATAGCCACAAATAAAATAAAATACTTAGGAATACAGCTAATAAGAGAGTTGAAAGATCTCAACAACAAAAATTGCAAAACACTGTAGAAGGAAGTCAAACATTACACAAACAAATAAAAAATAATTACAAGCTCATGGATAAGTAGAATCAATATTGTTAAAATGGCCACACTGCCAAATGCAAGTTACAGATTCAATGTTATTCTTATCAAAATACCAACAACATTTTTCACAGAATTAGAAGAAACTATTCTAAAATTCAGAGGGAACTAAAAAAGGAGCCCATATGACCAAAGCAATTCTAAGCAAAAAGAACAAAGCTGGAGGCATCATATTTCCCAATTTCAAACTATACTACAAGGCTACAGTAATGAAAACAGCATGGTACTGGTACAAATCAGACACATAGACCAATGGAACAGAATAGAGCACCCAGATATAAAGCTATACACCTACAACCACCTTATTTTTGACACAGTTGACAAAAACAAGCAAGGGTGAAAGAAATTTGTATTCAATAAATGGTGCTGGCATAACTGGTGAACTATATACATAAGATTTAATATGGACCCCTTCTTTACACCATATACAAAAATCAACTCAAGATGGATTAAAGAATTAAATAACAAACCTAAAACTATAAAAACCCCTGAATGAAACCTAGGTGATACCATTCTGGACATAGTTTTCAGCAAAGACTTCATGATGAAGATGCTGAAAGCAATTGTAGCAAAATGAAAAATTGACAAGTAAGACCTAAGTAAACCAAAGAGCTTCCACACAGCAAAAGAAACTATCAAGAGAGTAAACAGAAAACCCACAGAATGGGAGAAAATATTTGCAAAATATGCATCTGACAAAGGTCTATTATACAGAAATCTATAAGTAACTTAAAGACTTAACAAGCAAAAAACTAACAACCCCATTAAAAATTGGGGAAAGGACATGAACAGACATTTCTCAAAGAAGACATACATGTGACAAACAAATATATGGAAACATACTCGATATCCCTAATCATTAGAGTAATACAAATCAAAACCAAAGTATGATATCATTTCATACCTGTCAGAATGGCTACTTTTAAAATATCAAAAAATAACATATGCTGGAATGGTACTGGAGAATAGGGGATGTTTATACACTGCTAGTGGGAATGTAAATTCGTTCAGCCACTGTGAAAAGCAGTTTGGAGATTTCTGAAAGAACTTAAAACAGAAGTACTATTTGAGCCAGCAATCCCATTATTGGAGATACACTCATAGGAATATAAATTGTTCAACCATGAAGACATATGCATATGTATATTCATTGCAGCAGTATTCATGATCGAAAAGACATGGAATCAACCTAGATTCCCATCAATGGTAGACTTGATAAAGAAAACATGATACATATAAATGATGAAATACTATGCAGCCGTAAAAATGAATGAGATTATTTCCTTTGCCACAACATGGATGGAGCTGGAGGCCATTATTCTAAGTGAATTAATGAAGAAACAAAAATCTAACTACTACACATTCTCACTTGTAAGTGAGTGTTAAACTTTGAGTACACATGGACACAAAGATAAGAATAACAGACACTGTGGCCTACTTGAAGGTGGAGGGTGGGGTGAGGGTGAAGATCAAAAAACTACCTATCGAGTACCATGCTTATTACCTGGTGACATAATAATACGTACTCCAAATCCCTATGACAGATAATTTACCTATAAAACAAACCTGAATATGTACCCTTGAAACTAAAATAAAGGTTTAAAGAAAACATGGTTTTGTAAAGAAGCTCAATTGGATCGAGGAGAAAGTTGAAAACTCACACAAAATAAATTAAAAAAGAATTCAGTATATGAAAGACTAGATATATATATATATATGTATATTTAAAACCAAACAAAAAAAAAAAAAACAGAGCTTCTAGTAATGAAAATTTACTGATAGAATTTCAAACTACAGTTGAAAACTTCAACAATAGACTAGATCAACTAGAATAAGCAATTTTAGACACACAGACCTGTCTTTCAGATTAACTGAGTCAGATGAAAATAAAGAAAAAATAACTTAAAAATGAACAAAGGCTTCAAGAAATATGGGATTATGTAAATGGACCAAACCTATGGCTTGCAGGTGTTTCTGGTGGAAAAGAAGAAAAAGGGATTTGGAAAATGTTTCTGAGGGAATAATTCAGAAAGATGTCCCTGATCTTGCCAGAGAGGTAGACATTCATATAAAAGAAATTCAGAGAACACTTGTGAGATACTATACAATAGGAACCTCACCAAGGCATATAGTCAACAGACTTTTCAGCAAAGATGTTACAAGCCAGAAAAGGTTGGGGGCTTATTTTTAGTCTCCATATAGAAAAAAAAATGGCAGCCAAAAATATTATATCCTACCAAAATAAGCTTCATAAATGAAGGAGAAATGAAGTATTTCCCACACAAGCAAATGCTAAGGGAATTCATCACCACTAGACCGGTTCTACAAGAGATGCTCAAAGGATTTCTAAACATGGAAACGAAGGGACAATACTCACCATCATAAAAGCACATAGATCCTGTAAAGCAAATACACAGTTCACAGATCCTGTAAAGCAATTACACAATTGAGAATCTGATGCATTGAGCTAACAGCACTATGACAGAAAAAAAAAAATTCACATATGAATATTAACCTTGAAAATAAATGGCCTAAATATTCCATTTTAAAGATATGGACTGGTAAATTGGATTAAGGGGAAAAAAAAGACTCAACCATCTGCTGCCTACAATAGACCCACCTAATGTCTAAACATACCTACCAACTCCAAGTAAAGAGGTGGAAAAAGGTATATCATAAAAATGGAAAATGAAAGCAAGCAGGAGTACCCATTTTTATATCAGATAAAACAGACTTAAACCAACAACAGTAAAGAAAGACAAAGAAGGGTATTATATAATTATAAAGGATTTAATACAACAAGAAGATTCAACTATCCTAAATATATGTGTACCCAACACCATACCACCCAGATTCATAAAAATGCTGCTACTCAACCTTAGAAAAGAGATTTACAGCAATACAATAAAAGTGGAGAACTTCAACACCCCACTGACAACATTAGACTGATCACTGCAGCAAAAATTCAATGAAGAAATTCTGCACCTAAACTGAATTCCAGACCAAATGGATCTAATAGACATTTAAAAACTATTTTACCCAACAATTGCAGAATACACATTTTTCTCATCTGCAAACAGGACATTATTCAAAATCAATCATATAGTTAGCCAAAAAGCAAGTGTCAATAAATTTTATAAAATCAAATTTATATCAAGTATCTTCTTGGATCACAGTGGAATAAAGTTTGAAATCAATATCAAGAGGAACTCGGGGGGCGGAGCAAGATGGCCGAATAGGAACAGCTCCAGTCTCCAACTCCCAGCACGAGCGACACAGAAGACCAGTGATTTCTGCATTTTCAACTGAGGTACTGGGGTCATCTCACTAGGGAGTGCCGGACAATCGGTGCTGGTCAGCTGCTGCAGCCTGACCAGCGAGAGCTGAAGCAGGGCGAGGCATCGCCTCACCTGGAAGCGCAAGGGGGAAGGGGATCCGTTTTCCTAGCCAGGGGAACTGAGACACACAACACCTGGAAAATCGGGTAACTCCCACCCCAATACTGCGCTGTAAGCATACAGGCATACCAGGAGAATATATCCCAATCCTGGCCGGGAGGGTCCCACGCCCACGAAGCCTCCCTCACTGCTAACACAGCAGTCTGCCGCGATCTATCCGCAAGGCAGCAGCGAGGCTGGGGGAGGGGCGCCCGCCATTGCTGAGGCTTAAGTAGGTAAACAAAGCCGCTGGGAAGCTCCAAGTGGGTGGAGCTCACAGCAGCTCAAGGAAGCCTGCCTGTCTCTGTAGTCTCCACCTCTGGGGACAGCGCACAGCTGAAGACCAACAGGGGAAGTAGCGGGAGCCGGTGCAGACGCGAACGACTCTGTCTGACAGCTTTGGGGAGAGCCGTGGATCTCCCAACGGGGAGGTTGAGATCTGAGAACGGACACACTGCCTGCTCAGGTGTGTCTCTGACCCCTGAGTAGCCTAGCTGGGAGAAATCCCCCACTAGGGGCAGTCTGACACCCCACACCTCACAGGGTGGAGTACACCCCTGAGAGGAAACTTCCAAAGGAAGAATCAGACAGGTACACTCGCTGTTCAGCAATATTCTATCTTCGGCAACCTCTGCTGCTGATACCCAGGCAAACAGGGTCTGGAGTGGACCTCAAGCAATCTCCAACAGACCAACAGACAGTCCTTCTGACTGTCAGAAGGAAAACTATCAAACAGGAAGGACACCTATACCAAAACCCCATCAGTACGTCACCACCATCAAAGACCAGAGACAGATAAAACCACAAAGATGGGGAAGAAGCAGGGCAGAAAAGCTGGAAATTCAAAAAATAAGAGCGCATCTCCCCCTGCGAAGGAGCGCAGCCCATCGCCAGCAACGGATCAAAGCTGGTCAGAGAATGACTTGGACGAGAGGAGAGAAGAAGGCTTCAGTCCATCAAACTTATCAGAGCTAAAGGAGGAATTACGTACCCAGCGCAAAGAAACTAAAAATCTTGAAAAAAGAGTGGAAGAATTGACAGCTAGACTAATTAATGCAGAGAAGATCATAAACGAAATGACAGAGATGAAAACCATGACACGAGAAATACGTGACAAATGCACAAGCTTCAGTAACCGACTCGATCAACTGGAAGAAAGAGTATCAGCGATTGAAGATCAAATGAATGAAATGAAGCGAGAAGAGAAACCAAAAGAAAAAAGAAGAAAAAGAAATGAGCAAAGCCTGCAAGAAGTATGGGATTACGTAAAAAGACCAAATCTACGTCTGATTGGGGTGCCTGAAAGTGAGGGGGAAAATGGAACCAAGTTGGAAAACACTCTTCAGGATATCATCCAGGAGAACTTCCCCAACCTAGTAGGGCAGGCCAACATTCAAATTCAGGAAATACAGAGAACGCCACAAAGATACTCCTCCAGAAGAGCAACTCCAAGACACATCATTGCCAGATTCACCAAAGTTGAAATGAAGGAAAAAATCTTAAGGGCAGCCAGAGAGAAAGGTCGGGTCACCCACAAAGGGAAGCCCATCAGACTAACAGCAGATCTCTCGGCAGAAACTCTACAAGCCAGAAGAGAGTGGGGGCCAATATTCAACGTTCTTAAAGAAAAGAATTTTCAACCCAGAATTTCATATCCAGCCAAACTAAGTTTCATAAGTGAAGGAGAAATAAAATCCTTTACAGATAAGCAAATGCTTAGAGATTTTGTCACCACCAGGCCTGCCTTACAAGAGACCCTGAAGGAAGCCCTAAACATGGAAAGGAACAACCGGTACCAGCCATCACAAAAACATGCCAAAATGTAAAGACCATCGAGGCTAGGAAGAAACTGCATCAACTAACGAGCAAAATAACCAGTTAATATCATAATGGCAGGATCAAGTTCACACATAACAATATTAACCTTAAATGTTAATGGACTAAATGCTCCAATTAAAAGACACAGACTGGCAAACTGGATAAAGAGTCAAGACCCATCAGTCTGCTGTATTCAGGAGACCCATCTCACATGCAGAGACATACATAGGCTCAAAATAAAGGGATGGAGGAAGATCTACCAAGCAAATGGAGAACAAAAAAAAGCAGGGGTTGCAATCCTTGTCTCTGATAAAACAGACTTTAAACCATCAAATATCAAAAGAGACAAAGAAGGCCATTACATAATGGTAAAGGGATCAATTCAACAGGAAGAGCTAACTCTCCTAAATATATATGCACCCAATACAGGAGCACCCAGATTCATAAAGCAAGTCCTTAGAGACTTACAAAGAGACTTAGACTCCCATACAATAATAATGGGAGACTTCAACACTCCGCTGTCAACATTAGACAGATCAACGAGACAGAAAGTTAACAAGGATATCCAGGAATTGAACTCATCTCTGCACCAAGCGGACCTAATAGACATCTATAGAACTCTCCACCCCAAATCAACAGAATATACATTCTTCTCAGCACCACATCGCACTTATTCCAAAATTGACCACATAATTGGAAGTAAAGCACTCCTCAGCAAATGTAAAAGAACAGAAATTATAACAAACTGTCTCTCAGACCACAGTGCAATCAAACTAGAACTCAGGACTAAGAAACTCAATCAAAACCGCTCCACTACATGGAAACTGAACAACCTGCTCCTGAATGACTACTGGGTACATAACGAAATGAAAGCGGAAATAAAGATGTTCTTTGAAACCAATGAGAACAAAGATACAACATACCAGAATCTCTGGGACACATTTAAAGCAGTGTGTAGAGGGAAATTTATAGCACTAAATGCCCACAAGAGAAAGCAGGAAAGATCTAAAATTGACACTCTAACATCACAATTAAAAGAACTAGAGAGGCAAGAGCAAACACATTCAAAAGCTAGCAGAAGGCAAGAAATAACTAAGATCAGAGCCGAACTGAAGGAGATAGAGACACAAAAAACCCTCCAAAAAAATCAATGAATCCAGGAGTTGGTTTTTTGAAAAGATCAACAAAATTGACAGACCGCTAGCAAGGCTAATAAAGAAGAAAAGAGAGAGGAATCAAATAGATGCAATAAAAAATGATAAAGGGGATATCACCACTGACCCCACAGAAATACAAACTACCATCAGAGAATACTATAAACGCCTCTACGCAAATCAACTAGAAAATCTAGAAGAAATGGATAAATTCCTGGACACTTACACTCTCCCAAGGCTAAACCAGGAAGAAGTTGAATCCCTGAATAGACCAATAGCAGGCTCTGAAATTGAGGCAACAATTAATAGCCTACCCACCAAAAAAAGTCCAGGACCAGATGGATTCACAGCTGAATTCTACCAGAGGTACAAGGAGGAGCTGGTACCATTCCTTCTGAAACTATTCCAATCAATAGAAAAAGAGGGAATCCTCCCTAACTCATTTTATGAGGCCAACATCATCCTGATACCAAAGCCTGGCAGAGACACATCAAAAAAAGAGAATTTTAGACCAATATCCCTGATGAACATTGATGCAAAAATTCTCAATAAAATACTGGCAAACCGGATTCAGCAGCACATCAAAAAGCTTATCCACCATGATCAAGTGGGCTTCATCCCTGGGATGCAAGGCTGGTTCAACATTCGCAAATCAATAAACGTAATCCAGCATATAAACAGAACCAAAGACAAGAACCACATGATTGTCTCAATAGATGCAGAAAAGGCTTTTGACAAAATTCAACAGCCCTTCATGCTAAAAACGCTCAATAAATTCGGTATTGATGGAACGTACCTCAAAATAATAAGAGCTATTTATGACAAGCCCACAGCTAATATCATACTGAATGGGCAAAAACTGGAAAAATTCCCTTTGAAAACTGGCACAAGACAGGGATGCCCTCTCTCACCACTCCTATTCAACATAGTGCTGGAAGTTCTGGCTAGGGCAATCAGGCAAGAGAAAGAAATCAAGGGTATTCAGTTAGGAAAGGAAGAAGTCAAATTGTCCCTGTTTGCAGATGACATGATTGTATATTTAGAAAACCCCATCGTCTCAGCCCAAAATCTCCTGAAGCTGATAAGCAACTTCAGCAAAGTCTCAGGATACAAAATTAATGTGCAAAAATCACAAGCATTCTTATACACCAGTAACAGACAAGCAGAGAGCCAAATCAGGAATGAACTTCCATTCACAATTGCTTCAAAGAGAATAAAATACCTAGGAATCCAGCTTACAAGGGATGTAAAGGACCTCTTCAAGGAGAACTACAAACCACTGCTCAGTGAAATAAAAGAGGACACAAACAAATGGAAGAACATACCATGCTCATGGATAGGAAGAATCAATATCGTGAAAATGGCCATACTCCCAAGGTTATTTATAGATTCAATGCCATCCCCATCAATCTACCAATGAGTTTCTTCACAGAATTGGAAAAAAACTGCTTTAAAGTTCATATGGAACCAAAAAAGGGCCCGCATTGCCAAGACAATCCTAAGTCAAAAGGACAAAGCTGGAGGCGTCACGCTACCTGACTTCAAACTATACTACAAGGCTACAGTCACCAAAACAGCATGGTACTGGTACCAAAACAGAGATATAGATCAATGGAACAGAACAGAGTCCTCAGAAATAATACCACACATCTACAGCCATCTGATCTTTGACAAACCTGAGAGAAACAAGAAATGGGGAAAGGATTCCCTATTTAATAAATGGTGCTGGGAAAATTGGCTAGCCATAAGTAGAAAGCTGAAACTGGATCCTTTCCTTACCCCTTATACGAAGATTAATTCAAGATGGATTAGAGACTTAAATGTTAGACCTAATACCATAAAAACCCTAGAAGAAAAACTAGGTAGTACCATTCAGGACATAGGCATGGGCAAGGACTTCATGTCTAAAACACCAAAAGCAACGGCAGCAAAAGCAAAAATTGACAAATGGGATCTCATTAAACTAAAGAGCTTTTGCACAGCAAAAGAAACTACCATCAGAGTGAACAGGCAACCTACAGAATGGGAGAAAATTTTTGCAACCTACTCATCTGACAAAGGGCTAATATCCAGAATCTACAAAGAACTCAAACAAATATACGAGAAAAAAACAAACAACCCCATCAAAAAGTGGGGAAAGGATATGAACAGACATTTCTCAAAAGAAGATATTCATACAGCCAATAGACACATGAAAAAATGCTCATCATCACTCGCCATCAGAGAAATGCAAATCAAAACCACAATGAGATACCATCTCACACCAGTTAGAATGGCAATCATTAAGAAGTCAGGAAACAACAGGTGTTGGAGAGGATGTGGAGAAATAGGAACACTTTTACACTGTTGGTGGGATTGTAAACTAGTTCAACCATTATGGAAAACAGTATGGCGATTCCTCAAGGATCTAGAACTAGATGTACCTTATGACCCAGCCATCCCACTACTGGGTATATACCCAAAGGATTATAAATTATTCTACTACAAAGACACATGTACACGTATGTTTATTGCGGCACTATTCACAATAGCAAAGACTTGGAATCAACCCAAATGTCCATCTGTGACAGACTGGATTAAGAAAATGTGGCACATATACACCATGGAATACTATGCAGCCATAAAAAAGGATGAGTTTGCGTCCTTTGTAGGGACATGGATGCAGCTGGAAACCATCATTCTTAGCAAACTATCACAAGAACAGAAAACCAAACACCGCATGTTCTCACTCATAGGTGGGAACTGAACAATGAGATCACTTGGACTCGGGAAGGGGAACATCACTCACTGGGGCCTATCATGGGGAGGGGGGAAGGGGGAGGAGGGAGGGCATGCATTGGGGAGTTATACAAGATATAAATGATGAATTGATGGGTGCTGACGAGTTGATGGGTGCAGCACACCAACATGGCATAAATATACATATGTAACAAACCTGCACGTTATGCACATGTACCCTAGAACTTAAAGTATAATAAAAAAAAAAAAAAAAAGAAAAAAAAAAAAAAGAGGAACTCACAAAAGTATACACAAAAACATGAAAACCAAATGATTTGCTCCTGGCTGACTTTTGGGTAAACAACAAAGTTAAAGCAGAAATTTTAAAAAAAATGAAACATGGAAATAGAGACACAGCATATCAAAACTGCTGGAATACAGCAAAGCCAGTGCTAAGAGAAAAGATTATAGTGTTAAATGCCTATATAAATTGATTGGGCCTGGCACGGTGGCTCACGCCTGTTATCCCAGCACTTTGGAAGGCCAAGGCAGGTAGATCACTTGAGGCCAGGAGTTTGAGACTAGCCTGACCAACATGGTGAAACGCTATCTCTAATAAAAATACAAAAATTAGCCAGCCCTGGTGGTGCACACCTATAATTCCAGCTACTCATTGGGATTTCAGTGACTGAGGCATGAGAATCACTTGAACCTGGGAGGCAGAGGTAACAACTATTAGAGCAGAACTAAATGAGGTAGAGACTGAAAAATGATACAAAAGATCAACTTAATGAAAAGTTAGTTATTTAATAGGATAAAAAATTAATAGATAGCTAGTTAGATAAAAAATTGATAGATAGCTAGTTAGATTAACCAAGAATAAAGGAGAAAAGTTTCAAATAAGCACAATCAGAAATGGTAAAGGTGACATTACGATTGATACCACAGGAACAAAAACCATCTTTGGACTATTATGAACATTTCTATGCACACAAATTCATAAAGCTAGAGGAAATTGATACATTTCTGGAAACTTACAACCTCCCAAGATTGAACCAAGAAGATACATAGAAATCCTGAAAGTAACAATAACAAGTAATGAAATTAAATCAGTAATAAAATATCCCTCAACAAAAAACAAAAAGCCCAAAACCAGATGGATTCACAGCTAAACTCTACCAGATGAACAAAGAGCTCATACCAATCTCACTGAAAATATTCCAAAAACAAAATGAGGAAGAGCGATCCCTCTCTAACTCATTCTACAAAACCAGTATCACCCTGATATGAAAATCAGGCAAGTACAAAAAAAACAAAAAAGAAAGAAAACTACAGGTCAATATTCCTGATGAACTTAGATGCAAAAATCCTGAAGAAAATATTAGCAAATCAAATCCAGCGGCATATTAAAAAGGTAATTTATCATTATCAACTAGGTTTTTTTCCCCCCAGGGATGCAAGGGTGGTTCAACATATGCAGATGACCACGTTATTGACCACATAAACAAAATTAAAAACAAAAAACAATATGATTATCTTAATAGATGAAGAAAAAGTATTTGATAAAATTCAACATCCCTTCCTGATACAAAATCTTTAACAAACTAGGTATCAAAGAAACATACCTCAAAATAATAAAAGCAATATATGACAAACCCACAGCCAACATCATACTGAATAGGGAAAAGTTGAAAACATTTCCCTTAAGGACTAGAACAAGACAAGGATGTCCACTCTTACCACTCCTATTCAATACAGTACCGGAAGTCCTAGCCAGAACAATCAGGCAAGAGAACAAAATAAAAGCATCCAAATTGGAAAAGAGGAAGTCAAATTATCTCTGTTTATAACATGATCTTATACCTGGAAAATTATAAAAACTCCTCCAAAAGACTCATAGATTTCATAAACCACTTCAGTAAAGTTTCAGGATACAGTATCAATGTACACAAATCAGTAGCATTTGTATACACCAGTGACAATTGAGAATCAAATCAAGAACATCATCCCATCTACAATAGCTAAAAAATAATTAAAATACCTAGGAATACATTTAACCAAGGAGGTGAAAGATCTCTACAAGGAGAACTACAAAACACTGATGAAAGAAATCATAGATGACACAAACAATAGTGAAACCATACCATGCTCATGGACTGGAAGAATCAACATCATAAAAATGACCATACTTCCCAAAGCAATCTATAGATTGAACACAACTGCTATCAAATGACTAATATCATTTTTCACAGTATTAGAAAAATAACAATGTTAAAGTTTACCTGGAACCAAAAAAGAGCTTGAATAGCCATAGCAATCTTAAACAAAAAGCACAAAGCCAGAGACATGACATTACCTGACATAAATTATATTACAAGACTATAGTAACTAAAACAACATCATACTGTTACAAAAATGGACACATAGGCCACTGGAACACAATAGAGAACACAGAAATAAAGCCACATACATAAAACCACCTGATCTTTCACAAGGTCGACAAAAATAAACAATGGGGATAGGATACCCTATTCAATAGATTGTGCTGGAAAAAATTGGCTAGGCATATGCAGAAGATTGAAACCAGGCCCCTATCACTAAGACTTAAACGTAACACCTGAAACTATAAAATTCTAGAAGAAAATCTAGAAAAACTTCTCCTGAACATGGGCCTAGCCAAATAATATATAACTAAGACATCAAAAGCAAATGCAGCAAAACAAAAATAGGCAAATGAGAATTAACTAAACTAAAAGGATTCTGCACAGCAAAAGAAATAATCAACAAAGTAAACAGATAGTCTACAGAATGGGAGAAAATGTTTGCAAATTATATATCTGACCAAGGACTAATATTCAGAATATTCAAAGAGCTCACACAACTCAACAGGAAGAAAATATTTAAAAGTGGGTAAAAGGGGCTGGGTGCAGTGGCTCATGACTGTAATCCCAGCACTTTCGGAGGCCAGGTGGGTGGATAACCTGAGGTCAGGAGTTTGAGACCAGCCTGACCAAAATGGTGAAACCCCATCTCTACTAAAAATACAAAATTAGCTGGGCATGGTGGCACATGCCTGTAATCCCAGCTACTCAGGAGGCTGAGGCAGGAGAATCACTTGAACCCAGGAGGCAGAGGATGCAATGAGCCGAGGACGCACCGTTGCACTCCATCCTGGGAAACAAGAGCAAAACTCCACCTCAAAATAAAAAAGTGGGTAAAGGTCATGAAGAGGCATTTCTCCAAGAAGACATGCAAGTGGCACACAAACACATGAAAAAATGCTCAACATCACTCATCATCAGAAAAAATGCAAATTAAAACTACAATTAAATACCATCTTACACCTGTCAGAACAGGCTATTTTTAAAAATACAACTAATAACAGATGTTAGTGAGGATGTGGAGAAATGAGAACTCTTATACACTGTTGGTGGGAATATAAATTGGTACAACCTCTATAGGAAGCACTGTGGAGATTTCACAGAGAACCAAAAATAATGCTAGCATTGGACCTAGAAATCCCACTACTTGGTATCTACCTTAAGGAAAAGAAATCATTTCATCAAAAAGACACCTGCAGTCATATGTTTAGCAACAGTGTTACAGCACTATTCACAATAGCAAAGTCAGGGTATTAACTTAAGTGTCCATCAGTAGCTGATTGGATAAAGTAAATGTAGTATATATATTCCATGGAATACTATGTAGCCATAAAAAAAGAATGAAATCGTTCTTTACAGCAACATGGATGGAGCTGGAGGCCATTAGCCTAAGAGAAATAATTCAGAAACAGAAAACCAAATGTGGCATGTTCTCACTTATAAGTGGGAGCTAAACAATAGATACATGCTCACTTAAAGATGGAGATAAGAAACACTGAGAATTCCAAAAGGGGGAAGAGTGGGAAGGGGTAAGAGTTGAAACATTACCCATTGGGTACAATGTTCACTATTTCGATGATATGTGCACTAGTAACCCAAACCTCACCACTATGCAATATATCAAGGTAACAAACATGCACATATACCCCCTAAATCTAAACTCATAAAAAAGTAAAAAGAAGAAAATTTGGTCATTTGCAACAACATGGTTGAAACTGGAGCAACAACATGGATGAAACTGGAGGACATTATGTTACGTGATATAAGCCAGGCAGAGAAAGAACTCATTAATATGTGAAATATAAAATGGTTGAACTCACGGAAGTATAGAGTAAAAATGGTGCTTTCCAGGGTCTGTGTCAGTAGCAGGGGAGGGTGTTGGGGGCAATGTTGTTCAAAAGATACAACATTTCAGGTAGACAGAAGAAAGAAATCCATGAAATATCCTATAGTACAACATGGTGACTGTAGCTAATATATTATATTCTTGAAAAATGTTAAGAGAGTCCAGTTTTGTGTTCTCACCACAAAAATGATAATGATGTGAGGCTATGCATATGTTAATTAGCTTGATTTAGTCATTTCATAATGTATATGTGTTTCAAAACTCTACGTTTTACGTAATAAATAAATACAATTTTGTCAGTTTAAAATAAATAAATAAATATTTTTACATGTATTGATTCATTAAATCCTGAAACCACAGAATATAGGTGAAAATAGAATCTGTGGTGGAGATTTATTATTAAGATTGAAATAATCTGTGTAAATTCAATCAATCAATCACAGAAATAATCTGTATAAAATCAATTGGGAAATGTTAATAATTATCCATGCTATTATTAATACTAGTAATCTGTTTTATTTTCTCCTTTGTGCAGAAAAGAGAACTTGAGATGGGAGAGGTTCTTGTTTCAAATATCAAGAAGCCCAAGTTATTTAGTAACAATGTTTTTAACCTAGTTTGTTAAAAATTATAATGCTATAAACTGAAGAAGTTAATAATTTCTCACATCTTCTCTATTCCATTGTCCTAATATTTAAAAGGTATACACATGTCATCCTGGATATAGCAAAATTCAATGTTATAATTACAGTATCTGTTTCCACACATGTCAAATACTTTTTTTCAAATACATTTCAAATGCATCGTCATGGAAATTTTAATATTTCATCATGTCTCTGGAAATTTGTTAAAGTCTTAGTCAATTGTCTGCAAGACTAAATTAATGATAATATTTAAAATACAAAAGACATGAAGGGAAATAAGGAATATTTATACTATTAAGTAATAACATGTATTATAAAGCAATAATAAAACAATGCAGCACTGACACAGAAATTGACAGCTGAAATGATCTTACTGCTTTCAACAGGGTTTAGCAAATTTATTAATGTATTTTGCATTGCCCCAAAATAATTTTTGATAAATTTGTTTCTGGATACTTCATAAGCATTATTTCTATTGTGACTAAACCTATTTTTAGTGTATTTTCTAATTTCTTCTTGCTGTTATATGGGGAAGTTATTGACTTCTGTATATTTTATTTCTGCCTACACATCTAACTAAACTGTCTTACTAGTTCTCATAGTTCTTCAGTTTATTCTAGAATGATGATCACGTTATCTGTGTCAGGGATTCATTGCAACATTAAAACCAAGCTACAGGCTGAGTAAATGGTATATGTTGTCCATGCCCTCTCCTTTCTGACTGCCCCCTAAGTCTTTCTGACATGAGTTGTTTACCCTCGTATTTACTATTGTACCCCTGTAGGTGTGGTTAATATTTACAATCAATTGACTTTCATGAAAGCAGTTTATGCTACATAATATGGGTGGGCCTCATCTAAGCAGTTGAAAGTCTTACAATGCTTGGATTTGAAGATCATCCCACTGTAGCCACTTTCTAGCTGTACGACCTTGGCAAATTACTTAACTCTCAGTGCCTCAGTTTGTTCATCTATGAAATGGGAATCATAGTAGCAATGAAGATGGAGTGAATTAATAGACATAGGCCATTTTGAACAGTACCTGCCACGTAGAAAGTACTAAACACATAATAATGATAACATTTTAGGGTGCAATATAATACTGATGATTTAATTTGTCTGGTATCCAGATTACACATATTATCACATATTGGTGGTTAAGTGAATATATTCTAAACAGGATGCCAACATTTAACAATAATTGGTCTTTGCTAATGATATGACCTACTGCAGACTTGTATTTGAAACCATGTTCATTAACAGTGAAATTATTTTTACACGTTTTTTTCAGCTGAGTCTCATGAGAAATGTGTGAGTTTGATGTAATAATAGAGTTCTCATAAGGACTAAATGATATCATTCATATAAAAGTCTAATAACAGTTACCACAAATGGTTTTATTATCTCATTTTTATGGATGTAATCATTTGAAGCTTTAAAACCTTAGGTAGTTTCTTTCAGTTGGCATAACACTTGACTGCCCTACGTTCTTCTATGTTGTTAAATTACAAAAGTTGTTTTCCTTCTTAATTTGTGTTTATTCACAAATGCAATATTTGCACATTGTATCCAGTGGAATAAGGCAAATATACATAAAGAAGTTTCTAATACTTCTCATTCTCCACTCTGTTTCCATCCCCCTGAGACGGTGGATGGAAACACCTCGGTGCATATCCTTGCACTGGTTTCTTTCCTTCTCCAGCTCAAACAAATAGATACACACCTATAAACACATATGCAAGTTTCTCATTACTATTGTGTGTTTTACAATTTTTTTATCCTAAATATATTCTTATGCGACTGTCTTTGTCTTGTAACAAAATATTTTAGGACATCCTTCTAAATCAGTGATTGTCAACTGGGAGAGATTCCCCCCACCCACAACATTTGGCAATATCTGGAGATATTTTTGGTTGCTGTAACTGGAGCAGGGGGTGAGGAGCTACCGGCATTTATTGGATAGAGGTCAGGGATGCTGTTGAACGTTCTATAATGCACAGGATAGCCATCCTCCCAACCAACAAAGAATTATCCCATCCAAAATATCGATAGTGCCAAGGTTGAGAAACCCTGCTCTGGATAAATAGAGCTACAGCTATTTATAGACATAGTTATACAATATTCCATAATAATGGCAAGCCAGAATTCGCTCAATTCTACTAGTGATGAATTGAATTAGTGGTTTCTGGTGTTTTCCACCACAAATAATGTGGCAATACACACTTTTGTCCTTACATCTTCATATACTGATGCTTTTCTTTCCCTTGGATAGATTGCCCAAAGTGAGATTGCTGGGTCAATTTTTAAGGGTTTAATAGATATTTTTGTATAATTTTTCGATTTTTGGTAGTCATTCACACCACACCATTAATAAATAAGAATGCCTTATAAGAATGCCTGTTCTTCAGCATTCTTTCTAGGAACTATATGTTACAAATCTTTTGTAATTTTAGCCAGTCGTATGAGAAAAACTCCAGGCCTCATTGTTACTGTAATGTGCTTTTCACTAATTTAGTTAAGTTTGAGCAGCATTTCAAATATTTGGGTATTTGAAATATTAAAATATACAAATATTAAACTATTTGGATATTTCTTATTAATCCCTATTGCTATCTTTTGCAGATTTTTTTCTATAGTCCTTTTTCTTTTTTTTTTTCTGGAGACAGTGTCTTGTTGTCCAAGAAGGAGTGCAGTGGCGTGATCACAGTTCACTGAAGCCTTGAACTCTCAGCTCAAATGATCCTGCCACCTCAGCCTCCAACATATGTAGGCCAACAGGTGTGAGCCACCACACCTGTCATTTTTGTGTTGTATTTTAAAGCAATTTGTACGTGTGTTTACAACATTTTGCCTGTCACAAGTGTTGCAAATATTTTTCTCATCTGTCATTTGACTTTTTCACTGGTTATATGTCTTTCCATTTAACATATTTTAATTTTAAAAAATATGTTCTTATAATTTTTAATTTATTACATCTTACATTCTTCCTTGCTTAGGAAATTATCCTCCATACTCGATTTATTAAATATATATATAGAGAGAGTAAATTTTAGCTAATCTTTATTTATTTTTTACCCTTATATCCTAAATCCATCTGAAATTTATTTTTTATTTGATGGAAGATAATAAATGTCTAAATTAGTTTTCTACCTGATTAGAATTATTTCTGCACCATTAATTTATAAGTTAGTATTTCCTCACTGAAGCAAAAATTGGTTCCTATTTATTCTTGAGGCTTTTGTTTTAGATTTTCAATTCTATTTTTATCATCTATTTTTTATTTCTATGTTAATACTATAGTATTATTTTAAGTTTTTATATCTGGTTAGGCAAATCTCTCTTCACTATTCTTTTTCACAAACGATTTAGCTATTCTTGCACAATTGTTCATTTCTATAAACATTAAAATCATTTTATCCGGTTCCAAACATAAATCTGTATCTGTAAGGGTCCTGACAGAAAACGAATGACACATTCCCCTAGATAATTAGGGAGCGTTTAATAAAGGAACGGTGTAGATTATATAAGGGGTACTGAAAAGGGGTGGTGACGCACCTTCAAGCTAGCTACACCAGGGAGCCATGGTAACCAGTGGATCTGAACGTTGAAGGGAAAGCAGAGGTTACTTGAGTCCTAAGAGAGGGTTACCAACAGGACTTGGAGTTTTCTGTAGAAAGCCACAGCCAGCCCTTGGCACTCAGTTCGGAGGAAGCCAGAGAAATGAATGCCCTAACCTCACTCCCTTCGACTTCCAGAACTCCTGCGAATGCCTCTTTATTGACCAAACCCAACTGGGAAGCAGAGATAAAGAGAAGGCGTTTATGCAGTCCACATAGATCAGCTTCCTGGGGTACAGAGCAGGATGGAGAAAGGGGGCGTGCATGTAGAGCAGGGGTCTTCAACCCCAGGTCATAGACCAGTACTGGTTTGTGGCCAGTAGCAACTGGGTCTCACAGCAGGAGATGGGCTGCCAAAAAAGCGAGCATGACCGCCTGAGCTCCGCCTCCTGTCAGATCAGTGGAGGCATTAGACTCTCATAAAAGCCAGAACCCTATTGCGAAAGGCACATGCGGAGGATCTAGGTTTCACGCTCCTTAGGAGAATCTAACCAATGCCTGATGATCTGAGGTGGAACAATTTCATCGTAACACTATGCCCCCAATCCGTGGAAAAATTGTCTTCCACAAAACAGGTCCCTGGTGCCAAAATGACTGGGGACTGCTGATCTAGAGAATCAGATGGAACAGATCCAGCTCGTAACCCACTGGAGTTCTGAGATCGAATTTCATTTTACTATGTATTCATTTAGTGAGAACTTAGCTTTTGTCAGTGTGAAGACTCTGAGGTGGGACGGGGCTTAGCAAATTTGAAGAACAGAAAGAAAACTAGTGAACTGGAGCACAGGGGTGAAGCCAAGAGTGGGAGGGATGACGTAGGCAGTGACAGGTCATGCACAGCTTCATCAATCACGGTTAGGAGCCTGGGATTTATTCCATGTACCCTGGTGTACCACTGGGGAACTTTCGCAGCACAGTGATTTGACCTCACCTACATTTTTGTTTAGGTTTGCTACTAAAATGTGCTATAGTATTTGAGCTAATGCATACTTTCTAACATATGCTTTCAAATCGCACCAACTTACACTCACTCTAAAGAATGTGTGATTCTGTCCAATCAGTGTATCCTTGATATTCTTCAGTGCATTATTTGAAAATTGTTGCTAATTTATTGAAATAAGTAAATAAAGTGAAGTAAATATAGTATCTTAGTCTGTTTGTGCCACTAAAACAGAATACCTGAGACTGCATAATTGACAAAGGACAGAGTTTCTTTGCTTACAGTTCTGGAGACTGGTAAGTCTATGATAAAGGTGCTGGCAGGGCTGGTTGTCTGGTAACTGCCGCATTCTTCAGAGCGGTAGAATTCTATATCCTCACATAGTGGGAAAAGGGCACCTGGGTCCAACACTGCCTGAAGCCTCTTTTTATAAGGGCTTTAATCCCAGCGATAAGTACAAAGCCCTCATCGCCTAACCACCTCCTAAAATCTCCTCTTTTAATACTATCACATTGGCGACACCTGAATTTTGGAGCAAACACATTCAAACAATAGCACAAAGGTATCTTTTTGTCTTGATTGCATGTCTTTAAGTAATGGTAATACTGCTGCATATTTATTTGTATCAGTCATATGAATTTAATTTGGAGGGATGAGTCTGTTCCTATCCTTTATTCGTATTTCCATTAGAATGTGTAGTGAATGCCATGGTATGCCATCAACACTCCCCTTTCAAGACCAAGGCACTTTTTCTCCCAACTGTCAAGAGTGTTGGTATCCAGTGATTGTTAGTTGAATCCCTGACAAAGATCGTATCTCCTTTTCCCCTTCCCCACCCCCACCTGTGACTAATGCCTCGTGAATGCGGGGGTAAAATCTTGGTTGATATGGTTTGGCAATTCAAATCTCATCTCAAATTGCAATTCCCATGTGTCTAGGAGGGACCAGGTGGGAGGTGATTGGATGGTGGAGGCGGTTTCCCCCATGCTGTTCTCGTAATAGTGAGTGAGTTCTCACGAGATCTGAAGGTTTTATAAGGGGCTCTTCCCCACTTTGTTCTTCACGCTTCTCACTCCTGCTGCCCCGTGAAGTAGATCATTGCTTCCCCTTCGCCTTCTACTGTGATTGTAAGTTTCCTGAGGCCTCCCCAGCCATGTGGAACTGTGAGTCAATTAAACCTTTTTCCTTTATAAATTTCCCAGTCTCAGGTAGTATCTGTATCGCAGTGTGAAAACAGACGAATACTTTGGACCTCTGCCCTAAAGAGCAGCCTCGCTAAAGAGTCATCTGGGCTCAAAAGCTCTGTGGGAGGGGAAGGAGGCAATAGAATTCCTCCCTCAGTCTCTTCCTGGTTTCCTCACACCCTGCATGCCTTGATCTTCAGAGCACTTTCCAAGAAACTTGGTTACTTAAAATTTTCCTACTCAGTCTGTTTCCTGGCAAACCCAATCTGAAACAAGATGTTAGTAATTTAGCATTTAATCAGTAATATGTTTTTCTATTTACCCTTGTATCTAGCATGTTTAAAACCATTTTCCTGGTCTGTTATTGGTCATTTTTGTTAGTAGTGATTTTTTTTTTTTTTAATTAGAGGAAACTTATATCTTAACTTCAGGGACGATTAATAATCTCTCCAATTTGTATATCCTTTCATATATCTAAGGCTTGTTCTGTTTAGCCCCCCAAATATTAGTTTCTCATTGTACAATGTTACTTTATTTATGAAATAGTTACTTCTTATTTAGTCAAAAATAGTGTTTTTTTTTAATAATAGTAAGCTTCTATCATCAGATCTTTCAACAATCATTCTCTCCTAGTCTTTTTAATGGTCTTATATTTTAAAATTTCACACTTTAACCCATGTGAAATATATCTGGGTGTGTGAGATGAAGCAAACGTGTAACTTTACACCCCTCCCCCAAATATATTCAACTTATCCAACAAGGTATCAGTCATCAGTCCTCCTCCATTGTTCTCTCTGTCTATCCTTAAGCCAATACTACAATATTTTAATTATTTCAACTTTACCACACCAATTTAATATCTGGTATGGTAAACATGCCCTCATTTCTCTTAATTTTTTTACTTTTCTCCTGAATACTTCACCTATTTATTCCTACAGATGGATTATAACATCAGTTTGTAAAAAAAACTCTACGTCACATTCTGATTTTAATGTAATTACCTTAATTATAAATTAATTAATTACAGAAAAATTAGTAACTTTATAATACTGAATCATCCTATCCAGAAACAGAACAGATGGTAAAGTGTGTGTGTATATGTGTATGTGTGTGTGTATATATATGTGTGTGTATGTATATATATATGTATACATGTATTAATATATTCCTCAAGAAAGGTTTTTAGATTTATTTATACAAGCCTTGAACAGATGATATATTTTGGTAGCATATTTTCTGTTTTATATTTTTTTCTCTGGTTTGTAAGTGGGGAGTCTTCTTACTTGGTTATGTGATTGTCGACAGTTAGTTAATCCTACTTGCCCCAGTTTCTGCATCTGTAAAAAGGGGAATAACAGTGACCCTTTTCTGATGAGTCTGTTGTGAGTGTTAAATAATACATGTAAGGCCCATAGCATATCCTCAACACATTTTAAGTGCATGATACAGGGATGCTACTATCTATAAAACACATATTCCCCAGAAATTTCATTTAGCTGTTCACTTCTGTTAATGTCCATTAATATTAGCCATCAGTAATCATTCAGCAAGTATTTATTGACACCACTCTCCTAACTCCTAGAAACCTGCTTTGCATTTTCTGGCAGCCACTAGACCAGGTGCTGGGCAAAAAGTGGTGAATGAAACAGTTACAGTCCCTGCCCTGATGGGCCTTCCAGTATGTGGAAGCAGACAGAGCGATCAATGGTACACAGTTAGATGTCTGATTGTAGACTGCTAAATGATTAGTAGGGGAAAAAGGCATATTATGACATAATACCTATGGGGACCCAATTCGGGCAGGTGGCAGGCCAGGCAGTAATAACGTTTTACCTAAGATTGGACATATAAATTGCTGTTCAAGGCAGAGTATTCAAGGCAGAGTAAATGGCATGTCTGAAACCTCTAAAGTAGGAAAAATATTCCGTTTATAGATATGTGCATCATGGAAAGGCAGTGTTATGTAATACAATGAACATAGGTTTTCGGATCACACAGGACTTGAATCCCAACTGCCTGCCACTTACTCTGGACCCCAGGCAAGTTGACTCCTATGAGCCCGGGTTTCCTTATTACAAAACGAGCTCAGTAACCGCCAATCTTACTGGCGGTAGTGAGGATTACATAAGATAATGCATACGATGCATTGGTATCACAAAACTTAGCACAGAGGACACACAAAATAAATGTTATCTTTTGCTATTGATAAACATTATTCCACTCTCTAGGAATTGTATTTGGCTTTCATTTTGCTTTCATAGTTCCTCATGACATCTATGGCTCCCTTAGTGAATGTTGTTCAAGGCAGAAAAAAATTATTTGTCTTTTTCTTAGTTTAAAAAAAAAAAAAAGCTTACTATAGTCATAACAGTGGCTGTTGATTGCCTGCTGTGTGCCAAAACCCTAGTATTGATTATTTATTTATTTATTTATTTTTGAGACAGGAGTTTCGCTCTTGTTGCCCAGGCTGAAGTGCTGTGGTGCGATCTTGGCTCACTGCAACCTCTGCCTCCCGGATTCAAGCGATCCTCCTGCCTCAGCCTCCTGAGTAACTGGCCTAGTAGTTATTTTTACACATTGACCCCTTACAACACATCCATAAGGTAGCCATCAATATCCATAGTTTAAAGATATGAAAGCCAATATTCAGAGCAGTTAGTAACATATACCCAAAACTACACCATTAGTAAATGACTGAGTCATGATTTTGAAAGGGGATGTGTGGCTTTCTTCATAAATTTGCATTTCATCTTAACTAGACTCAATACTCACATTTGATCTTGCATCTAACATTCCACTCCAGGTTACCTATGCTGCTCCTGTCTCTTGTTTTTTGTCTTCACTTCCCCTTTTGGAATTATGGCTCAGCACCATTGCATTATATTCTACCTTGGCTTCAAATGACAGTGATTCTGGTTCTCCATCTAAGCCATACAGTCTCAGTTTGACTTGGATAAACACCCCTTCAGCCTTGACTCAGTTTAAGAATCCTTCTACCTTAGGGCAAACCTTTGAGAATCTTCCCACAGGACTTGCCCAACCCAGTGGAAAGAAACCAATGTCTGCTTTAATTTGCTTTGACCGTTACATGAACAAAGAACACATTGGTCCAAAGATTAACATACATTACAGCGTAAAATGTTCATTTATGTAATCTATTTAAACTTAAAAGCAAGGACCTTGGTTTTTAGCAAACTAAAGTCATAGCAATTTAAATAGTTCATGTAGATTATCAATAAACCACAAACATGCTCAGACTTGCCAGCATTGAAATTAAATAGCTGATTATTCAAGACAAACATCTTTCTTCAGCTGTCTGGTGGCTTTATGGGTAGAGGAAACCCAGGTGACATTTTAAATCCAAAATTTCTTTTGAGGCATTCCAGTGATTTAGAAATGCCCTCCTAAAAATTAAAGAAGGAAGAAGAGGCTTTTCAGACAGATTAAGCAGAATGCCAAAAGTGAAATCTTCAGTCTAAATTCAAGTCTCATCTTTGCAAAAAGCAATAGCTTCTTTGTAGAGCAGGCATCCTAATTATGTCCACTAATTTCCACACAGCCTGTAATGAGAACAAATGATTCACAGCTAACAGAACTTTGAGTGAATTAAAATCATGGGTTCTAGCAAGGGAAGTTACTCGTAAAATTATTTTATTTCTGTTAGTGATAGAGTTCATTGAAATATTGTAGAAAAGATCACTATATAAAAAAGTACAGAAAGCAACTTTGGGGACTAAGGAAGACAGTGCCCCCACTTTCCAGGGCCCCTCTTCGATGAGGTGGCTGACGAGGGCTTCTACTGAGCACAATTTAGAAACGATTAACTTAAGTGAGTTCAAAATATGTTTTCATAATTTAAGAAAAGAAAGTAAAATCTATCAACAAAGTCAACTTTTCCTGGAAATATGGGGCAACTTTCCACTTTATCAGAGATTCTTTTTCCATTTTCACAGCTTGAAGCTCCTCTGCAGCCATTTATCTCCTTTTAGACAAACTCCTATCGCCAGTGGCAATTAAGCTCACTGTAGTTCACAGTAACAGCCTAAGTTGAATTGGACAAATAAAACTAGCTCATGTCTTATTCATTCCCACATATTAACCTTAGAATTTTTAACTGGCATTCTTCATAGTGAAGCAGACAGTGGCTGACCTTGTGCAAAGATTCATGATTTCTTATAGGAGAACGTTTGAAACGGGAAGCAACTCCACTAAGCAGCCAGTTCAGGATCCAGGGCAAAACTGCCATTTCACTCATTTGTCCACTGTATTTACAAACCTTTTATACAAAAGTCAATAGTGCTGATTTGAAAGTAATTCTGCAGCTGGATGCTTTTAATGGCTAGAAGGGCCATTTGACTGCTGCCCTAGACTTGGGAATAATTTAAGCTGGGTAATAGATGGTCACATTTTGTGTGACAAACAACTTGGGCGGGGAGAACCTGGTGCAAACAGTGACAGAAATGCATTTCTAGTAGTTACTGTATTTTAGTAGATGGTTTAATTTACTTGAGTTCAGCTAAATTTACATCATCCGTATTCATTATGCTTAGGCCATCTGAGTGAATTTCCTTAAACATCAATAAAACAAGGTCTATGCAGCTGAATTTTCTAGAGATATCAGTATTTACTAAGAAATCACTGCTTCTATTTGCCTGTGTCACAGGGAGCTCATTTAAAAACTGTGTTCTTTTTGAAACATTCACTAGCTGCTTTTTCTAAGAAATGATAGTTTGGCAATAGACTAAGTAATTTTGTTAGAGACCTGAAAGAGTTCCTATGGCCTCTTAACCAACAGGGAATGACTTAGGCTGTGGGGAGACCCTGCTCAGAGAATTAGTTCTTTAAGACGCATGTGCATCTTACTTGACAAATCTTTTTATGGCTATATAAAAATGCACATGATCTGACATCAGTACAGCTGAAGAACTTTTAACTGAAGGTAATAAAAAGAACGGTTAATGGTCTGCTCTATAAATTGGTTTCAAGGAGAAAAGTTATGATTTAAATAAGACTCTGAATACACACACACACACACGCACACACAAATACACATACACACACACAGAGTTTGTATTACCTACTGTCCATCAGGGGAAAAATACTTCAAAAAGATAAGCAATCTAGTCTTCTGATGACAACTGTTCTGGTGAACTACTAATGAAAAATAATGACTGAGGATTTCTTTGTACGAAATAACCATGTTTGTCAAGCTGGGCAATTTATCCTATTTTCCAAAACTACATACACATACAAACACACACATATACATACACACAGTTATGTGTCAACTGATGGCAGGATACATTCTGAGAAATGTGTCTGTAGGTGATTTCATCATTGTGCCAAGATTATAGAGCGTGCTTCCACAGACCCACGTGGTGTAGCCTACCACATACCGTGGCTGTATAGTATAGCCAATGCACCTAGGCTATAAACCTGTATAGCATGTTTGTGTATGGACTACCATAGGCAACTGTAACTCAATGGTAAGTATTTTTGCTTCCAAACATATGTAAGCCTAGAAAAGGTACAGAAAAAATATATTAGAGAAGATAAAATATGGTACACCTGCAGAGGGCATCCGAATGGACCTTGCAGGACTGGAACTTGCTCTGGGTGAGCCTGTGAGTAAGTGGCAAGTGACAGTGAAGGCCTAGTGTAGACTTTATAAACACTGTACACTTAACACTAAATTTAGATTAAAAAATTCCTTTCTTCATTAATAAATTAATCTTAGCATACTGTAACTATTTTACTTTATAACCTTTTAACGTTATTTAAGTTCTTGACTGTTTTGTAATAACACTTAGCTTAAAACACAAACATATACGAATGTACAAAAATGTTTTCCTTGTATTTTTATTCTATAAGCATTTTCTATTTAAAATTCTTTTATATCTTACATTTTTGTATCAAAAACTAAGACACAAATACACCTATTAGCCTGAGCCTATGTAGAATCGGGATCATCAGCGTCACTGTCTTCCACCTCCACACGTTGTCTCACTGGAAGGTCTTTGGGGCCAATAACATGCATGGAGCTGTCACCTCCTATGATAACAATGTCTTCTTCAGGAATAATTCCTGAAGGACTGGCCTGAGGCTGTTTTACAATTAACTTTCATTTTCATAAGTAGAAGTACATTCTAAAATGAGGATAAAAAATATAGTATAGTAAATATATAAACCAGTAATATAGCTATTCATTATCATTATCAAGTATTATGTACTATACAAAATTGAATGTGCTATGACATCATTAGATCACAGAAATTTTTTAGTGCTATTATAATGTTATAGAACCGTCATCATATATGCAATCTGTCATTGACCAAAATATTGTTATGGGGCACATGACTGTATATAAAACTATACACACACACACACACACACACACCCATCTATAGCTATATACATATAACTGTAACTAGTTACATATATCATGTGTATTATATATATATAGTTATAATTATCCATGCTCTTTGTTCTAACAATTCATACTCACTAAGTTAATTGTATGAATTTCTGTCTCATCACTGTATTATTTATTTTGCTGACCAGTGGTGGACACCATACATCTACCCGCGTGCGTGTGCATGCACATGTGTTTGTGTTTCTCTGAATAATGGTAAACAAATGCAGATAGCTGTAATCATTAGACACAGTGATATGGCTTGGCTGTGTCCCCACCCAAACCTCATCTTGAATTGCAGCTCTCATGACCCCCATGTGTTGTGGGAGGGACCCAGTGGGAGGCAGTTGAATCATGGGGGCAGGTCTTTCCCGTGCTGTTCTCGTGACAGTGAATAAGTCTCAGGAGACCTGATGGTTTTATAAACAGGAGCTTCCCTGCACATTTGCACACTCTCTCTCTTGCCTGCTACCACGTAAGACATCCCTGTGCTCTTCCTTCATCTTCTGCCGTGGTTGTGAGGCCTCCCCAGTCATGTGGAACTGTGAGTTCATTAAACCTCTTTCCTTTATAAATTACCCAGTCTCGGGCATGTCTTTATCAGCAGCATGAGAACAGACTAATACACACAGTTTAGAAAAAAACAATTGCATTAACTCTTGGAAAGATTGTCACTAAGATGACATAAGTTGCTTTTCATAATGTGTGAAATTATTTACGTTTTACTGGACCCAGCCTAATTACATCTTCTCCCTCTCGTGGTACTAGAAGCAGTGTCAATAGCATCTCCTACCTGGAGCTCTAGAGCATTAAGCTAAGGGTAGAAGCCAAGTTGAGAGTGCAGAGGCCTGAATGAGATCTGACAAGTGAAGGAATTGCATGCTTTGAGTAGGCAAATTAAGAAAACCTTAAGACAGGCTTGGAGGAATGCAGTATAAAGCAAAGGGCTTCAAGTCCTGAGAGTATCAAGGGTAAAAATAAGTTGAAATGGATGAGGATGAAGGCATAACAATCTGGAAGAATATTGGTAATAAGATGCCTTTAACCTTGGATCAGTTTTCCTTTTCCTTCAGGATCAGTTTTCCTTTTCCTTCAGCAGGTGGAAGTGTGGGTAGGTTTCAACAGTGCTTTAATCGACCCTGACTGTATCTCCCACCTTTGATAATAGAAACTTGTCTGCATTGGGCTTCCTTGCTTTTATATTATAACCAAATAATCTATGCAAAGATGCCCAACTATGGAAGAGACTCAACATATTTAGCAATTATTGGGTATGAACTCCTAGGATTTGTTTCTGAATAATCATATCAAGTGGTCCAGAATAGAGCCCTTAAATGCTTTTTTGAAATTCCCAAAGTAGAAGGGGAAGATGGCTAACTAGACACAGTCAGGAGGAGCATCTGTCACTGAGGGACAGAGACACTGGGGAGACTGGTCCACTCCTAGTGGATCTTCAGAAGGAAGGCAATGAGAGTGGACAGAGGGAGATAAACAAGCTGAGCTGAAGGGGGAGGAAGCTGCAAACCTTGCACAGGGCTGCTGTGTGCTAGGATTCCTTCCTGCCCCCAAATGACTCCTGGGGAAGGGGTGAGTTACACAGGAAAGGAGCAACCTGCTCTCAATACAGTCCTCTGTAATCCTGGCAGAAGGAGATCCCACAACCACCACAGACATTTGAGTAGGCAAGGAAAGCTGCTTAGAGAAGAGATAGGGGCAGAACTCCAGCCGGCGCGCAGCCCAGAGAGGTTAGTGCAGTAGTGTCTGTAATAGCGCATGGCCAGGGACACTGATCCCCCGAGGCTTGACTTGCTCTTATAGATTTCAGCCTTAAGGAACAATCAGACCTGAATACTGCAGGGCAGTCTTGCCTATGAGATGGGGCCAGTCAGACCTGAGCACCCTTTGGTCTGCTTGCCACTCCAGGGGCCCCAGCCTGTTCACACAGGTTTGGATGCCAGGGAGACTGCATCACAGCTCCTGCACTGGTGAGCTGTGCCTGACTGGCAGAGAGCTCCAGCAGAGCAACCCCCACATACATGTACCAGCCTGCCCATGCCTTCCCTACTGAAGCCTCCCCTGTACCACTTTGCCTGCATGCACTCTCCCACAGCCGCCTCCCACATCACTTTGCCAGTGCGTTTGCACACGGGCAGACCTTGACCCTCCTTCCCTGCCAGCACGCATACTCATGTGCACCCTGATGTGCCACTGCTCCCAGCATGAGTGCACCTCAACTCCCCTTTCCCCACCACACTGCTATTGCTGTTTGACTGTTGGAGGGAACAGAACCCACAGGTGCCCTGTTCCTGCACTGATACTGCCGTGGGTACAAAACTAGGCATAGGAAACAATAGACTTACCTCCGGTCTGAGCAGCCATCATGACCTAGATGAACGTGCACAGAGGGTGCACACAGTCCTCTGCCCACCAGTGCACTGCCCCCATGCTAACACCACCACCAGCATGAGCACATGCATAGTTGCCACCATGGCCTTCCTACCCCCTAGAGCCAGGCTCCCACTGTTACTGCTGCAAATGCCCACATAGAGGCTGCCAGTCTGGCACCCACTGGCATCCTGCCACTGCTGACAAACGTGCACCCCACTGCACTGCTACTGCCACTGCTGCTGACATGTGCAAACAAGAATGTATCCTGTTGTCACTCGCCTACCAAGTGCTTTGGCTGGCACCACCTACTTGAAGTGTTGTGACCAGTGGTCCAAGAACACCTTCACCCCTCAAGCACAGTAGGTTCTTAACATCGAGGACCCAGAGAACAAAGCCGGGGCCCAAAACAAGTCCCCCATAGATAGAGTATGCAGTCCAGGAGTCCTGAGCTGAGGCTTGCCCCCTACAAACTTCCAGAAATGAAGCCAGTCAACTAAACCCACCTTATAACACACTCAAACTCCCAAAGTCATCAACTAGAATTAAAAAGAAAAACATCCAAATGAGAGCAACTTCAAAGATTGAAAGAACATCAGTCCGCAAAGATGAGAAAGAAGCAGCGCAAGAATTCTGACACCTCAAAAAGCCAGAGTGCCTTCTTTCCTCCAAACAATGACACTAGCTCTCCAGCAAGAGTTCCTAACCAGGAACTCTTTCTGTCTGAACTGACAGAAACATCATTCAGAAAATAGATAAGAACAAAGATCATCAAGATTCGGGAGAAGGTTGAAACCCAATCTAAGGAAGATAAGAATCACAATAAAATGATATAATAACTGGCAGACAAAATAGCCAGTACAGAAAAGAATGTAACTGCCCTAATAGAAACACACTACAAGAATTTTAAAATGCGATCACAAGTATTAACAATAGAATAGACCAAACTGAGGAAAGAATCTCAGAACTTAAAGACTGGCTTTCTGAAATAAGACAGTCAGACAAGAATAAAAAATAGAGAATGAAAAGGAATGAACAAAATCTCTGAGAAATATGGGATTATGTAAAGAAAGCAAACCTATGACTCATTGATGTCCCTGAAAGAGATGGGGAGAATGGAAGCAACTTGGAAAACATTTCAGAATATCATCTTTGACAACTTCCCCAACCTAGCAAGGGAGGCCAACATTCAAATTCAGGAAATGCAGAGAACCCTTGCAAAATACTTTACAAGAAGATGATCCCCAAGACACAGAATCGTCAGATTCTCCAAGGTAAAAATGAAAGAAGAAAATGTTGAAGACATCTAGAGAGAAAGGAGAGGTCACCTAAAAAAGGAAACCCACTGGACTAACAGCAGACCTCTCAGCAGAAACCCTGCAAGCCAGAAGAGATTGGGGGCTTATGTCCAACATTCTTAAAGAAAAGGAATTCCAGCCAAGAATTTTATGTCTGGCCAAACTAAGCTTCAGAAGCAAAGAAGAAATAAGTGCCTTAACAGACAAGAAAATGCTGGGGGATTAATTACCACCAGACCTGCTTTACAGGAGGTCCTCAAAGAAGTGCTAAATATGGAAAGGAAGGACCATTACCAGCCACTACAAAAGCACACACAGAACAGTAACACTATAAAGCAACCACAAAAACAAGTCTGCGTAATAACTGTCAAGCCACATGATGACAGGATCAAATTCACACATATTAATATTAACTTTGAATGTAAATGAGCTAAATGCCCCCAATTAAAAAGCACAGTGACAATGTGGATAAAGAAGCAAGGCCCAGCATACCATTGGGTCTGGCTTCTTTATGCAGATTGTCACTCTGTGCCTTTTCTCACCCATCTCACATGCAGTGACACTCATAGGCTCAAAATAAGGGTGTGGAGAAAAATCTACCAAGAAAACGGAACACAAAAAAGCAGGGGTTGCAATCTTGATTTCATGTGAAAAAGACTTGAAACCAACAAAGATCAAAGAAGACAAATAATGGTATTACACAATGGTAAAGGTTCAATTTAACAAGAAGACATACATATCCCAAATAAATATGTATCCGGAGCACCCATATTGATAAAGCAAGTTCTTGTAGACCTTCAAAGGGACTTGGACTCCCACACAATAATAGTGGGAGTCTTCCACACATGACAGACAGTATCAGAGAGATCATCAAGGCAGAAAACAAAGATATTCAGGACTGGAACTCAACACTGGATTAAATGGACCTGATAGACATCTACAGGTCCCTCCACTCCAAAACAACTGAAGACACATTCTTCTCATTGCCACATGGCAAATACTCTAAAATAGACTAAATAATCGGACATAAAACAATCCTCAGCAAATGAAAAATAACCAAAATCATACCAACCATTCTCTGAGACCACAATGCAATAAAAATAAAAATCAAGATGAAGACAATAGCTCAAAATCATGTTATTACATGGAAGTTAGCATGCTCCTGAATGACTTTTGGGTAAATAATGAAATTAAGACAGAAATCAAGTTCTTTGAAAATAATGAGAACAAAGATACAACATACCAGAATCTTTCATCCACAGCTAAGTTGGTGTTAAAAAGAAAATTTATACCACAAGACACCCACATGAAAATGTAAGAAAGATCTCAAATTAACAAGCTAACATTCCAACTAAAAACACTAGAAAAGCAAGAGCAAACCAACCCCAAAGCTAGCAAGAGAAACTGACCAAAATCAGAGCTGAACTGAGGGAGATTAAGACATGAAAAATCATTCAAAAGGTCAACAAATCAGGAGTCTGTGTTTTGAATAAATTAATAAGATAGATAGCTAGCTAGACTAATAAAAAAAAAGTGAAAAAAATCCAAATAAACACAATCAGAAGCAACAAAGAGGATATTACCACTGACCCCACCAAAATCCAAATAACCATCAGAGACTACTATGAATGCTGCTATACACAAAAACTAGAAAATCTAGAAGAAATAGATAAATTCCTGAACAGTACACACACCCTCCCAAGAATGAACCAAGGTGAATTTGAATCCCTGAACACACCAATAACAAACTTCAAAATAGAATCTGTAATAAATAGCCTATCAACCAAAAAAGTCCAAATTCTACCAGATGTACAAAGAAGAGTTAGAACTGTTCCTATGAAACATTCCAAATAATTAAGGCAGAGGGACTCCTCCCCATCTCATTTTATGAGGCCTGCATTATCCTGACACCAAAACCTAACAGAGACACAACAACAAAAAAAGAAAATTTCAGGTCAATATCTTTGACGAAAATTGATGCAAAAATCCTCACCAAAATGCTAGCAAACTGAATCCAGCAGCACATTAAAAAGCTAATCCACCACAATCAAGTAGGCGTTATCCCTGGGATCCAAGTTTGATTCAACATATGCAAACCAATAAATGTGATTCATCACATAAGCAGAACTAAAGACAAAAACTACATGATTATCTCAATAGATTCACAAAAGGTTTTTTAAAAAATTCAACATTCCTTCATGTTAAAAACTCTCAATAAACTAGGTATTGAAGAAATATATCTCAATATAATAAGAACCATAGATGACAAACCCACAGCCGCCTTCTTACTGAATGTGGAAAAGTTGGAAGCATTACTTGTGATAACCAGCACAAGATAAAGATGCCCTCACTCACCACGCCTATTCAAGATAATATTGAAAGTCCTTGCCAGAGTATTCAGTTAAGAGAAGGAAAGAAAAGACATCCAAATAGGAAGAGAAGAAGTCAAAATTTCCCCGTTTGCAGATGACATGATTTGATATCTAGAAATATCCATAGTCTCAGAACAAAAGCTTCTTAAGCTGATAAACAACTTCAGTAGTTTCAGGATACAAAATCAATGTAGAAAAATCTCTAGCATTCCCATATACCAACAACAGCCAAGCCAAGAGCAAAATGAGGAATACAATCACATTCACAATTGCCACAAAAAGAATAAAATACCTAGGAATACAGCTAACCAGGGAGGTAAATGATCTCTACCATAACAATTACAAAATACTGCTCAAGGAAATCAGAGATGACACAAACAAATGGAAAAACATTTCATGCTCATGGATAGCAAGAATCAATACAGTTAAAATGGCCATACTTCCCAAAACAATTTACAGATTCAATGCTATTCCTATTAAATTACCAATGACATTCTTCACAGAACTAGAAAAAAACTATTTTAAAATTCATATGGAATGTAAAATGATCCCAAATAGCTAAGGCAATCCTAAGCAAAAAGAACAAAGCTGGAGGCATCACATTACCCAACTTTAAATTATACTACAGGGCTACAGTAACCAAAACAGCATGGTGTGGGTACAAAAACAGACACATAGACCAATGGACTAGAAGAGAGAGCCCAGAAGTAAGGCCATACACCTACAACCATCTGATCTTTGATAAAGCTGACAAAAACAAGCAATGGGGATAAGACCACCTATTCAATAAATAATGCTGGAATAACCAGCTAGCTATATGCAGAAGATTGAACCTGGACCCCTTCCTTACAACACAGACAAAAATAAACTCAAGATGAATTAAGGACTTAAATGTAAAACCCAAAACTAAAAAACCTAGGCAATACCATTCTGGACATAGGAACTGACAAAGATTTCATGACAAAGACAGCAAAAGAAATTGCAACAAAAGCAAAAATTGACAAGTGGGATCTAATTAAACTGAAGAGCTTCTGCACAGCAAAAGAAACTATCAACAGAGTAAACAGAAAACCTACAGAATAGGAGAATTGTTTTTCAAACTATTCATCTGATGAAAGTCGAATATGCAGCATTATAAGATACTTAAACAGATACACCAAAAACAAAAAAAAACAAAAAAACATTAAAAAGTGGGCAAAGGACATGAACACTTTTCAAAAGAAGACATGTGTGGCCAAGAAGCATATGAAAAAAGCTCAGTATCATTCATTGTTAGAGAAATGCAAATCAAAGCCACATTGAGACATCATCTCACATTAGTAAGAATGGCTATGATTAAAAAGTTAAAAAATAACAGATGCTGGTGATATTGCAGAAAAAAAGAACACTTATACACTGTTTCTGGGAGTGTAAATTGGTTCAACCATTGTGGAAAGTAGTGTGATGATTCCTCAAACAGCTAAAAACCAAATTGCCATTTGACCCAGCAATTCCATTACTGGGTATATACCCAAAGGAAATAAATCATTCTACCATAAAGACACATGCATGTATATATTCATTGCAGCACTATTCACAATAACAAACATATGGAATCAACCTAAATACCCATCAGTGACAGATTAGACAAAGAAAACATGGTACATATATATCATGGAATATTATGCAAGCAGATAAAAGAACAAGATTATGTCTTATTGTGGGAACATGAATGGAGCTGGAGGCTATCATCCTAAGCAAACTAACGCAGAAACAGAATACCAAACACTGCATGTTCTCACTTATAAATGGGAGCTAAATGATGAGAACACATGGACACATAGAGAGGAACAAGGCACACTGGGGCCTAACGGAGAGTGGAGAGTGGGAAGAGGGAGAGGATCAGAAAAAAAAATCTGTTGGGTACTAGGGTTAATACCTGGGTGACGAAATAATCTGTACAAAAAATCCCCATGACGCAAGTTTACCTATATAACAAACCTTTACATGTACCCCTGAACCTAAAATAAAAGTTTTGTTAAATAAGAAAATCAAAGTCTCATAATATTGAAATTATCTCTACATCTCTACTCTGTGTTATTTTAGAAACAACATATCCCAAGTATTAAAGCTTTACAACATACCTCCCAAATTAATTTTCAAGGTCCCAGGGACAGAAGAGTATGTTCAGAACTAAGGTCCAGAAATTACAAATTTTTTTGATAAATAACTGACTTAACTGGCCATGCAATCAAACATTTTGTCTTGAGAAATTAAGCATATTTCAGAAAATGCTTTCATACAATCTTAAATATGTTTTCGTAAGGACAGTTTATGATGTTCCCCCCTAAGGATGCATTCCTCAGAACATATCTCCATCGTTAACTAACACATGACTATACGTGTGTGTGATGTATACACCACGCACACACACACACACACACACACACACACACAGAGAGAGAAAGAGAGAGAGATCCTCCACGTGCAAGTGAGAGAGATTGGTACGTTCAAAAAATTTTAGAAGTGATTAAACGTAACCATTTGAGGAAAAGTAGCAAGTCTAAAATTAAATTATCTTTGGAAACTCCTTAAGTTGCCTCCAAAACTATAGTTCAGAACGTCTTTCAGTAATTCCAGCAGAGCTAGTTTTTCCTTCAGTGTTGACGTGGATTGTTTCTTCATTTGGTCATCAGATAAATTAGTTGGCTTGTCTTTAGGGGCTATATTAGTAGTCAGGGTTCTCCAGTTAAACAAAACTAATAGGATGGTGAGAGAGAGAAAGAGAGAGAGACAGAGAGATTGTGATTCATTGTAATGAATTGGCTTATGCAATTAAAGAGACTGACAAGTCCCAAGAGCTGCGATCAGCAATCTGGGGGCCCATGAAAACCAATGACGTAGATTCAGTTGGAGTGTAATGGCCTGAGAAACAGGAAAGTCGGTGGATGGTTAAGTTCCAGTCTGAATGCCAGCAAGCTCGAGATCCAGAAAAAGCTAATAATGTTTTAGATCAAGTTTGGAGGCATGACACAAAGATGTCCCAGCTCAAGGCAGGAGACACTCAAGGAAGAGTTGGCCTTTTATTTTATTCAGGCCTTTAACTGATTGCAGGAGGACCACCCACATTAGGAAGGGCCATCAACCTAGCCATTCAAATGTTAATCTCATCCAAAAATCCCTAACAGGCACACCCAAAATAATGTTGGACCAAATACCCAGGCACCCAATGGCCCAGTGAAGTTAACACATAAAATTAAGTATTGCAGGGGCGATGTTGAGTAAAAATGAGGAATCTTTTAAACTCTTGAATCACACTCTGCCCAGAGAGATACTCATGTTTCAAAAGTCACAGCACTAAGATTCTGAAAATATTCGACTCAGGTGCACCATCAACTGAGTTCATTCTGGGGACATAGGCTTGCAAAGTTTACTTACGAAGTAAAATGTTATGAAGATTTACCTTCATCATTTTAATTATTCTTGTTTTCTTCTGTTCACTCTTTCATTCCCTCTCCCTCTCCTCCTCCCCCGTCACCCACCATCCCTCCCTCTTTCTCTCTTCCCAGCCCACATGTTTACAGTTTAAGTTAAATGCACATATGGTACATCTTTGCTATGTATGCTTCTCCCATTTCTTGCTATTGCAACAGGATGTTGAATGACTCTTTTGTGTACGGCTCTAGAACTTTTGTTTTGGTTAATGGTTAATGCTACCAATCTGAGGACATTGGGTAATCAATAACTCCACCTTCTAAAGAGTATTTGCTAGACACATTCCCATAAGGCTTACCAAAGTGTGGCTAATAGGTCTTGCAAGCCTGCTTATTGCTACCAGCCTGTAGAGAGAGAAGACTAGAAATTTCTGAATTCATTAAACTAGGTGCATTCATTTAAGTCGGGGAGAATTCATAGCAGGAAGAGGTAGGCCCTGTTGGTGCGGGGGTATGGTTTTACACTTTCCCTTCCATGGTCCTCAGCCCAGGAAAAGGGCTCTAAGACAAACACTTAGAACAGTTGGGGCTGTCTGCAACTGGGGAGGCTTATACATGATTCCCTGGCTGGATGTTTGCTAAACTCCAAAAAAAGCACCACCCCTTGCCCCCACGTTGACACCAGAGTGGAACATAATAGAATAATTCTCGGGAAACTTGATACGTGTCTTTCAAAATGTGAACATAGACACTTGTGTTTGCTTCTCACCTGAACGTTGTTTGGCACTGCTTATAGTGGCAGGATGAAAAGAGAGTGTCAGTGGGGCAGCCTTCACTTTTCCTACTTGGCATTTAAAGAATTTGGAGTATTCTTCCCAAACTAGCAGATGCCATAGAAGGGAGTCAAGCTTGAGCCATCTTGTTTCTTATGACAGTCTTCTACGGAAATGGGACCTGGGATATAGTGTCATGGGGAAGAACTGAGCGGGTTTACAAAGTTTTTGCCAGAGTATACTTTGCTCACATTTTAAGGGACCATGTAGTACTGAAGACCACGGTCAATTTTCTGAACAGTCTATAAATGTTTATAAAAAGGAACTAGCATTTGGATCACTAGCCACACAAGGAATTTGCAGCTAAATAGTCATTCCTCCTTCTCTCAACCACCTCTCTCAACCTGATCCTGGGGAAAACTGGAAATAACAAATGAAAAGCAATTAACTCAGGCTACTTCTCCATCTCAAATTCAGATGCCTAAGCCACAGGTCAGGGCTGAATTTGGAGAGGAGGATGAGTGCAGGAAATACAAGTTTTGTATTGGAAGTGAGATTGAAGTTTTGATTTGGACTGGGCCAGACATTCAAATCCCTGAAAACGTGTCATGAGGCTTTTGTAGGTGTTACTATGTGGGAAAAAAACAATTCTATGGATGCTATGCTTTCAGTGGTAGGGCAGGGAGCTCCATAAGAGCAGGGTAGGGAATAGTGCTGGGAGAAGAATGAAGTCATTTCCTATTTGTGCCTTACCAATTTCAGTCCACTCAATAAACTGGTATCAGTTTTGGAGTAAGGTCTGAAGTATATCAGGGCATGGGAGAGGTTTGTGAGAGAAACTGACTATAGTCTGCCACTCTGATTTATTGGGGGAACATTATTCAGAGTCAGAATCCATTTCAGCCAGTCTGGAGAGTAGGTTTCAACATTTAGATGCACTTTTGGGGAAATTATTTTCCAACCTCTTTGAAAAACCATTATCCAAAGTTGAGATTACTTTTGGGGAATATTATTGGATTACAGTCTTTGAACAATGGCTATGACACATGGTCTGAGATTTGCTGTGAGTTGATGGAATGCCTGTGAGGTCCCACCCTTGAGATCATTCATGCCATCCAAGCAAACTGCCCTTCAGAATCTAAAGCAGAATTCTTTAGTGCCCTTGGAGGCTTTCAGATGAGGAAGGAGAGATCTGGAGGACATAGTGCTGGTTGATGGGCCACAGTACAGAGCTGGGTCCAGTCTCCAGAAAAAGCAGCCAAGATCGGGCTCTGCTTTCTTTTAGGTCCTCAGCAGGTGTGGATTATTATGATAAAGCTCCAAATGTAATGAGAAAACTGAATTATTTATCCAGAAATGAAGTGGAAGTGAAACCAAGTGGATTCTCCAAGCAAGGGTGTGAAGGCAATGCTTTGGTTTAATATTGATGCATGTTAAACAAGACACAGCCATGACTGCCAGATTAGGGCAACTAGGACAGCAAGACTGGGGAATATGGAGCTCTTAAGGAAGTACCAGAAATGTTCAAGATTGACTCAGGTGTAATCCCAGTTGCACCTGCAGATATCAGCTGATGAGGGCTTGAGAGAGATGGAACTGAATAGCCATGGGGTTTCTGTCTGAGTGCATTATCCACCACTCTCACTCTCTCATCTTCTTACTCCCTCTTTCACAGGCAAAGGAAAGTGGCCTAAGATGATCTGAAATTTCTTAAGGAGAACCTGGACCTGGAAAGTCTAGTCCCTTTCCTGCGTTTCTCTAGGAAGAAAGATGCTGCAGTAGGCTTTGTGTGAGTGGGTGTTCTTTTCTCTTTTTGAAGGAAGAGGCTAAATTGTCTATGTGAGTTGTCATTGTGTGTTAACAGGGACAGTGTCCTTAAGAGATTGAGGCAATCCATCAACTGGTCAAATACAGCAGGGTTTGGGAACCCTTGATCACCATGAGATTTTGTGGCACTCCCACTATTCCCCATCCAAACCCATAACCTTGAAAATCATAAAATTGGGGTGAAATTTTGGACTTTGGCATGATGTGGAATGGCATCTCAAGCCAATCTTATCCAGCTCTTAATGTGAAAGAAAACCTTAGTTGGTATGTGAGGTGTATATAATATTATTATTTGCAAAATCATTCTTTCAAATAGAATACTTAAAAATGCTTTTTCATCATTTTCATATGGGGAGGATTGAGAGTAACTATTTCCATCTCTTTCACAGGAATGAGAACTAATGTGGTACCCTTGTGGTAATTACAGTAAAATGATCTGATTTCATGCTGGTGCTGGATGACACTTTTCACTTGCCTGAGATCATCCTGTCATTGATTTCCATCTGAAAAAAGAAGAATATGAAGCACATAACTCATATACATGTTTGGCACACTGTAGTATATGGTTAATATGTATTGAATTAAATTCAGCTGGAATCTAGACATTATTACATGACCAATAGTATATAATCCATAGAGGCATGTGACATACATTAAGCGTTTATATGTTAAATGTGGTTATATGTGTGATATTATATGTGTGATATATTGCTTGTGGTTATCACACATATAATCAATATAGATAGATATAGATATAGTGAGAAATTATGTGACATCTGTTGTCAGTGTTTTTGGTTTGGTTTGTCCAAGAAGGCATTTGTGGGACTATTTTTCTTAGGAGGGGCCTAAAATTCAAGTTGTCTGCCTGAAGGTGACCGGTGATCTTTACAGACATTTACCTTTGGCAGGAAACCAGCAAGCTTCCATTCAGACATTCATACTTCTTTCAGATCTTACTTTATCTTTCTTCTTACACGTCATCCAAGGAATCACTATGATTGTCCTTCCAAGTGCCAGCTGATATTTTCAGCTTCCTGTCTCTTTGCCCAAGGGAAAAAATGCTGATTTCCTCTTTGCTATTTGGCAAATGTCAAAAGAAAAAGACTGGCTACGCTATGTATTCCTTTCAGCAGCATGAATGGACATCCTGTATTTTTTTCTCCAAAGAAGATTTAACTAGCTAAAACTTAATTAGCCTAAACTCAAAGAGTTTTTCCTATTATTTCTCTATTGCTTCTCCTTCATTTGTTCCTTTCTGTTTCAAGAATTCCAATCCTATGTACTTAAGAATTTCATGGCCTTTACATCTTTGCATATTGGTTTCTATCTCTTAACCCTTTTCTCTGGGTTTCAGGAGAAATGTTTAAATTATTCTATTTTACAGATTTCATTTTCTGCAATAATCTTTCTACTGTTCATTGCCTTGATGGTATTTTTTTTTTCATTCTGTAATTGCATATGTTATGTAAAAGCAATCTTGCATGATTTCTCGTTGCTTTGTTTTAATCTATAAAATGTTCTCTTAAAACTCTTGGAGAATACAAATTATAATTTTTCTAATGTTTCCTTCAGTTCCATAGATTAAGTCTATTTCAGTGGTAGAAATCTACCCTTATTCCTTGAACTAGTCTTTTTCTTTGGGACTACTGAATCTTTTCATATGTCTGGTGAATTGTTCTGTGTTCACATCCTAACCATGCAGTTGCTACTAAGTTCTAGTTAGTACACATAATTTATTTTTGAAAAGAAAAGTGAAGTTTGACATTTTTAAAGTTTTGTTTTGCTAGATTGATGATCAAGTTAGTTGTAAGTAAACATGCAGCAGTTTCTCTCCACGTTTGTGGTGGTAGCATAAAATTAGCTTGAAGACTGACCTCTTCGAAAATTGTCATTGCTGCCCATTATGACCTGTTACAGCACTGGCCTCCCTCTTTTTAGCACATCACCCCTGCTAGGGTTATTATGTAGGCGAGTGAATACTCCAGTTGTCACTTAGTGGTCTGGTGCTGGAGTAGTTCTCAGATCATTGTATTGTCCCCTTCCCCACTGACCCACAGGTCCAGGGTCTTACTTACATTCACTTCCACAGGGGTCATGGGAATTTGAAGAGGGTCTGCTCAGGGATCCTGTCTGTTTACCTCTCATCTGGGATTTTCATTCATATGTGGAAGAACAACAGAATAATATAGCCCTAGACCTTCTCCTATCCATACCACACCTTTCAGAATGTTCCGATTCTTGCCTATTGATGGGATCCTTCTGTTTTCCAGTAATAGTTTAAATTGTTATTTTTATATTTATGTGATTATTTTAATTAACAGGAGTGTTCAATGCAGCATTGCTCTTTTATAGTGAGCAGTCAAAAACTAGCACAAAGTTAAATAATTTGTATCCACTAAATATGAGACCATTCAAATTAATGTAAATCCACACTTGTTTCTAAGTGAAAAAAAAGAAAGTTACAACATTTATTGGATAGTATGATGACCATTTTATAAAATTAAATTACATGTAAGCAGAGAAAGAAAGATCTTGCTGTCAGTTGAAGTCATTCTAGCATTTAGGATTTGAAATAAAAATGTGTTGATCTGCCATCCCAAGTCCTGTGGGAAGTCTAGTATTTCCCCAATATTTTTGTGAATTCCTGACAATGTATATTCTCATGATCACTTCTGATTCAAAATCTATGCTTCTTTTAAACTCTTGTGCTTCTCTTCCTCTTCCTGAAACTTGGTCACTATTCCTTTATTTCATTTTCCCAAACCATTTCTTTATTCATTCAACAAATATTGAATGAATTTTAAAAATTACTTTATTAATGGTTGGGTCTTTACGTTCGTTCTAAGACAGTTGATTGTTGTTAAGGAGGAGTTTCCCATGCTCATGGAGATTACATTTTCAACCAAGGCATTTGTAGGTCTGTTGCTGATGACTTGAGTGAATTCAGGGGCAGCTATTTAATGTCCTTGTTCTTGAAATTCCTCTGCCTATTCTTTCACAAAGAATTCCTTACAGTCCCCTTCCCTTGAAGGTGCCACCTTCCTACCAGCCTGCTCAACTTTCAATTTCTTCACTTTATCTCTCAATGAATCCCTGTCCTTTATTTATTTTTTTCCCCCAGAATAGTTTAGTTTATTTCATTTCCTTCCTCTAATCACATGCATGGAACCTCATTATTCTCATCCTCAAGTACTTATTAAGGCATTTACCTAATCAGATACAGTCCCTTTCCTAAAAAGAACGGTCTCTAGCATTAGCTGTTAAAGTAATTACCTTTACAACCTCACTGCATGTTTTTGTACGTCTAGAGAAATATATAAATGGTGATATCAAAACCGATATCATCTCAGGGCTCTGGAATTAGGGGTGATTTTATTCCTTACTTCATTATTCATAATCTGAATTTTCTATTTTCCAATATAAATTTATATTACAAAAAATCTTTAAAAGCAAACAAGAAACCTTACTAAAACCCTCAATCTCTTCAGCTTATGTAATAAAACATAGAATATAATTGATCTAACTTATTTCAGGTTCTCAAACTTTTCTGACAAGCATCTTATTTGTAAATCAAATAAGTTTCCTGAAAAGGGGACTGTAGTATGTATTTTAAAACTAATTTCAACAACGTAATTTAAAATAAGCACACAATTTGGGTATATACATATTACTAGCCAAAGAAAGGGTAGACTAAAACATGAAAGTGTTTTAATTTGGGGGGATAAATAGGGATTTACTTTAAATCTTTCTCTATGGTTTAAATTTTTATCATCAGATTTATGTATTACTTTTATTTTAAAAGTTGAAAAGATAGAGGGCAGAGAAATGGGGGTTGAATAGAGGGCAGAGAAATGGGGGTTGAAAAGATGGAAATAAAACTTGAAAAGAAATGCATATGCCAAATATAAAGCTTCTCTAGAGCCTTCCATTTATTTTCTGTTAGAAAGCATCCTTCATAGGTGATTTTGAGGAAAATCCTGGTTGACTGTGTTACAGAGCAGTGCCTTACCCGACCTTGATTAATCACAGTACAGTAAAAAATAGAGTCTGCTACTGAGAAACAGGACTAGCTGGCTTTCCTAAGCTGACTAAGAATCCCTAAGCCTAGCTGGGAAGGTGACCACATCTACCTTTAAACACGGGGCTTGCAACTTAGCCCACACCCAACCAATCAGGTAGTAAAGAGAGCTCACTAAAATGCTAATTAAGCAAACATAGGAGGTAAAGAAATAGCCAATCATCTATTGCCTGAGAGCACAACGGGAGGGACAATGATCGGGATATAAACCCAGGTATTCCAGCCAGCAATGGCTACCCTTTTTGTGTCCCCTCCCTTTGTATGAGAGCTCTGTTTTCACTCTATTTCACTCTATTAAATCTTGCAACTGCACACTCTTCTGGTCCGTGTTTGTTATGGCTGGAGCTGAGCTGTTGCTCCTGTCCACCACTGCTGTTTCCCGCTGTTACAGACCTGCTGCTGACTTCCATCCCTCTGGGTCTGGCAGGGTGTCCACTGTGCTCCTGATCCAGTGAGGCATCCGTTGCTGCTCCCCATGGGGCTAAAATCGCCATTGTTCCCACATGGCTAAGTGCCTGGGTGCGTCCTAATCAAGCTGAACACGAGTCACTGGTTTCCACGGTTCTCTTCCGTGCCCCATGGCTTCTAATAGAGTTGTAACACTCACTGCATGGCCCAAGATTCCATTCCTTGGAATGCAGGAGGCCAAGAACCCCAAGTCACAGAACAGGAGCCTTGCAACCATCTTGGAAGCAGCCCGCTGCCACCTTGGAATGGCCCACCACCATCTTGGGAGCTCTGGGAGCAAGGAACCCCCAATAACACTACTAAGTAGTTACATGACCTTAAGCAAGTCATTTCATCTAACGTATATTTTGCGATCTGCAAAATGAGGGATTTGGACTATGTTGTGAATTATAATTCCCCAGTCTAACATTTCTGTGACTCCATTTAAAATTAATTAAAACAGGGCCGGACGCGGTGGCTCAAGCCTGTAATCCCAGCACTTTGGGAGGCGGAGACGGGCGGATCACGAGGTCAGGAGATCGAGACCATCCTGGCTAACACGGTGAAACCCCGTCTCTACTAAAAATATAAAAAAAACTAGCTGGGCGAGATGGCGGTGCCTGTAGTCCCAGCTACTCGGGAGGCTGAGGCAGGAGAATGGCGTAAACCCGGGAGGCGGAGCTTGCAGTGAGCTGAGATCCGGCCACTGCACTCCAGCCTGGGCGACAGAGCAAGACTCCATCTCAAAAAAAAAAAAAAAAAAAAAAAAAAAAAAAAAAAAAAAAAAATTAATTAAAACATCTAGAATAAAAGATGAAGAAGGATAAGTGTCAGTGGATAAAGATGCAAATATACCTGCTTTGACAACCTTGTAACATACAGAGTGCAGAGCTGACACTATCTTAATTCTTCCTTGTCGAGCATTTTCTATATAGATTGTGATTTTTTTTTTCCTATGGCAAAAAGTGATCTCATTTTATAGAATATGTAACTAAGCTATTTGGTTTCCAACCAGCTGTGCCGAGTGCATCTACTCTGTAGAGAGAAGGATGCTGGAACCTAGATGTATAAAGCTCTCAGTTCTGGGCTAATCCCTGGTGATGACTGACCCAAAGATGCCTCAAGGAAATGTCAGGCACTTTGCAAAGTCACACTTCATCCTTCAGATCAATTTGAAAATACTACATTGCTTTAATTCTTGAAACAATGTCCCTAGCAAGATGAAAGAGTGCTGCTTCTCTAAGTGCATGGATTTGGCAATAAAATATCTGGCCCTTCTTGTACCCAAATTAAAACTAACATTTTTATAGTCCTATCACTTTTATGAACATAACGCAAGACAACGTGCTCTGCTTCAGTACAAGGATATGGAACTCTAATCTGTAATATAAATAAGGCTTTAGGAATCTGGTTTCAATAACATTCTATTCTTCTTATTGAAAATTACAGAGTACCCCCAAAACAGTGGAGGCGACAGTTTTATAAAAATGAGTACCTACCATTCTGGCCAACTGAATTCAAAAGGTTTCCCCCTGTCCAAGAAAGAGGAGCAAACTCTTAAGAGACAGGATTATAGTATTTATTGGGTCCAGGTGTGTTAGTGTCATTTCACTCTTAGTTCCTTAAGCCAGGTTCCCCCTATTGCTTCTTCCGTATGACACTCATTGTGAGTTCTTCAGGCCATTTAAAAATGTCTACTAAATTTATTTTTCCAAGTATGCTCGAAGGATCTAAATCCTAATGCCCTCATTCTGTCATATTTGTTTAAATGTATATTGGTATGTAGGCTTATTTTATTATTAAAAAAAGATATCACCCTTTTTGCTCTGTCTAATCTAAACAATCTTTAACTGTGTCAAGCAAGGAATTAATTAATTTTGTATTTCTCATGTTAATTTATCTGACTTTCCCAGTTAATTCCAATGGAAGTTTGTTTTATTAGCCTAATAACACTTTTTTTCCTTCAATGCTACTAAGATTTTTCATTAAAAATTTAAGGATTTCATATGGGGCTGAATAAATAGAAAATAATTGAATGACAAGGCTGATGTATGGGCCTCTCCAGGTACCGAGCTGTTGTAACCCCATCAAGTCTGTAAGGAGTACTGGCTCCGTCCTGCATGTGCCATGGCAGCTTGGCAATGGACAGATCTGGTATCAAGACAGTCATCTCTGCATGAGCACAGAAGGGTAGGAGGAGAATGCAGGCAAATGGATTATTTCTTTAAAGACAAAATTTCAAGGGACTGACCTACCACATCAGGGACAATGACTAATGTGTTCTACAGAGAGAAACAAAGCAGAGGAACAACTATTCCCAAAGGTTAGATGCCATCCATTGAACTCCATTAAGCAATCAAATACCAGATGACTCAGAGTCACACTGTTTCTTATGTTGGGAAAACTTCCACTCCACCCACCTCATCCATTAATGCCTCAGCCCCTCAGCAAGGAAGGTCTCTAACCTGAGAGGATATGTAATTACAAAGAGAATGCTAATTGAGAGAGGGCTAACTTGAGGAGGGCTCTAATAGCCTCAATTTTAGTTATTATTCTTCAGGGAAGAAAACATTAGGCAAGGAGAGCTCTGGAAGTAGCAGCCAGGGGAACACTTGTGACTGAGGAGTTTAAGGGATGTTCTTTAAGATCCACAACAGCTTAAAGGGACTGCAAATGACTAAAGGAAACAGATGTGATGGCACAAGTCCTGGAGGTGCTACAGTGGCCCATTACTTTTTGTCTTTTTTTTTTTCTTTTTAAAAATTGTGGTAAAATAAACTAACACAAAATTTACCATCTTAACCATTTTTAAGTGAATAGTGACGTTAAGTACATTCATAGTGCCAAGATCCATCCACAGAACTCTTTTTATCTTCCCAAACTGAAGCTCTGTACTCATTAAACACTAACTTCCCCATCCCTCTCCCCCCAGCCCCTGGCACTCACCATTCTACTTTCTCTCACTATGAATTTGATGACTCCAAGAACCTCAAATAAGTAGAATCATACAGTATTTGTGTCTTCATTACTGGCTTCTTTCACTTAGCATGATGTCCTCAAGGTTCATCCATGTTGTAGCATGTAGCATGTGCCATAACTTCCTTTTTTTTTTTTTTTTTTTTTTTTTTTTTTGAGACAGAGTCTCTTGTCCTTGTCTCCCAGGCTGTAGTGCAATGGCATGATCTGAGCTCACTGCAACCTCTACCTCCTGGGTTCAAGCAATTCTCCTGCCTCAGCCTCCGGGGTAGCTGGGATTACAGGTGCGTGCCACCACGCCCGGCTAATTTTTTGTATTTTTAGTAGAGATGGGGTTTCACTGTGTTGGCCAGGCTGGTCTCAAACCCCTGACCTCGTGATCTGCCCGCCTCGGCCTCCCAAAGTGCTGGGATTACAGGCATGAGCCACTGCACCTGGCCTATTTCCTTTTTTAAAAGACTGAATAATAATATTCCATTGTATGGATAAACCACTTTTCATTTGCCCTTTCATTGTTGCTGGATACTTGGGATGCAATGAACTGTTTCTGAATTAAAACCAGATTGTTCCTGGACACTATCTAGAACTAAGTTGCCAAAAGTGTGTATTATAGAAAAGTTCCTGGGACACCGGCAAGGTCCTATTCACGACAGTTGAGCTTTCTGAGAAAATAACCAAAATGACAAAAAAACTACACAGCATAATTGAATCGCTGTTTGGTGGGAAGAAAGGAAACAGTACCCATTTGGTACATTGGCTTGGTTGCTTGTGGTTTTGATAATACTTTTTTACTCGAGTGATAATCACAAGTTTAAATAAAATTCTGAAAGCATCGAATCTCTCTTAAAACACATTTAATAATTTCGTATTTCTGTCCAATGAACTAAATTTCTTAGTATTGTGTGAAAGTTCACCTTATAAAGATGTATAAAATCCTGTAGGCTTTTGATGCATTATGGATGTAAAGTGGTGCTTTTTTAAGAGCAAAATGCATATTTCATACTTTCCAAAACAGCTTATGTTTTAAAAGATAACATTCATTTGTCTTAAAAAGATATTTTAGAAGCTTTTGGAATGTAAGAAAGTATTCGTAACAGGCTAGTTCACGGGTTTTCAACTTGCTGTTATGTCACGATCTGGTATCTGATGCCCTTTCTTAATCCTCTTCTTATTTTCTCATCTATATTTTTCACTCTCCTTTCAAAGTCAATCTCCACCTTTGCTATTCTTCCTTCCTTACGTATTCCTTAGCCTTGCCCATGCCTCAGCCTGCTGTATACTGCTGTGTGTCTTCATAAACATTATTCAGCCCTGCTGATGTCTCTAAGGGAAAGAGCAGATGTAGGTGGAATGTGACAGCCAGCTAAAAGATCCTTAGATTTCTTCACCCATGCAAATGAATACTTGAAAATTGCCCTAAAACATGTTAGGTTACGATGAATTATTAGACACAAATAACATACAGATGGAATGTTCTTGCTAATCGAAGGAAATTTCAAATAGTTATTTTGTTTTTAAGAAGATTAATTGCTGTTTTGGATCTTTAAGGCATTCGCCATACTAAATAATGCAAACAGTTAGTGGTGATATAAATTCCCCTCTATTATGGATAATGTCTGAAAAGGCAAATGTTTTCAGTAAGACTTTCCAAGGGTTCTTTTCTCACTTGAGCCTCATAGATTTTTTTATTTCTTCATAGTCTTAAGTGTAGTGCGTATTTAAATTCGGCTCATTTCAAATCCATGCTGGTATTAATACGAACATGAACATAAATAACATGACAACAATTTCCCACACTTTCAATGCTGTTGACTTTGGTTACTGCCAAATAGATTTGGTTATATTCATCAAACCCTAAGTTACCAAAACACTAGTTGCTCAGATGAAAGAAAGGGTTGCCACTGGTTATATGAAGCCATGGTTTAATAACTCTTTCTCTTTCTGTCTCTCTCCCTCCCTCTCTCTTTCTCTTTTACCCCCTTTTTGCACTCTCTGTCTCTCCTCTCTGTGCATCTCTCTTTTGGTTTCTTTCTCTCCCTCCCTACATACAAACACACACACACGCACACGCACATGCACACACACACACACATACACAGTGCTTCTTTCCACTTAACCTGGACAATCTTAGGCAAATGCATTCCTCTCTCTTTCCCTGATTTTCTCTCTATGTAAAAAGAAGTTAGACTAAATGATCTTTAAGACCCTTTCTGGCTCAAACATGCTTTACTTTAAAGTCTATGAATAAACATGACACCAATATCCACATTGCTACTTCCCTTTGAAAATGACCTATACTCTGGAAAAGAGAGTTTGATGAATGTTGTAAAAAATCACTTCCTGGAAATGAGATGAGCTATTTTCATAATGAATATGATTTCATGCACCTAGCTTTTAAAGAAGCATTTTACTTGCTTGGTTTCTAAATTGAAGATGATCATGACATTAAGAAAAGTAATGGTTAACATTTATAGCCATTTACAAAATCCACTCCACATTGATAAGTTCTGAAGTGTAGCCTGGTGAATTTCCCGAAAAGGTTACTATTTCTTTTGTACAGCTGAAAACCTTAAAGGTGAATTACTAGTGAATTGACATATAGTGCTATAGCCAATGTATTTAAATTTAAATTTGTCATATGTCAGTATGTACTGAACACACCATAAAGCTAGCTTCCAGTGTTTCATTTACTTTTAAAAAGTGACATATAATAGTATTTCTGAGCAAATAAGGTTTATTTAATTGATTGATGATGATACTCATCTCTTTAAAATAAAGTACATCTAAATATATATTTATCTTACTGAGCCCAAACCACTGGAAAAGCATGCTTATTACTTGCTACATCAAGTATCACCCATAGCTTTATAAGTAGACTGAGGTTAATGGTAGGGGTACCTGTAACCAAGGTATTAAACTATTGATTTGGGAAGACATGTAATGCTTCTGATTTTATCTTCAAAATATCTCTGAGCATCAGCAATCGTAAGCAAATACAATGTGATGCAATAGGGATTGTGCTAAGTTATTTCCTCCTCAAACCTCCATTCATCAGAGAAACTGGAAAGCATGAACAGCTCCAGACACTGGAAAGGAAAATCACCATAATGGTGCATGTCTCTTAGTTTGCTGTCTTCATAGTGTTGAAAAAGAAACAAGAATGTATAAACTTTATGACTTGGTAGCTGAAATCAAAAGGGATAAAAGATGAAAGGGAAAAGAAGTTTGGTGCCAAAGTAATCTAGCTGTGAACTACAATTGCAGATCATGATGTTCTACGTATCTACTAAGGATATGGCCAGAAAATTGTCTCCAAGAGTCCAAGCAGCCATTAGGAAAAAAAGAGGATCTATATGCTGCAAAATCCACAATGTCCATGAAGTAGAAATATATTAATTATGCAATGGATATGTAATCATTCTTTGTAGAGGGAAAGGACAGGAATTTTTCCCAAGCATCCATGTAAACAGTAGTATTGGTCATCTACTGACTAAAGTCTCGAACACTATCTCTACATGTAACAATGAGTTGCAGTGGGTTTTTATTTACCATGGTCCTTTTTTTTGGGACAGGCACTCAGTTTATTGCCCAGGCTGGAGTGCAGTGGCACCATCATAGCTCACTGTAGCTTCTATCTCCCAGGCTCAATGACCCACCTCAGCTTCCCAAGTAGCTGGGACTGTAGGTGCGTGCCACTATGCCCAGTGCCTGAGGAAATTTTTCTTTTCTTTCTTTTTCTCTTTTTAGAGATAAGATCTCACTTTGTTGTCCAACTGGTCTCAAACTCCTGGACTCAAGTAATCCTCCTGTCTTGGCCTCTCAAAATGCTGATATTACAGGCCTGAGCCACAGCAGCTGGCCCCCATGACTCTTAATAGAGGTTAAAGGTGTAGCATCATTCCACAGCATAATTTGGGAAAAGACATTCTGCTAAATGGGCAGTATGATTATATCTATGTGCCTAGCTTTCTGCTGACATACCCGAATCGAGGGATATGTTGGAAGAGTGGATGGACCATGTCTACTCTTAGAAATTCTTCCACATAAGGAGATGTTCATTTCAACTCAGCTTTTGAGCAGAATTGAGTGGCAAAGAACTTGGGATTTTGTCTCATAGTTAGAGCACTGCTGCTTTACGTTGCAGTTGAATTTATATACAACCAGATCAGCATGATTTTACCAAGAGTAGAGATGGGAAAAGTGTAACTATCATTTTCTTGAAGTTGAGAAATGATGAGATAAAGACAGTTGAAATGTATTATCAAATGAAAAGTGCTAATTAGATTAATTGAATACTCGTCAGGCATTGTTCAAAGTACTTTGTATGTACGATCTCATTTACTCATCATATCAACCATTATTATACCCATTTTCTACATGAGGATACTGAATATCAGGGAAGTTAGGAAACTTGCCCAATAACCTACAAGTTGGAAGTGATGAAGCCAGGATTTAAAACCCGCTGCTGTGGCTACAAATTCCACTTTCTTAACTACTATAATATATCGCCTCCTTGTGAGAGTGCTCCCCTCAATACTCCAAAATGATACCTCTAAAAGGAGCAGAGGGCTACCAGACAGCAGATAATTTCACAAAAACAGCTTGGCTATGATGCAGATTGGATTATCCAAGTAGAACAAGGTGGGTACTCCCCAAATTTTGGCCTGGCAGTCAGAGGGAAGAGATCTGCAGTTGAAATCAGGCTTCCTGGCTTTCAGTCCTTTGAATACAACTTTTGGTAAGTTTCTACTCCTCTTTGACTCAGTTTCCCCAACTGTACAATGAGAGTTTTGAACTAGAATCTAGAACGTCTCTAGGTGAGGACAGGCATTTCTTGCCCAAATGTTGCATTTCCCAAGACCACCTTGGCCTGCCACACCCCCATCCTGTGCCTATAAAAACCTGGAGACTGGCCAGGCGCGGTAGCTCATGCCTGTAATCCCAGCACTTTGGGAGCCCGAGGCAGGCGGATCACAAGATCAGGAGGTCGAGACCATCTTGGCAAACATGGTGAAACCCCTTCTCTACTAAAAATACGAAAATTAGCTGGGCGTGGTGGCATGCACCTGTAGTCCCAGCTACTCGGGAGGCCGAGGCAGGAGAATCGCTTGAACCTGGGAGGCGGAGGTTGCAGTGAGCCGAGATCGCACCACTGCACTCCAGCCTGGTGACAGAGTGAGACTCCGTCTTAGACAAAAGAAAAGAAAAGAAAGCAAACAAACAAACAAACTCCGGAGAGGACCCTAGCAGGCAGATGCAGAGGCAGCTGGACGTCTAGAGGAGCACATCAGCGGAGGAACACACAGGCGGCTGGACACCAAGCCATCGATTGGCAGAAGCAGAATGATGTGGAGTTTGGCTGGGGCAGTCAGAGGAGAACCCAGGTTGCTGAGTAGCCAGACTCCACTCCATCCCCTTCTGACTTACCCCGAGCTACCTCCACTCAATAAAACCTTGCACTCATTCTCCAAGCCCAGGTGTGATCCAATTCTTCCAGTACACCAAGGCAAGAACCCAGGATACAGAAAGCCCTCTGTCCTTGCCACAAGAAAGAGGGCCTAATTGAGCTAGTTAGCACAAACCACCTATAGACGGCAAAACGAAAAGAGCACCCTGTAACACATATCCGCTGGGTCTTGACTTCAGGAGCTGTAAACATGCACCCCTAGACACTGCGGTGGGGTCGGAGCCCCACAGCCTGCCGGTCTGCGTGCTCCCCTAGAGGTTTGAGAAGCGGGACACTGAAAAAGCGAGCCACACCCAAATCACGTGCCCTTTGAGAGGGACAAGGGAATTTTTCCCGTTTCAACAGCACGTATGCTCAGGCCCTGCTCCAGACTTACTGAGCTCCCATTGTGAGCTAGATGCTGTGGAGGACATAACGGTAAGTTTTCAAAGACAAGTTTCTCCTTTGCAAAGGCCATTATGGTTTGATGAACAAATCAATCTGCCTATGTAGAGGTTTTTGTTGTGCTAAAAGCTAGAGGTACTTGTATGAAAGTAGCTCTGTGTATAAAAGCAGGAACAACATTATTACTCTTTCATGGTGAAGGGCACACTTGAAAAGGGGCCATGGGGGAAAGCTGAGAAGCAACAGCTAAACCAAACCTATAAGGACTCAGGAAAGCTGCTGAAGTAAGCAAACCCCAAGCACTGGCTACTGAAGTGAGGAAGGCATGAATAGCAGTGGGGAGTTTGAGAGCAGATCTAGGCATGTTAGGAATCCCAATAAAGCAATGAGGAATGAGGACAAGCACACTGGCTTTTTTTTTTTTTTTTTTTTTTTTTTTTTTTTTTTTTTTTGCTACTGGTACTGACTAGAACACTCAGATTTGCCATTTACCAGCTGTGTCACCGAGGGCATATTTATTTGATTTCCCTGAGCTTCAGTTTCTGTGATTGGAATGTGGAGACAAACAGTACACTAGAGTCATGGGGGTTTTATTTGGATTTTGTCTTATTCTTACTTTTTCTTTAAAATTTATTGTATCGGTTCTACTTGCCAGGTACTGTTCTAAGGACTTTATGAGTGTTATCTCATTTCATCTTTACCAGACCCCAAGAAACAGGTCCAAGACACCCAGCGGTCAGTCTCGATCCACTTAGTTTAATTCCAGAGGCTACACTCAGTCTCTGAGGGAAGGTGGGTGCTCAGGAATTACATGTTTCCCTAGCCTTTCTTTCTGCTTAGCATAGGCAACTGTTCCAAATGGACAGAAGCTACTAAATTGCTTCTTTACAAGCTAAGTCCATTAAATTCTCTCCATTATGAAAATGGCTTCTCTCGTTCCAGAAAGTGCTTTTTACAAGATTCATTAAACTCCCTTTCCCGTGTTCATGTCGTTTTATGAGGATAGCAGAAATATAGCTATTAGTGCCATGGGTTTTCGTAGACTCATAGAACACCAGTCTTAGAGCTATAAAGGCCTTTGGGAATCATTTAGTTTACTCCTCTCATTTTATCCATGGGGAAACTGAGGCTCTGAGTAGGTAAGTGATTTAGCCATGAAAACCCACCAAACTTGTGACTGTTCTCTGACTCCTAAGTCTATCCGCTTTCCACTTTGTCCCTCACTAACACCAATCAGAAACCTTGTGAGCATATATACCATTGGTGATGCATTCATTCATTCAACGGATATTATTGGAGCATTTACTATACGCCAGGCACTGTGCAAAGTCCTGGACTGAAAGAAAGAAGCAGGAGGTTATGGCTGGCTTAGATGACACATCTTCACTATTACTGGAAGAGGGTGGGAGATAGAGGAGAGCAGGGAAAACAGCAGCAATTCTCGACTCTGGCTACATACTAAAATTGCCTCAGGATCAGTTTAAAATGCCAATGCAAAAGAATATCTGGAGACCCATCCTACACAAGTTGAATAAGAACCTGTACATAGGGTCTGGGCATCTGTGGCTCCCCCTGTGATTTTAATGTGACCCTAGAGTTGGTAACCACTACTCTAAGTGCGTGGTCTTCTGAAATAGATGAGAAGCGTACAGAAAGGATGGTCCTTACACTAAGACTTAGCAGGAAATTGCTGTTGTAGGTTAACCAAAGCCTGGCCGGAGAGGCAATGACTCTGGGAACAACCAAAATATATTAAACTGAAGCTCATATCCTAGCATATGCATGAGTGGGTCAAGCCACACTGCAAGATATTGGGCGATTTCTCACTACTTACATTGAGATGTTAAAAAAATCAAGAATCACTTGTTGAATGCCAGGCACTATACTAGGCACTTTGACATACATGAGTGAATGTAAGTACCCCTTAAACCACTGTGTAGTACGTGCAATTATTATGCTCAATTTCCAGTTGAGGAAACTGAGACCCAAGGGCGCAAGCTTGCTCCAGATCACAGAGGATGTGACAGAACCAAGATTGGGACAAATGTTTTCTAACTTCAAGATGCTTTTCCACCATGTCATATTGCAAAGAAGCCCTTTTATAAAACAGACATGATATGCTATCGGATCATGTGTGATTTAAATTGTACAGCCATTGTGATAATCATGTGTTAGACTGGTCTTTTCTTGCCCTAATTCTTTTCTCCCTCATCATGCCTGCCTGCTTGCTGTACATCTTCCTGCTATTGCAGCCACACGTGCAATCATGAAAGACACAAAAAAGGAAGACACTTGCCATTCAACCCTCTCTTTTCCCGGAGGAATGGATATGTCATATTTTTGACTTTGAAATCACTTCCTGTAATGAGTTTTGCCAAAGAAGAGGCACAAAGAATTGTGTCTTATTCTTAGCACATATTCTCAGCATGCCTTTTAATGACTGCCTTGGAACCAGTTCCATGCATGCTGTGTTTCTGTCTATACTGAGCATTAGCAAGAACAAACAAACATTTCTCTACAATGGTTTGAAATTAACAAGACAATGTTGGATACATTTCTGCTCTATTGTTGCTGAAAACTAAAATATGTATTTACTTTCCTCTGAAGTAACCAAAAATTTCTGTCTACACTGTGCCTGTCTGTTTTGGCTGCATTTAAGGAAAGCACACCAGTTGACATACTATGTAGATTTCAGCCCTGGCCTGCAAGTATTTTCATCTGCTTCTTGGAGGTGGTAGGGAGAGTGATGGAAGTATTTTTATTTTATCTGTTGGCAGCCCATTCACACGTCCAACGTGCTCATAAAAAGTCTCTGCAATGAAAAGCCAGCATAGGGTGTCAGAAGAAATAAAAGGCAAACCAAATTTAATCTGGGGATTTTTATGGGTACGGTGAGGGAAAAGTAAATGTCACAGTGCTGCCTGCAAGATGCTACCACTTGCATGCCAGCTTCCCTTTCCAGTGTGGCTTATCAGTGAAGTTCAGTAGCCACTGAATGAGAAGCTTTTTGGAATAAAAACATATTCACACACACATGTGGCTCTGCAGACATTCATGCCCAAAGGAAGGCAGGCTGCATCGTGCAACATTCGAAGTTTATGCACAGTGTTGACACGGGGGAGCAGTGGCATATGTGATGTCTGCCATATCCCCCAAAGTCTTTCGTGCTCAGACAGGGGGTGAGGTTGCTATGATGGAATCATAATCATAAAAAAACTCATTAGAATACACAACCGCTGTTGTTTAATGCTACTGTCTGGCAGAAGGACGAGGCCTTTGTGCTCCAGTTGCCAGAGTAAATTAGATAGTCAAATCGAACTTCCAAACCTCTCACTAAAGAGATAAGAGATCATTAGTGTCTCACAAAATAATGTTGAATTTTCTCTCACTTTCCTAGTGACAGTTCAGGCCTGGTTTTCATATTCTGTCCAGAGACTTTAAACATCATCAAGTATGTTGGCTTTTATAAATGTTGCATTGATAGACGTGCTGTTTTTAAAGCGCTTGGTAAGACCGTAACAAGTATGCTGTGCAGATTGCCAAAAACCCTTCCCAGAAAATTGAAAAAACTTGGTTCCTTTGTTCCAGAACCTTACAGTGTGATCTGTGACTGTCCTGAAGCTCTGCATCATTACAGTGCTGCCTTCAAATACTCTGGGTTACTCTCTGGGCTGCTGCAGGACTTTCAGTAAGAGCATGCTCTCAGGCACTTGGAGGAGAACAACGCTCCACGTTTCTTCTAAGACGAGACTCTTTGTTGGCTGTACATCTCCCTAAGTGAGTTGAAAATGGGAACAGCAAAAGCTCTGTGCCACATGAAGCCTGCTGGACCTTGCATATCAGAGGAACCAGCGCTCTGACAGGCACGTGGTGTTTTGCCTCTGCTCTTGCTCCCAGTAGCATGGCTGCTTGGGCTCTTGACACTGCCAAAATTTTGGGGGGGCATAAAAGGTTGCCAGTGCGGGGCTGAGCGCCGTGGTAAGAGAGGAGAGAAATATATCAATGAAGGGAATTTTTCTTGTTTTTTTTCCCTCACAACTCCAAACTGAAAATAAAACACAAAACATTGTAGCCACGACAAATATGAACCAGCATGGGGAAAACACTCACGAGGATGCACACATGCACATACACACAAGCTCACTGATAGGGTGGTTGTGAACATCGCATGAATTTATACATGCAAGGCACTTAGAATATTGTATGGCAGAAATTAAGTGCTATATAATTGTTTGTTATTATTTGCATTAAGATGGGCATATGTCCATGTTGGATCAATCAAACGAATAAAACACCCCATAGTTGCCCAATATATTTTCTTCATATTCAAGTCTTAACAAGAATGGATCAAGATGTAAGAGGACCCAACTTTGCATATTAAAATTAATACAGGAAGAAAAAAGAAAGAATGAGAGCAATTAGGATGATGCTAACTAACCATAGAAAGCAAACAGAGGCCAGGCGCGGTGGCTCACACCTGTAATCCCAGCACTTTGGGAGGCTGAGGTGGGTGGATCACCTGAGGTCAGGAGTTGGAGACCAGCCTGGCCAACATGGTGAAACCCTGTCTCTACTAAAAAAATACAAAAATTAACTGAGTGTGGTGGTGGGCACCTATAATCCCAGCTACTCAGGAGGCTGAGGCAGGAAAATTGCTTAAACCCGGGAGACCGTGGTTGCAGTGAGCAGAGATCATGCCACTGCACTGCAGCCTGGGTGACAGAGTGAGACTCCATCTCAAAAAAGAAAGAAAGAGAAAGGAAAAGAAAAAAAGAAAGCAAAGAGCAAAGAGAAAAAAAATGCTATTTAATGGTATCCTAAGCAGAACCCAGAAGAAAAACAGATATCAGTTGGTTCGATAAGAGCACCAAAGATACTTCAAAAATCTTTTCAGAACCACCCCCCTACACACATACATGCACATCTTGAATATTAGGAGTCTTTTAAACAGCTATGTGATTACAAAGGTGAAATGTTCTCAGGCTTATATTAATAGAAACCAAATGCTGAAATTATTTTCCTGCCTGCTTACCTTCTACCTGAGGTAAGAACACCCCTGCTTTATGTAGTATGGCGGTCAGGCTCTCCATATTTGTTTAGCACAACTTAGACTGAACCACCCCGGTTCAACATCTGGATGCAGGAGAGGCTGTCCATAGCTGTGATTTGTGAATGACCACTATCCACCAGGGTGCTTCTCACGCATAAGCCTAATTATTCACCCTGTTCCATGTTCTTTTCAAGTTATCATGCGTGAGACATATTTAGAATCCTGGAATGTGAGAGCCGGAAAGAGCCTTTGAGATCAACTTGTCCAACCTCCTCATTTTACACTCACAACTGATAACTGCATTCCAATTTGTCACCAACATCGCTTCTGGCATAATTAGGGCTGCTAGCACTGGGAAAATGGGAGCTGCTCCTCTTCCCCACATTCTCAGAAAGGCCAAGGTCACAGCCACCCCTCCCCCAGGCAGCCTCACACAGAGTTTTCACTGTTTCCTTTCTGCTGCTGTGTGAGGCAGCTTATAAGCAACAGCTTTTTGTTGCTGAGGGAAGAACAAAACCCTGGCCTCCCAGCAGTGGAAAGATTTATAAGAGCTCAAAGAAGGTCAAAAGGCTAAATTACCCTGTGACTTGTATGTAATTGGCATCTTCTAGCGTGCTACAGGATGAGGCTGATTACATGGAAGCAAAGGTGAAGACAAAAGAGCATAAATAATCAAAGAAAATGAAGCCTGAGCTGGTTATAGTCCTCATCTTTTTTTTCAGTCTTCACACAGCCTTCTGCTAAATATTTTTTCTAAGAGCATTTAGAAAGAACAAACCTTGAAGATTCTTCCCTGATTTATCTAAAAGTAGAAATAAAAAAATGACTTGTTATTATATGGGATTTTCTTTATTTTTAAGAGAGTCAAGAAAAAAATATGCTCATAAATTAGAAGAAATGGTCTAGAATCAAGAAGTGTAGTTATTGAGAATCACTTCCATTTGGAGGAATCAATGAAGCCTTCAGGAACGAGGTGTAACTTCCCCATTTCTTTTCCCCCTTTCCTGTTTCATTCTTTATTGCTTTTTTTACAGGGATGACTGAGAGGATGTGGTAATATTTAGATAATACTGAGATAAGCATATCTTTACTTCTCGCTCTTTCTCACTATCTCTGTCTTTGTCTGTCTGTATCTCTTTCTGTTTTTCTCTCTCTCTCTCATACATCCACGCATATAAATCTCAAGAGTCCATTATATTCCGGGAACTTTCTGTCTCTAGTTAGTCCTAGGTTAGCACTCAGTACACTGTATTTCAAGTGTTCACTAGGTGACAGTAAGCTCCATGAGAGCAGGAACCTTGTCTGTTTTATTTACCACTATTTGCTCAGCACCAGACGTAGAGCCCAGCATGGAGGAGGTACCCAGTAAATACCAGTTGCATACATGAATGATTTTGGTACCAGTTCTTTGGACAACTTCGTGACGGCGATTTAAAACCGAACAAAGAAGAATATATTCCTAGGTAGTGTTTTCCACACCCACCTGACCTTTACAAGGATCATCACTTTATCTGCCTTGTCCACCCAGAATTCCAGAGCTTAGCAAGGTATAGGCACTTGAATGTTGGTTTAGTGACATAACGAATACATCATAGAAATCATTTAATAAAGAAATCATAACAGACCTAGAGTTTTTAGGAAAGCCACTTTCAGTGTAACATACACAAGCCCTGTTAAGTAACAAAGTTGAGAAGAAAACAAATTTAAGTTATAACAATTATAATAATCTACTTGAATGTTTTCCAACTACTTCTGTGTGTAAGACATGACTGACATCCAAATTATATTGACCTTCCCTCTAAAAGTAATCTGAGGCTTACAATAATTTCACATGTTGCAGAGCTTCTAACTATATAGCATTTATATGTTCATATAGTAATCACCTACCTGCCCATACTAAATAACAGATACCAGCTAATGTTCATGATATAAAGGAATTGTTAGCTCACTCATTAATTAGGGCATTTGTAGGTAATTCTCATGGAAGCATAGTTACTTTTTTTTTTTGAAGCAAGACATTTATCTACAAAAGCCTTCAGTGCATATTTAGAAGCAAAAATATTTACGTTTCTCATAGGTACTTTGGAATTCCACACAGATGGGGATATGGATTTAGTAAATGCTTTGTATGATGAGACTATTAATTATACAAAGCCTTAGCCAAATATATGTAAGAATCCTGTATGATAGAAATATATAAGATTCTAGAAGGATTTGAACTCTCCCTTTTTGTCATCTTATAAAGATACATGATAATACGTTTTCTAATTCTTTAGTTTTCTTTCTCATTAGGACTTCCATATGCCTAATTTCAGCTGCTCCAGCTACTGTTCTGACTTCTAAGTTGTTCTTCTCACTTCTGTTTTCTCCCTACCCTAGTTTATTATCCAAGGCACCACAATAATTTTATCTAAATACAAATTTGATCATGTCACTACCCAACTCAAACCGGCATTGCCTTCAATCTCCTTAGGCCCTTCACAATATGCTTGAAGCCTGCCATATCAGTCTCACCCTTGCTGTTCTCCCCTTACATCCTATGTTGTAGTTACACCAGATGTCTGGTGCACAGGTCTCTGTTTTTGAGTCTGATGTTCTCTTTTCTACCTTTTCAGTCAACACAATTCTACTCATTCTTGTGTGTCTAGCTTGAGTCCTTGTTTATTTATTTATTTATTTTTGGACAGAGTTTCACTTTGTTGCCCAGGCTGGAGTGCAGTGGCACGGGCTCGGCTTGCTGCAACCTCCACCTCCTAGGTTCAAGCAATTCTTATGCCTCAGCCTCCCACGTAGCTGGGATTACAGGCACCCACCACTATGCCCGGCTGATTTTTTTTTTTTTTTTTTTTTTTTTTGTATTTTTAGTAGAGATGGGGTTTCACCATGTTGCCCAGGCTGGTCTCAAACTCCTGAGCTCAGGCAGTCAGCCCATCTCTGCATCCCAAAGTGCTAGGATTACAGACGTGAGCCACTGCGCCCGGCCTTGAGTGCACTTTCGCTAGGTCTTCCTACCTAGAGTGAGTTAGTGGCTGCCACCTCTGCCTTCTCAGGGCACTCAGTGCATCCTTCTTTCATGGCATTTACCACTCTGCATTAGCATTCGTTTTATGTGTGACTTTCTGCACCACTTGATTGTGAACTCCTTGAGGATTAGAGCCGGAGTTTTGCATAGTGTTTAATAAATGTTTGTTACATGAATGAATGAATGAGTTAACGAGTTAATTATTTCCCCCGGCTATGGACCTTAGTCGGCATTCAAAACAGTCTTTCCCCATTTGGGAATCTCTTTATTTCCATATACTATAATGAGGCCTCTTAAGTTTACCAGAGGTCTGGGAAAAGGAAATGTAATAAATGGGAAAGTATTTTTAAGTTGGCATGTGCGGGCATTAGCTTAAACCTTTTAAAGACAGACGTTACACTCCAGAAAACATTATGAATGAGAATGCTGAAAGAAAAGTTTGTTGCATAATAGCTAGGAGTGAAAAGTTCTTTTCTTTGTCCCTGGGAACAATAAGGTGATAACCCATATTTCAATCTTCTTCCCCCACTTGCTCTTGTAAGTGTTTACCATATGAAAAAAAAAATCAAGTTATTTCATCCAGACTTCTGGTCACCTCCAAAAACATGAGAAGGAATATATGTTCATATTAATTGTGCTTGGTTTTTATAATTTTATGAAGATCAGGTGAGATTTACAAGTATCTTGGAGCAGCATGGTTTAAAAACAAAGTTGCTGGCTGTAGGTAAAAAGTTTGTAATTAACAAAACTGGAAATTTCTTCATCTAAGATTTAATTCACAGGTTCCATTTAGTATTATTTGAATGATGGCACAATTTTTAAAGTAAGGGATAGAATTGTGCATTTTTAAATCAAAACTAGTCTTAGGACAATTTTTGTTCAATGTATATGACAGACTTGGAGAGAGTTTGATCTCATTATTACTTATAGAAAAAATAGCCTTTGGCAAGATAAGATATGTTATGTTTTAAAAAAAAGCCACACTGTGGTTTTTAATCTATCAGTTCTAAGGATAACTAAAAATAAACATAAGGAGTTCTCGATTTGTGGATTTAAGAATTAAGCCAGAGAGTTATGTACTTATTCACCAAATCAGCTCTTAAAGTTTATTTCCATAATCATTACTTGGCTTGATTGTAGCAATCATGAATGAAATTCAGTAACATTAAGGTTATTAGGGAAAAAAACAAAATAAAACAAAACAAATAATGCCAGAAGTTTTGTAAGTCACAAGCTAGCTGTCTACTGTGATTCAGCAACTTTTAGCAGTTGAATCTAAATCCGATTCGAAGCTTTCTGAATCTGAAGCTAGCAGACAAGTTCCAGAGCTCTATGAAAGAGGCTTCTGGTGCTTGAATCCACCCTTCCATGCTTGAGGTAACAAAGCAACCAGCCCAGCAGTATAGCTTATCTCTCCTCAGGGCTCGAGGCCTCTGCCCTACTTGGCACTATTGGGATTTTGTCAGATTAAGGAATCGATGGACAATGTGCTGAGTGCTTTTATTTAAACATACATACATACACAAATAAATAAGTAATTAAATAAATAAATAAATATAAGCCCCAACCGTGGAACCCAACATACAGTCTGAACTGCCTAAGTCACACCAATGTTTACACAGCCCTTCAATAACTGATGTGTTTTCAGGTCAAAAAGACCAAACCCATAAATCAAAGGCAGTGCTGCCCCTATGACTTACTCATTTGCATTCTGAGTGAGACACACAGTTTTAGGTCATATCAAAACAGAAGACTGATACGTGATCCAGTGGCTCGGGGTTCCGAACATGCCAGCTTCAAAGGCAGCTGTGAGGTTTGCCTATCAGCTCCTCCTATGTGTGTGACAAATGCTTGTTAGAAATCTCTGCATGGGCACTGGGGGAGTCTTTGCTTGTGCAATAATGTCCTAATGTGACCTTCTTCATTTACTATTTAAGGAGTTTTACTATGAGTAATTAAGAAAACTTATCCGGATGCCATTTAATAGAAATTCTCAAAGCCTTTGGAAACAATTTTATCTACAATGAAGCAATAGAATGAAACCAAAATATCCATCCTGTGAATCAAGATTTCATCATTTCTACACCTGCTCTAAGGTATTGTGTCAACTTTTCCAAGTTCTCTTCCCCTCAAAATGCTCCTTTTTCTTTATGTTCTTAAATGAAGAAAACTCTGCTCCCTTCTTTATCCTTCGCTTTCGAGGCTGCTCTGCTGAGTAAAATCTGGCCCCACAGGAAGTTATTCTTGTGGCCACAGCATAGGTGACAGAGGTAAATGGAGAGTTCTTAAAAGTACACAATTTCTTTCTTACAAAGCCTCCTCAAATAATGCAAGCCATTTTTTACCTGCCCTACAAAAACCAAATTGCTCTTCTTACACTGGAAAATCATCCAGCTACTCTCAACAGCTCTACACTATTGAGATAACAACAGGCTCTGCACATAACAGAAATGCTGCATTGTCCCCCAGTGCTGCTGCTTTAGCACGGATGCTTTCACTTTTCTTAAACACACACACAACATACACACAGTCTGAATTAGCTAAAAAGGCGAGTAAAATGTGAATAAAGAGCATTTAAGGAGAAAGCGTATTTAAAGAGTGTTTAAAAGAGAAACATCCACACTTCCATTTAGTTCAATACCTCGTCTGAGAGGACAATGTGGCAAAACACATGTAGTCAGAAAAACAAGAGAATGTGGGATGTTCTTAAGGTAATGGTCCTATTAGAAATAGATCTGCCTTAGGCAAGAGGAATTTGTGGCAGGTTAATTGAGTCACAGGTGTCATAGACCTAGGAAGGGTTACATAAATTGTGAGGCTGAGTGAAAACTAAAAATGTGGAGGCCCTTGTTCAAAAGCTATTTAGAATTTCAAGAACCATCAGAGGAGCAGAGCATTAAACCAAATGTGAGACCCTTCTAAGCTTGAAACTCTGGGCAACTGCACAGATTGTATGCCCCTGAAGTTGGCCCCGCACGTATCTAAGGCCTAGATGGCCTACATGAATCTTGTGTAAGACTGAAATTCTTCATCAGGTGGCCTCAGGTTTCTCATCTAATAACCAAACCCGTTCAAGGTTCTCTCCCTTACTGTAAACTAGTTCAACCATCATGGAAGATAGTGTGGTGATTCCTCAAGGATCTAGAACTAGAAATACCATTTGACCCAGCCATCCCATTACTGGGCATATACCCAAAGGATTATAAATCATGCTGCTATAAAGACACATGCACACATATGTTTATTGCAGCACTATTCACAATAGCAAAGACTTGGAATCAACCCAAATGTCCATCAGTGACAGACTGGATTAAGAAAATGTGGCACATATACACCATGGAATACTATGTAGTCATAAACAAGGATGAGTTCATGTCCTTTGTAGGGACATGGATGAAGCTAGAAATCATCATTCTGAGCAAACTATCATAAGGACAAAAAACCAAACACTGCATGTTCTCACTCATAGGTGGGAATTGAACAATGAGATCACTTGAACACAGGGTGAAAACATCACACACTGGGGCCTGTCATGGGGTGAGGAGACGGGGGAGTGATATCATTAGGAGATATAGCTAATATAAATGATAAGTTAATGGGTGCAGCAAACCAACATGTCAAATGTATACATAAGTAACAAACCTGCACGTTGTGCACATGTACCCTAAAACTTAAAGTATAATAATAATAAAAAATAAATATAAAAGTTTCTCTCCCTTAAGAATCCATGAAGAAAATAGTCCTTTTTCAAAATCCATTTGCCTTATGCCTTTCCCTTAGAGAATACTGATATTATTATGCTTAGAATCTGCTGATTATAAAAGATGGATATGTTACTAAATATGACTTTCTAAAAGATCAATCTTATTCAAACAACTCAATAGCAAAATAACAAATAATCCAATTTAAAAATTGGCAAAAGACCTGAATACACATTTCTCAAAAGAAGACATACAAATGGCCAACAGGTATATGAAAAAAAAAATGTATAATATCACTAATCATCAGGGAAATGCAAATCAAAACCACAATGAGTTATCACCTTACTCCAGTTAGACTGGCTATTAACAAAGAGAGAATATAACAGATGCTGGCGAAGGTGCAGAAAAAGGCGAACGCTTGTACTCTGTTGGTAGAAATGTCAAATGGTGCAGCCAATATGGAAAATAACATGGAGGGTCCTCAAAAAACTAAAGACCGAACTACCGTATGATCTAGCAATGTCATTCCTGGGTATATAGGCAAAGGAAAGTAAATCAGTATATATCTGTGATATATCAGCCCATGTTCATTGCAACACTGTTCACAATAGCCAATATAAGGAATCGACCTAAGAGGCTATCTGTGGATGAATGGATTAAGAAAATGTGGTATATACACAATGGAATGCTATTCAACAATAAAACAGAATAAAGTTCTGTCAGTTGCAGCAATATGGATGAACCTGAAGGACATCATGTTAAGTGAAAAACACCAGCACAGAAAGATAAATACTGCATGATTTCACTTTTATGTTGAATCTAGAAACATTGGTCTCATAGAATTAGAGAGTAAAATAGTGGTTACCAGAGATTGGGGAGGGTAGGGGGAATTGGAGCTGGAAAATGTTGCTTGAGAGGTAAATAGATATAGTCAGACAGGAAGAATAAATTCTGGTGCTTTACTAGACAGTAAGGTGACTATAGCTAATAACAATTCAGTGTATATTTCAAGAGAGGCAGAAGAAAGGATTTTGAATGTTATCACTACAAAGAAATTAATGTTTAAAGTGATGGATATGCTAGTTATCCTGATTCGGTCACTATACAATATATACATGTGTTGAAACAGCAAGCTCTACCCCATAAATATGTACAATTATTGTCTGTCAACTATAAATACACAAGAAGGAAGGAAAGAAAAAAAGAGAAAAGAAAAGCTGCTATTAAAAAGCATTAGTTCTGTTTATGCTGATATGGAAAGATCTTTGAGATGTAATGTTAAATAAGAACAGAAAGATGCATAAAGAGAAAAAAAAATCAATCTGTCCTCCCAGCTTGTGGATAGCCCGTGGTTGAACACAGGAGCAGGGTTTCCTCTGTCTTCTCTTCATTTCCCTAATCGCAGGGGTTCATTTCCTTATACCTGAATTACCATAGCAACTTCCTAGAACTCAGTCTTCTCTCTACCCAAATGCTCAGATCACTCTTTCAGCCAGACAACTCAATGCATCTCTGTTTATCCAGTGAAACTCAGTGATGGAGTGGACAGGACGTGGGTAAAAAGTCAGTCATAGCTCGTTTCAAATTATCCCTTTGGCACCATTTATTGTACAACAAATATATTTTATTTTTTAAGTATTAACTCGTTGATACTCATAACCACACTGCGAGTTATATATAATCGTTGTCCCCTTGTTTCAGATGAGAAAACTGAGCCCTGGAGAAGTTAAATGACTGGCTCATGTCACACAGCTAGTAAGTGGCAGAGCTGGGTTTCAAACTGGGACATGCTGGCTCCAGAGTGCTGCTCTTGAACACTCATCTGTGCTGATCCTTGCTAAAACTGGTCTCTCCCTATAGTCACTGGGTCAGTGGGGCAAGCCCTAAAACTCCCTCAACCTCAGTTCCCTCCTTCTAACACAGATGTAACAATCTCAGGTGGTGATGACAAGGAGTATCAATAGAAATGCACGTGACATATTTTCTAAGAACCCATACAAATATTAGTAGTTTTATAACTTTTGTTTTGCTTGGAGAACCTTCCATTATTTTTGGACTCATGTCCAAGTTCCCTTTTCTGGCTCTCAGAACCATGAAAAGGTAAGTTCAGCCAGTAGTTTTCTTGTCACTGTCGTATGCATGCATATTCCTGTCTTTACATTTTCAAGCTTGCTGATTCCCCAAGCCTTTCTCAATTCAAGGCTGTTTTGGTGTCCTGCTTGCTCCACACAGCCTTCTCAGATAATGCCCGTCTAGTCCATATTGATATTTTTCTTTTCTGATCCTGACCTCCCATATCTTCTTCAAGGATTAGTAACTCATCTTGCCAATTTGGTTATAAATTCCTTAAGAGCAGGCATCGTGTCTTATTTCAAGTGTGTATGTTGTGTTTCCCCAACAGACAGGAGGTCCTTGAGGAAGATTAAGTGGCTAGTGAGATTTCCATTTTCACCCAGCATCTTGCCCCAGGGCTGGGCCCACACACAGGCTGCAGGAACACTTGTGGATTTGTTTTAGATGTGCGCAGCATCTGCTTGAATGTTCAGCACACAGTGAGCACTGCATAAATTGTATTTTTGGAGGCAATCTGTTACCACATAAGGATTACCAGAAATTACTCATACTCTTTGTGTAAGTAGATTTATACAATTATAATATCTAAGAGCTGAAATAAGAATGAGGGAAATAAAATCATGAGGCCTTTTTTAAGCAAAAAGGAATGTCAGAACTTCTGGTCAAAATGTATTTACTGGTGTGTCAGAGAACAGGTGCGAACTTTGTTGAAAATAACTTGTTATTAATAATAATGTGTCAAGTTTGAGAATGCTTTACTATTTTCAATGAATCAAAGTGGATTCCAGTTTTCTCCAATGGTTTCATTCTTATTCAACTGTTTTATTGAGTGGGAAGGCTAAATCTAACTACTTTATCTGACAAACAAACAAAACAAAACAAAACAGAACGAAACAAAAAACTGAGGCTCAGAGAAGGGAAGGACCTGGTCCAATGTCACACAGAATTCAGAGAAGCATGGAGGCTAAATCCCATTTTTATCAGATCCTCCTCAGGTCAGCAAATAAGAAAGAATCAGTGTGATTTAAGAAGAGTAAAACGGAGCCCAGTAAAATTTTAAATCTTATTCAAATAGCAAAAATATTTGTCTCCGAGTCACAGATCATGACTTAGGAAGGATTTCTCTTGGCCAGGCACAGTAAGAGGAGTTTGTGAAGCTCCCTATTTCTTAGCCCTCTATTATAAATCATTTGAGAAAGTATATATTTACCCTTCTCTTTCTAAGACTTTACTTTGTCTTTGTACAAATATTCATCCTTGTATATTTGATTTTGCCCTACAGAGAAATTCAGAAAGTATGGTTGAAAAACAAGCTACATCAATACAGACAGACCTTCTCCTCATTTTAGTCTGTAAGAACAGGAAAATTAGCTTATTTTTAAAATTTCAGAACATTTGAGCTCTTTGCGTAGTAGAACTGAACAATTTTCTGATGAATTTGCACAAAGCAAAATCTGAATAAATGCAGTTTAAAACTAATGAATTATTTCAACAAACCCCTACCCTAACTTACACAGATGATTATTACTTGAAACCTATTTGCGTCTCAGAGATCAACTTAGTAAATAAAATATATTTTGTTCAAAAATTTCAAGTTAAATATTTGAAATGTAATCATAAGTCTTTAATATTCCAATGACATCCTTTTAAATTTATTTTTAAGATGGTGGGGTTTGGACAAGGATAACCTACACTGCCTCTTTAATAACCTTCTGTAACATAACAGAAAAAACATGCAGCCAACTGTTGCTGGATTTTCCTTTCATTCACTAATGCTTTTAATAAACCCCTCAGAAACCTCTGGAAAGCAGAGAAATGGTTTGAATGGATACATTTTTTCCTCTTTTCTGCTCTTACACGAGAACATATCAGCTGAATATTATAATATTGAGGGCTTTATTTCTTTGTTTCCAGTTAAAACCTATATGAGAAGATAGAGATACATCGGTCCAGCAATAAAACTATGGCTGAAGTTTATGATCCTGAAGAGGCCAAACACCTCTTGTCAGCTAAGAGCTTTGCTCACTGGAATGAATTATTGAATTTCTGAAGCTCAACTGAGTTGTCCAAGGGTCTGTCAGTATCCCTGATAAGAAACTTGGCAGTGTTGGCTAAAAGGGAGGGATGATAAAACATTAAATGAAAAAAAAATGCTATTTTCCCTGAAATGTGATATGTGGTCTCCCTAGATAGATTCATAGTTTACTTTGTTTAATTATCACAGAGGATAACTAAATTCATTTATCAACGAAAAAAGACAACTCCTTGAAAAATAAACAGAAAACCCAACACAATCCCCCCTCAAAAAAAAAAAAAAAAAGAAAAAGAAAAAAAAAGGTAGTAGGGTTTTGTGATTTACAAAGAAGCGAGGAAAATGGTTTAAACTTTTTTTAAAGTCAAGCTCGGAAAGAGAAATTAACCAAGATAAATTGTGCATTTGAATCCTGCAGAAAAAAAATCAGAATAGGGCCATATCCAAAGTAGACAACTGAAAAGAGAAGTGTAAGAGATTTTCAGGCTTAAATAATAATTGTCTCAATCCTTATTTTGTTTTGTGTGTAGCAACCATTTCCAAAGTAGCCTACAATCACAGAGAACCTAAGTTGAATGTGTCCACTGAGTTCATTCAGTCCAACACTGTTCCCAGATGAGGGTGCTGAGGCCCAATGAGAACCACGACTTATCCTCACAGCTTTATAGCCACACTAAGGTCAGAACTTCAGATCCTAGGACTCTTCACTGTGAAATACCACTTGTAGGCTCTTATTTTGTATAAATTGAACTGAACATAACAATCTTGTTTTGACAGAAATATGATTTACTATGGTTTTTAACTCAAATAATTTTTCTTCTCTCTGGAAGACATAAGAAACAAATCAATCAAATATACAGAGCCATAATAAAAACTAAATAATAAGCTCTGGAAGAATTTATCATTCAAGCTCATCAGAGACTACACTTTCTCTTAACTCACAATGTCCCAATTCCAAAAGCCAATAACAAGAAAATCTCACAGCTCGGCAGTAAAGCTACTTTTAATTCTAGAATGAAATCATTGGGTTCAATGGACAGACCCAAGTGTCACTTAAAAAATCAGGCCTGCCTGCATGTAATTAACTTTAGAACTTGGCTATGTGTTACTACACTTCTCCACCATCCTCATGGGGTGTGTGTGTGTGTGTGTGTGTGTGTGTGTCTCATAAAATTCTGAAAATATTCAAACCAAATAGTTTAAGACTTCCAGGAATAGCTGATAATTCATTGTAATTATGCTTTAAACTTAGATCCTGTAGTTTTCAACCATTTTTTCAGCATTTATATGAGAACCAGAGCCTCATTCACTCATTTATTCACTAAATAGAAATATTTATTGGAGATTAAGGTATTATGCTCCAAAACACTATGCCAGGTGTTAACAATATAAAAGTAAAAGACAGATCAGGGAGGGATTTATCTGAGGATTACCCAGAGTACAGTCCATCACGAATCTTGTCTGCCTGGTATTCTCTTTGTGAGCTGGAAAGTACCTTAGATTGTATGTTGTGTTCCACATCCTGCCAAGATCAAAATGTCCCCAAAGTCCAGGAAACAATCTGACAGATAACTAGCTTAAATGGTCTTTTATCGTAAGTGTTGATGAGAAATATAAAATAATAATTTAAAATAAAATTAACAAAAATGATGTATAAGTAATTACAAAGTTGTTGCTCAGGGAAGTATGGATGAGGTACATTTTCCACCCCATCCAGGATTGACAAAATCTATTTTGATGCTTTTTTTTTTTTTTTTTTTTTTTTTTTTTTGAGACAGAGCTTGGCTCTCGTTGCCCGGGGCTGGAGTGAAATGGCGCAATCTCGGCTCACTGCAACCTCCGCCTCCTGGGTTCAAGCGATTTTCCTGCCTCAGGCTCCCAAGTAGCTGGGATTATAGGCAAGCGCTATCATGCCCAGCTAATTTTTTTTATTTAGTAGAGATGGGGTTTCACCATGTTGCTCAGGCTGGTCTTAAACTCCTGACCTAAAGTGATCCACCCACCTCAGCCTCCCAAAGTGCTGGGATTACAGGCGTGAGCCACTGCACCCGGCCTATTTTGATGCTCTTTTTCCAGTATCAATAGGCACATTATGAACTTAATATTTTATATTACATGTGTTCAGAATAGGGAGCTGTACACTACTTTCATTCTCATTTCAACTGATCTTGTCAAGGGATCTAATAATCTTGTATACTGGCACCAATTTTCCTTTAGCAAAACACTTTTGAATGTGGCTATTCCAATTGTTTCAGCTACCCTAGGAAGGCTACATGAATAAACTGAATATATTGTGCATATATTGGTAATCCTAAGAGAGGACAATTTGTTATAAGTCCTCATGTTCCCACAGGAATCGTAAATCCCTTGTTACGTTATACATTGGTGATTTGGAGCATGCCTGGCAGATATATTCTAATATTCAGCCAAATGCAAATAGCCAAAAAAGTAACTTTGTCATCATATCACCATAATCGCAGGAACAAATGAGCGCCCCAACCCCCACCCCCGCTTTCTCTCTCATTATTTTTTCTAAATGCACTTTTTAGGAATACAGTGATGGCATTTCTATTAATGAACTCATAATTTTTATTCCTTGGATTTGTATGTCAGTCTTTTATTAAATACAAATGTATTAGGTCACACATGGTATTAGACTGAATTGTATCATTAAAAAGCCATTGGCTTTGGTGTAGATGTGTGTCTGTGTCTATTGAGGAGAGTGGGGAATCAGTAGTTTTTCAGTACTTAGCACAAGCATCTCTATTTGAATTGATTTTGTTGTTGTTTACTTGTAATTTTTTAAGTCTAATACTAATGGACACTCATGGAAAAGTATTAATATATATTTTTATAAAGCTTATTTTACCTTAAACATGTAAACTAATCATATAAAGTATCAAAGCCTTTATCTGTAAGCATATCAAGGCAAAGAAAACAGTTTCAATTATAGTTTGTCATTCATTCCTCTTCAGATTCTAAATATCTTTTCTAACTAATTTAAGTGTAGTGTTCATTATTAGTGAACATTTATTTATTAACTGAAATCTAATTACACATAAATTAACTGTGTAACTAGTTTATCCAATAAAACCCAAGATCATTTGATCACATTTCCAATGTTTCATTTTGCCTGTTAACAGCCCAAAATATGACATTTATTTTTTGAAACAATGTCACTATTAGCCACAGAAGTCTATTTACACAAGAGCTTGTTTCATTTGACATTTATTCCAATAACTTGAGAACAATTATTTGCAACTAAATCTAACAGTATTTGTACGAGTACTTTCAAGCTAAAGTACTGCTAAAAAATTTCAACATGCATGTAATTCAATATGTTTACATAATAACATAATTTATTATAAAACCTGTGACTCTAAACACTTTATGGAATATGAATAAAGGAGTCATTCTACCCTCTACTGTAACATGGCCACATCTGAGAAAGGAGAGGCTGCTGAGCAGAAGAGTCCTGTGTTCAATTTTGTTGAAGTGGGTTGGCTACTCGGACTGTTCAGGACTGCTACTGTGCTATCATAGCATTGCTTGATAGCTCAATTCACATCAAACTGCAGAAGACTTGCAAGCACAAGCCATTAGCCACCAACAAACTGGTAGCACAAGCAGCCTTGGCAAAACACAGTTACTATGCAGGTGGGCTCTATTTTAAGCAAAGTCGATACTGAAAATCCAAACATACAAAAGAGATAAATTAGAGAATGGTTATTTGTATTATAAAATGGTTTCCTGCTTTATGAAAGAATTCACAAGTTTCCTCTAAATGGCAGCTCCCCAATGCATTTAAAATACAATTTGATTTACAAAAGTTCAATTTACACGTGAATTTTTGCATAGTCATTGTGAGAAGCAAAGTAAACCTATATACAGTACTTAATTTTCTCTCAGGATTAAGGTGTCTTATTGTATTGATAAGAGACACTTAAGTCAAAATGTTATATTTTAAGCCACTGAAATAGAAAGTAAATATTACCTCTGAAATATGGATATTCCAGAAAATTTAAGTACATTTTTAAATTTTGTATTTACAATCTCGGTAGTAATCTTTACAAAGTAGCACTTTAGATAACACAAGTATATAGCTTTCATTAGGCCATACTATTGGGCCTTATTTTGCAAAAATTTGTTTTATTTTATCTTATTTTGGTGTTTTTTTCCTTTTTAGCTGAGTAATTCTAAAGAGATGTCAGACTATAGCTGGGCTACTTATTATATATCAGTTTTATACCTTACTGCACAGAATCACCTTTAAAAACTCAACTTTTCCTGCATTGCATTACTGTCTCCACTGTTAATCTGGGCGACTGCCATTCAGGTGAGAAACTCCCTTATCAGCACTAAGCTCCTTGACAGGGTGAGAGTGAGTAGTAGGGGAGTGGCGTGGAGCGTGAAGAAGGTGTTGTGAGGAGGGTAGAGACCCTGTCCACTGTGTGTCTCAGGACGCAGCCTAGAGCCAGGCACCCAGGAAATAAGCACTCAATAACTGCTGAATGAAGAAATGAATGGACTGGGAGAATTGTCTGGATGGCTTTCTTCACTCTAGCATCCAACCCAGTATATTTCTGGAATATGTAGAATCAAAATGAATTTTCAGAGTCTGAAAAAATCACAGAACCTCTTTCTTATTCCTTAAATGCTTTTTGTAAAATTCATAAATTATTAAGCCCTTGATGACTTGGAGACATTAAGAAAAATTAAGTCCCATTAGAGGTCAGAGGAAAAAGGAGAGGAAATTGAAGGGTCATTTCTTTACTCACCAGCAGCTGGAGAGAACTAACAAGGCACACAGGTTGACCAAAGTCCAGAACCAAATTAGGCTCTTAGCAATTGTGTTCAGACTGAGAAGTGGTATTTTTGAGTGTCTCAATAAAAACTTTGCCACAGGTATATTTGGAAACAGTGAAAGCAACTAATTAAGAACTAAAATAGAAGGGAATTACCATTTGTCATTTGAAGGGCCAGACATACAGATACGTTCCTGGCAGGGCCCTGGGAGACCGCATTCTGTAGGCTGGAACGATTTTGCTGTGCTGATGCTCATACCTCTTAAAGCTGCATGTGAAATAAAAGTGAAATAGCAATATCCAGCTGTGAAAGATAAAAATAAAAATCCTAAAAAAAAATATGGTCAAAAGTGCTTGAGCAGATAAAGCAAAACAGAATATAGTCAGTGGGGATGCTAGTGAGTTAATAAAACTTAAAGTGTTTATGTTTGCATTAGAAAATAAAGGTTCAAAGTATATGATGTAGGATGATTTTAAATAAAATAGTCTGGAATGCATTCAAATAATTTCATTTAAAAATCTACTGCAAATAAAGTATAAATCTAACAAGGAAGAGGATATAGAATTAAACCATAATTATTAGGCAAAAGAGTTTATAAATTTGAGTTCTTCTAGTAGGCGTCTTTAAAATCATGTCAGTAAATTAATATTAAGGTATCATCTCTCTTTAAATGTAATAAGTTGATTTTTTTTCTATGGACAATGGCATTTTATAGGAGTGACTTTACTTTCAGAAAAATAAAAATGAACACTGAAGTGGAATCACTGCATCAAGAGCTCTAGTCATATAATTTAAGCGTGAAAACGATCGTAACAGAATATATATGCAAATTTGCCTTCACAATCACTTCCCAAAATACCTACCTCTGTATTCTGTATTTATCATTGCATCAAATGAGAGCAGTCAGAAAAGGATTTTTGAAACTCTTGTATATATAAATACTTCACTCAAAGATGAAGTGGTTTCCAGGAGTCTTCTCCACATTCAACTAGCATAATATTCTAGCTCCTCTTCTGTGAAATGTAAAATATCTGTACATTAACTTTCCTGTAGATCATTTCACCCCACCATTTTCAACTTTCATCTAATGGATCGAAATAGGACTTATCACCTCTAATCAAAGAATGAGCATGTTATCTTACCACTGTAGATATTCAGAGATTTTATGTTGTTAAAGATATTTTTTCCTTCAATGCCCTTGACGTTATCATATATACACAATTACCTTCTATTGTTTTTACAGACAACTATTTTACACCAGTAATTATTAATCCAAATCATTTGGATTTAAGGAATTTCTAATTGAAAGCCTATCGCATGAATTGTTTATAGTGACAGACAATATACTATTAGTAATTTTAAAGCTTTAAAAGTAAGTTATCCGTATCCACTTCAATCTCCACATGATGATAAAGGATTATTATGTGCAGTAACCTATTTATGAAAAGGAAACAGTGTGCTTCTTTCAGACGCCATCGCTTGCTTTAATAAGGAATTGAAAAGCTGAACTACTTTATATGCAGATCACCATCCCAGTTGCATAAGGATTTACAATAGACAAAACAAAACTATTTTTTGTTGTAAAGAAGGGCTGTTTGTTTAAATCACACAATCATGTTTGCATCTAAAATTATTTACAGTCTAATAAGGCTTCATAAATGTTATATAGACTTGGTTAATTAAAATCATCTTAATGCTAACACCAAAATGAAAGTCTTGCGGAAGTTGACAAGGAAAACTTCAAGTAACACAAGCCTAAAGAAGGCAGAAGGAAAAAGATGCTTAATGTCTTGGTTTAGGTAACTATTAATCGATTTGGAGACGCAAATGGTACTTGATTTGATAGCACCCCATTAATGCTTCAATTAAACTCAAGAGGAAAATGCTGTTTTGTCAGAAAGTGTTAAACTTGAGAAGGATTATGAGTCTAACCTGTGATCTAAAATAAATAGAGAGTAATGTATACGTTTTTATCTCTGCTACCTTGGATTTTGCAGAGAACTTACTTGGGAAGTTTTAATCTCACCCATGAAGTCTTCCTTCAAGGTCTTTAATGGCTCATATGTCTTTGTTAAATGAGGTGTGTGGCGGCCTCTACTGGTGTGTGTTTATAGAAAATGTTTCAATAGGCAGAAAAAATATTAATTTCAATTAAAAAGTTAGAAATACAGACTTTTTCATTTAAATATATAAAAATACCTAATTCAATGCAGAAAAATATATTACTAGCTGTGTCATGTTCTTTTAATTAGGAAAATAATCTAAAACACTCACCATGTTAGTGTAAAATAATGATTTACAGAAGGGTATTAATTGCTCAGTTCACTCTGACATTGGGTTAAATATATTTTATTAATGAATTATTAATCCTGACTGAGGTGGCTTATTACCTCTAGTCCACTGTTAAATCCCCTTAGTTGACTTAAATAAAATCACTTAAACCCAGAGGAAAGGAAATATTTTATAGTTAAGCCTACAAAGGTCCTAGAACTAGAATCATTTGATGACAGGCTGGTTTCTATAACTCAAGCAAACTGTACGTTGACTTAATACAGCTGACACATCAATCTATTTTACAGTGTTTTCAGTTTCAAAAATACAACACATTAAAATATTTTCAATTTATCAAAGCTAAAAGCAACATTTAAGTAATGTACTTAAAGTGCGAAGGCACTTTAACACAAAGTAGTGATGCCCAGTGGCTATACTCGGTAACTGACGATGGAAATACCATATATCATTATTTACAAAAGAAGTTGTAGTCACAAAAGATCTTTGGAGATCTTCTACAAAATACACTAAATATCCATTTTCATTTGAAAAGTTTGCCTATTCTTTCTTCAGTCACTATAATCTCCTCTTCCCACTCCCACTCTGAAAAACAAAGAAGAAAAAAGAAACAAAACCATAAACAAAATATATGAAGAAATGCATTATAGAAACATTCATGTCCACTGATGGTTCCTAAGAAGAGAAGGGAAAAGGAGAGGGGAAAAAAAAAAAAAAAAAAAAAAAAAAAAAAAAGTGGGGAGGAGAGAGAGAGAGAAATAATTTAAAGGAAAACTTGCAAAAGCAAAATCATTATTTCATCCTATCTCCCAAACATTTTCAAAGTCCCCCATTAACACTGGGAAAGGGAGAACAAAAACAAACACAAAAGCTAATGTCCTTGTTTCCAACAGTTCTCAGAGCAGCATCCTCTGATGCCTTAGGGTTGTAACTGATTTCCCTTCACAGCTGACTGATTGCAGTTTGTTTTTCCAGAACTTCGAGGTAGTCCGGTTCTGATTGCGGCTTAGCTTGCAGTAAAGGATGGTTGGGTTTTGACTGCCCCACAAAGCATTTCCTGGGAGTTCCATATAAAACGGTTTTATTGATTCTGTCTTGGTTTTGGCGTCGAGATTCATAGGAAGGGGCAAACTGCCTTTTAGGTAAGGTACAAAAGTTATAGTGGACTAGGCCTGTGCTGGGGAGTTCCTTGACTCGCTCAGCAATATTTTGATACAGCAGCTCAGGCTCTCTTGGTGTGGCCTGCTTTTCTAGCAGCTCAGTGGCACTTATTGTGTAAGCAGGTGTGGCTGGCTCTTCTTTTTTCTCCTCCAGGTTGCTGTAGCTGAACTCTTGCAGGTTTCGGTAATAGGCTACTGGGTCTCCTTCCTTCTGCATGTAGATGGGGTTTTGGCACATCTGACCCACAGGTGGGGGGATATAGTTGTAGACATGGCCGTCTGTTTTATCGTGAGTCTCAGTGTTGTAAGACCCATACTGTAATTGAAAGGAACTTACGTCTAAGTTGTTGGTATCCCTGGGAACACTTGGCACTCCCTTTCGGCGTTTCAAGACAAAGACGAATAAACCGGCCCCAAAACAGACAGATAAGATGAAAACAACAAGCAATCCCAGAATTAAGACAGACAGTGGAACTTCAGTGTGTAGTTCAGGATAGGAACTAGGAGACACACTAAGCGACCGAGGTGTGTCTGTATTATGATTCATTGACAAGATGGTTCCATCTGACAAGTTTGGGCTGTCTGGACAGATAGCCTCCCTCCCCAGAAATTTTAGTATCTCCCCTGCATGCTTAGCAGGAGATTCGCAAGTCACCTCATTAATGATGACAGGGGAGTTGGCATGTTCTGTCCAGTCTTTCAACCCCATGATGTCACAAGTACAGTCCCAGGGGTTCTCTTGCAGATCTATCTGGATGAAAGCCGGGAGCTGATCCAGAACCCCTTTCACGGGCAGATGAGAAAAATGGTTGTTTCTCAGATTCAACCTGGTTAGGGCCGTCCCCCCAAATATATTATCAGGTAAGGAGCGAAGAAGGTTGTTGTTTAGAAACAGTAGCTGTAGGTTAATCAAAGCATCAAAGGTCAGGGGCTTAATTTCCTTAATGACATTATACTCTAAATAGAGATATTGCAAGCTCTGCAGTCCATCAAACATAGAAGGGTACAGCACTTCAAGGTAGTTGCCATTCAGATAAAGTCTGCGTAAACTGGTCAGGTTTGTAAAGGCACCTTCCTGAATGACCGCAATCCTGTTGTTTCCCAAGTGCAGTAAGTCCAAAGAACTGTATTCTAAGAGGTCATTCTTATAGACAGTTTGAAGATAGTTCCCTGTTAGGTAGAGTTTCTTTGGACTGGTCGGTTTGGGCTGCAGGTCAGAGATATTAGTGAACTTCCTTTCTTGGCAATTTACATTCAGACCATTGTCTGAGCTCTGAGACGTGCAGACACAGCTGCTGGGACAGGTGAGAGGCACAGGAGACTTGGTCTGGTACACCATGATAGGTCCAAAACTTTGCCTGTCCTTTGACACAGTCACTCGGGGAGTTGGACGATTTCTCATTTTGGGCGGCCGGCTGGCTTTTGGAGCCCTGGTTGGGTTGAGAGCAGGATTCATTGTAGGTGACAGCCTTTGGACGTGGGTGTCAGCATGGCTGCCCCTCTGACTGGAGTCACTGGCACTTTTTCTGGGACAGAGGTCTTGTCGGGTCAGCTGGGTCACGTCTTTCCCATGCAACCTAAAGGGAGTTTCACAGACAATCTCTCCCACAAAAACAGTTATGGTGTCTAGCCAAGCCTTGAGAGGAAGTAAGTCACAAGTGCAATTCCATGGATTTTCCTCCAGCTGAATCTCCATGATCCCTCCAATATGTTCAAGGACGCCAGCAAAAGGCATTACTTTTAACCTATTCCCCCTGAGGTCTAAGTGGGTCAGCAGGACAAAGCGGAACACGTTGCTGGGCAGTGAAAGCAGAAGGTTGTCATTCAGGATGAGCACTTTGAGCTTGTTAAGTTTGCTGAATGCCCCGGCCTCGATGGCACTGATGTAATTGTAGTCGGCCTGGAGATACTCCAGGCTCTCCAGGCCCAGGAAGGTGTCCTCCCTCAATATCTCAAGCTTGTTGTTGTTGAGATGCAGTCTTTTGAGAGTTTTCAGGCCACTGAATGCCCCTGTTCGGATCTCCTGTAACCCGTTGTTACCTAGGTGAAGAGTCACCGCGTTGGAGTAATTGACAAATTCGTTTGGATACAGTCTTGTCAAGAGGTTTCCATTGAGAAAAAGCTGATAGATTCGATACTGGGGGGGCTGGAGCAGGCTAACTGTTGTAAATCCTTTGTTCTCACAGTTAATATTCAGTACGTTTTCCTTTTCTTCGCACAGACAGCGGATCTTGCAAATGTCTTTGGCAGTTTTGCGACTCTCCGTCTGTAAGATCCCGGCCGCGGTTAACACACTGAGGAACCAAACGCCGCTCAGCATCTTTAGGCACCTTTGGTGTCAACTCAGGTACCTACAGGCAAACCTTAGGTGGGGGGCAGGGGGAAGAAGCGGGTGCAGGGAAGAAAGAAACAAGGAAGCCTGATTAAAAATGGTAAAGCAAGGAGGCGGAGTGGGAACGAGGGAGAATGAGGGGGTTGGCAACACGGCAGAATGAAATCATTGCATTTTTCAAAGCGGTTTCTTTTCTCCGCTCCCTATTCCCCCACCCCGAGGCCACCCACACACGTGCCCCGGGAACACACATGCTTGCACCTGATTTCCCGGGGGGTCGCAGCCAGCAGCCAAGTCATTAGTAACCGAGTTGTCCTACTAAATCCTGCCCATCTCCTCCTCCCCTGGGGTATCTCGAAGAGATCTTGGGCGGCTCGCCCGTCTTGAGCTCCCAGCAGAAATCGCAATCGCTTTAGGAAAAAAAAAAAAAAAAAAACGCAAAAAGGGGATGGGAAAATCAGGAATCAGGGGGCTGGGGGCAGGGATAGAGGAGAGAGAGAGATAGCAAAAACAGCACGAGGTGGGGGTTACTCACACATCAGGAGAAGACTGAAACCCTCTCCTCTGCAGTCCACCAGGAGTTTAGCATCTTCAGGAAGTGGGAGAACAAGGTAAAATAAGACGCTGCTTCCAGGGGGGATGCCCTGCTTTTTGTTGATTGATTTAATTTGACTGGGGGTGCGCAGAAATTAAAAATCCGACAGGAGGCAGGAGCGGAAGAGAAGAGTTGGAGCGGAGGGAAGCCGAGCTGCCAGGGAGGGACTGGGGTGCAACTCTGTCGGGAGGTCGGAGAGCCGGCTGGCCCGGTCGGCGGGCGAAGGCGACGGCGGAGCCTGGGCGCGCGTTTCCAATTCGGTGGCGGCGGCAGCAGTGCGTCTAGCAGTTTGAATCTGAGAGGCTTTGCAGGCTCCCCGGGACAGGACTAGGGTGACGTCACGGGGGAGGGGGCAGGCAGAGATCCAGGGCGCGCGGTGGGGAGGGTTGGGCAGATGCTTCCCTTCCTTGCAAGTGGCTTTGCAAAGCTCAATTCCCGGCTGCGTCAGTTGATTCTGAACTACTCCACCTCCAACCTGGCTGGCGGCAGGAGCTTCTCCTGCAGAGGGGTTTCTCAGGGAGGGGCCCTCCTAATGGGCTGGCACCTCCTTGGGCCCTTCTACGTGTTCTCTTTCACTACTCCCTCTTTCTTTCACCTACACAATGCCTATGGAGGGCAGGGGTGGGGGTGGGGGGTTCTTCTCCCAGATTCCCAAGCAAGGGAGAAGTGTGTAAGAGTGTGTGTGGTGTGCCTCTTTGCTACAGGACTGGTGCCCCACTTGCTAGCTCCTAGCTCAGATGCTCTCTGTGCAGAGAGAGTGGGGTGTGTGTGCATGCACCAATGTGTCTGTGTAGGAGGGTGAGGAGTTCTCTTAGGGGATTTATGCTTTACATACAGAGCCCTGATTCAGTGCTAAGAGAATTCCTTTCTGGGTGGTGACCCGCCAAACAGATATTTGCCTGGACTCTGAAAGTCAGCTCAACGTTAGCTTACAGACTGAGAAAAACAAAAACAAAACCCTTTTCTCCCTGAGGTTTATACTTAGCCAGATAATGAGGTTTAAACGTGCGCTTCTTGCCTGGAGGAAGGAGAAAAGAAGTGGGTGTCAGAAAAGCACTGCCAGGCTGAGTCTCAGCTGGGAGTGGGAGCCAAAGGAGGGGTGGTTGAGCCCTCCAGGCTGCAGGGGCAGGGGAGCTAGGAGAAAAGAGGAAGCTGGTGCAGGAAGACTGGCTCCTGAGAAAGAGAGGAGATGTGAAAGGAAGCCTGGCCCGAGACCTAGCTTACCTGGGTTCTGATCTGGCTCTGTTGCTAGATGTGACACTAGCTTCTGGATCTTCCTGTCTCCATCTGCAAAAGGTGGGTAGGTAGACCGTATGAGCCCTCCCAGCTCTGACATCCAATGTGGGTTTAAATAGCCTTTCCAGAGCATTGCTAATGACCAGGTGTTGGATTTTTGCCTTCATTATCTGTTTTCTCCTTAATTACTGTACAGCTCCTTGGACCCAGGAGTCTTCATTGTGGAATCAATTCACAAGGGGTAAATAATGTCTGCTGTTGCCTGGAAAGGCCTTGGTTGCCTCTAGTAGGAAGGGGGAGATGGGTCAGGAAAAGGAGGGAATCAAATAACCAGGGAAAAGGAATTGACCAAATGATGTTCACTTCAGCTTACTTTCCTGGGGACCCACTGCCTGATCAAATGTGGCATAAACACAGATATAACAAACCACTTGACAACAGAACACCCCCTGCTTCTCCCCTTCTCCTTCCTTGTTAAGCTGAGGTCCTAGGATTGTTCCCTTTATACAAGCTCCTTTCTCTCTGGGAAGGGCGGGGGTAGTTTATAAACTTAGACACTAAGGCAACCTGTAGCTGCGGTGATCTGTGCATTATTTTCTTGGGCTTTCTCCCTTTCTCCTTCTTCTTCTTCTAAGAAGAGCCTTGGACCAGGCATCAGGAGCCCCCTTACCCTCTAATTCTTGCTTGGCCTTTATTAAAATACTTTCCTTCTGGAGACTCCAATTTTCCTTCTCTATAGAGAAGGGCAAACTTGAGATGAGTTCTGAGGCAGAGGGACAGCCCTGCGGATGGCCTCCCACTCTGTATTACAATTGCATCATTAGATGGAAGCAGTCTGATGCAGTGGGAGCACAATTAAGCTCCCTTTCCTCGCAGAGGAGGCATTTGTTTCTATGTATTTCCAAATGTTAAAAGCACACAGTTCCTACAGCAATAAGATTTATTCATTCAGTCATTCATTCAGCAAACAAGTATTATGTCCATATTTAACTGAAGTAAAGATATGAGAGCCAGAGCCAAACAGGACCTTAGAAGTCAGGTTCATTTTACAGATGAGGTCATTTCTCAACCAGGGAAAGTGCTGACTTACTCAAGAAACTACAATTAGAAACAAAACCCAGGGATTATTAGTCCCAGTCCATCATTTTTCCAAAAAGCACACTACTGCGTAATATGAATTAAGAATCTACTTAAACTTAAATAGTGGTGGTGGTGTTTTACTTAAAGTTATCCTTTTTATTTAAAAAAATGTATTTGAAAGTGAAACATCAAATACTAGTTTCAGTTCTCAGATAGTGATTTCTTTCAAGACATTGATGACGCTTTCGATATTCCTTGAGGACAGATTATTTTTGCTAAAAATTTCAGAGAGAGAAGAGAGACTCAGAGAGAAAGGTGGAGGTGGTTGGGGGCTCATGAGGTTCTTGAGACCTACAGAATCAAGGAAATTCACTGGTAATCTAACTGTGGGAAGGGACACCGGGACCCTGAGGGGGTCTTCCTTCCTGCCTGTCTCTCAGAGTCCACAGCTGCTTTCCAAAACGTAGTTACTAGGAACAAATCAGCTTGAAACGCAATAATCACTTTAAGTAAGTTTCATTTGGCCCCGTGTCTTCTAAAGAACTGCCTCAACACCCCCCTAGGGAGAGTGGGCTTTTAAGGCTGTGGAAAGGTTCAGGGTGAACTGGGACCCCAAGGGAGGCAAAGGCGGTTATTAAAATAAGGAAAACGCTCCCTCTCCTTGCTGAGGCGAGGGAGGCTTAAAGAAGAACTCCGTGGGTCGCCTGTCTCACTCGCATCTAACCCAGTAGAGCCTGGCTCAGGTCTCCAAGGATTCCACAGGACACGGTGGGTGCCGGCGGGCTTACAGCCCACCTCCGTCCCGGCCGCCCATCAGGCCACGAGGGGGCTAAGAGGAGTCCGAGAGGCCAGAGAGGGGCCACTGCCTGCCCGCAGCCTCCTGTTCTAAACACCCGCCGCCCGCAAGCCGGGTCGAATCCCATTTCCGAAGGGCGCTTCCGGGAGACCAGGTGTCTCCGAGCGTCCCAGATCGCTGGTAACTGGGCACCGGCCGCAAGCGCAGCCCTACCTTCCCTACCCCTACCTGCTAGACGCCTGGTGCGGTGCCCGGCATGCGGCCCCACAGCAGCGACGGCCACTCGGGCTGCCCTCGCCTTGGGGCTTGGGCACTGCAGGCCGACCAGAGGCTTCTAGCTCGCGCCGGGTGCGTGGGCCCTCCCCGGCCGCCTGTGCCACCCCGCTGCGCCACGCGCGGAGCCCGACCACGCCCGCGCGGACGGTCCGGGGGTGAGGAATCTCTAGTGGGGATTGAGGGTAGAGGGCGGCCGCCAGCGAGCTGCCCTCCGCGGTGGCGCCCAGCCTCCCCACGCTGGTCCCCCTCGCAAGGAGAGGTGGCCGGGAAAGGCAACGGACTGAGGAAAGCCGGCTCACTGGCCTCGTCGCCACCGCGTCCCTGAGTGCTCAGAACTTACCCAGCGAGCGCGCTGCCCAGATCTTTCCCCGGAGGCGCCCGCAGCATCTGCGACTCGGTGAGGCAAAGGAACCGACACCGCTTCGGACTGGCGCAGCCCAGGAGCAGGAGCACCGCGGGGAGCGCGGGCGGCGCCCCCAGGGCAGGCAGATCCCCACCGGAGCGGCTAGCCAACGGGCAACGCTTCTTGCAGGAAGGAGGGAGGGAGGCAGGCGAGAGGGAGGAGGGAAGTAAAGCGGGAGGGAGGAGAGGGGAAGAAGGGAGGGAGGAGGGAGGGAGGAGGGAGGGAGGGATCGCGGCCCCTCTCCCTCACTTATCAATCACCCCGCAGATTGCACCCAGGACGGGCATGTAAGAACCCACAAAGGAGCCGCTGCTCCATTTCTCTGACAAGCGCTGCGGAGCACTGCTCACGCCTCTCGGCCCCTCTTGCCTGGAACTCTGCCCAGCCCTTGCGGCTTCCACCCTGGGCTGCAGCTCGGGCTTGGTCAAGTGAAACAAGAATGGCACAGGGTCGGTACCGTGTCCAAGGGGACACTAAGACCACTGGGTGGAAGTTAACGACAAGTGAAAGAGCAGTCAGCCGTCCGAGTTGGACACCCTCCGGGACAGCTGCCTCCCCTAACTAGTAAGCGCCCAATCTTTGGGAGTTCGCAGGCAGATATTTCAGAACCTCCTACGAGGATCGTAAACAAGGACTTTCAACATAATATAGAGCTGAACTTGAGTTGTGCAAGTGTGTTAACAAAAGCAAGCCCTTAGCAGCGTTCCAGTGATTGATTCCCTTTATTCTTCACGACGACGTTGCTGGGGTCGTCTAGAGCGTTATTTTTGCCATCTTCCCTTCCCTTTTCTCCTTTCTTCTTCCTCTTATTAGTAGTCCAGGTGGTTGTGATTCTATTAAAGGAAGGCGCTCTGTGAAAAGAGTCAATGTAGTTCAAGCCGGAGGTGCGGTTTTTGCCAAGAGCATTGCGGTTCCCCTTAAGACTTGCTTTCTCTAGGGCCTCTCCTCTACTCTTCCAGAGTATTAGAGATAAAGTTGCAGTTTGATAAATTTATGCCAGGAGTAGGGAGTTCATTTGATGATATTAAGGCATTTTCCCCTCCATCCTGTAGGAGAACGTCATTAATTCAAGTCGTCACCACCGCCTATCCTTTTCATGTCTATTAGAGTCTGCAAAAACCCGAATCCTTCTCAATATCTAAAAGCGTGGAGGTGGAGAGCAGACGGGGAGGCGAGGAGAGGGGTGCAAAATTAGACCCAAAATTACCTCTCCAGCTAGTGGATCTGCACTGGGATTTGTCTGTTTTCATATTTCCCGTACCTCACGTTCTCACAGCACTGACAACCACTTTATTCTTGTCCTTCCCGTGGGAATCTTTTGTGCTTCTCCTGTCCTCTCCTTCTTGGCTTTCTTTCATAATGGTTTTCTAAGGAGATTATGCTGGGCTTTTTGAAAAGAAAACTACTGGTAATCTTATATTATGAAGATGTACAGAGTTTGCTTTAATAATAGTCAAAAGAATTATAATCATATCTTTGGAGTTGTAAGGGTCATTACTGTTCCTTTTACTTCATTCTTGAGAAAGCCTTTTTGAAATGTTCCTACCATTCAGAAAAGCAACTTCAGAATAACATAGTTCTCACGTAAGCACATGGGCAGTGTATGTACGGTTATATATTCAGAAGCATTGCTCTTCTTTTTACAATATCCGTATTAGTGTAAACATCCAATGTGCTCTTTGCTACAGACTAAAAACAGTGAACTGAGCACATCATATTATCAACTAAGTGAGGTCGGTTAATACTGTTACTTCTGTCTTTACCATATTTCTGACTGTGTCATCTTTTCATGTAGTTTTTAGTAGATGTTATAAACAACTGCAAAACATGGAGCTAAGAGGCCATTCGAATACAGAAATAATGAGACAGTCATGCTGAAAAACTGAGACAGTTTACTAAGAAGTGTGACGTGTCTGTAGCCAAAGGGAACATACAAAATAAGCAATAACTTCTATACAGATTAGAGGAGGAACATGGTATTAATGATGAAAAGTGATACTTTATTTAGATCCAGTAGTAACATGTAATAGATGGCATGCATCAATTTTAATTAGCCTTGTAAGCAAGTCTAACCCATTCACCAGCCTTTGAAAAGCATTTAGCAGCCTGCCTTTCCACATGGGACCACACTGATAGTAAGATAAAATTAAAAAGAGCAGACTTTTCTTTTTGTCAGCATAAAATTTTCAAGTAGGTAGATAGCTGTACTTTGAATGCACAGACACAAAAATTGATGAGCAATATAAAACTTTCTGAGAGGGTTTTGCATAGACAGTTGTAATGGAGGAGAGTTTGAAGCCTGTGAAAAATTTAAATATATCAATTTATTTGAAAGCTGCTTTATACTGAATTTTCTAAAAGTTTCTGTGTTAGAGGAAAATTTCCAAATAGAATTGAATACTAAAGATACCATATTCATGTACTTCTGTTGATTAATAAAAATCACATTACTCTTTTTTATAGTAGCACTGTAAATGTATCTTTATATCCATGTGCTGTTTTCTTTTTAAAAAACTTTTATTTTAGGTTCAGGTGTACATGTGCAAGTTTGTTATATAGGTAACTTCCATGTGGTGGGGGTTTGGTGTACTGTGAGCTATTTTCTATTGTAAAGTTCATGTTACTAAGCAGCACAGAGATCCCTGATTGGAAAACTAGTGGAAAAATAGAGAAATAAAACTAAATCTTGCCTGGGTTTTTATAGTTTCATTCTAAGATTAGAAGAAAACCAGAAATTTCATCTAGGATGAATGAAATAAAAAGCACGTATGTTTCCAGGATGATGCAAAGGATGTCCTATTACTGTGTAGTACATAATTTACCTGAGAATGTTGCTTTTTCAACTTCCTCACACCTATCTAGAACTAGAAAGCTTCCAAACATATCAAAGAAGACAAAATAGAAACATCGTGCAGAGTCAGTAATTCTAAGACAGATGTGCTGCATTTTCAGTGAACATTGTTTCTTTTCAACCAAAGGTTTCAAAGAAGAGTTCCACAGAACAAATTCCTAAATAAAGAAACACAACAAAGAGGACATGCCCTTAATATTAGTAATTATAGTTTACAGGATATTGTAGACTTTTGTTCTTGATGTTACTGAAAAGGTGGATATTTTTAAATTCAATTCAATTATTTGGATTATTTGGCAGGCATTTTGGCTTGGTTGAAATAGTGCCGGGCCAAGACCCAGAGCAGTTTTTCTTTTAATCAAATACATATCCGAGCCCTTGGAGCCCAATGACCAGGGTTCAAATTCCACCCGTGCTACTTTCTCACAATGGGACGAGAACAGCATTACACCAATTTCAGTTCCCCATGTGTAAAACTGGCACCTACTATGTGGAGTGAGTAAGGATAGGATGTATACAGAACTCTTAGACATTGAACGGTGGTACACGTATGTGCAAATAAATCTTAAACTGAAAAATTTTTAAACTCACTTCTTAAAATAAATAAATTATACAAAACATTTTATATCTGTTTTCCATGTTTCTCATGACAATCCTCAACAGGCCAGCATGATTATCCAGACTTTACAAAAGAGGAAATTGAGACTCAGAAAATTTAAGTAACCTGCCCATACTCACATTCTTGGTGAAATGGTTGATTTTAGTCAGAAACCAATATCTTAATTTAAGTTGGATAATAGAATTAGCATTAGAAAAAATATTTAAGATTCCTGTTGGGGCCATGTAATGTCAAATATTTAAAAGAACTTCAAAAAATTCCACCTTTTATTTTACAGATGTTTTCAAATAGTTACATATGTGTATACATCAAGGTTCAACCTCAACACTATTGATATATTTGGCCAAACGATTATTTGTTGTGGGAGCTGCTCTATGCAATGTAGAAGGATTAACAGCATCTCTGGCTTTTGTGTATATGTGTGTAATGTACATATGTATATTATATTATATATAATACATGAAATTATATAAATTATATGTATTATATATAATTATATGTATTTATAATATATATAATGCTGGTTATTATTTGCAGCAAGGAAAGACAACTATCAAATCAATGAATCGATGTTCTGGTTACAATTTTTAAAAAATAAAATATATTATATAATTTGTATAATATAAATATAATGAATTTATATTATTAATAATATGTCGATAAATTTTATATATTATTATTTATATGTATAAATTTATATTTTATATATTATATAAATTATGTTAAATATAATATATTATATATTAATTTATATTACATAATATAAATTTATATTATGTAATATAAATACATGTATAAAATGTGTGTGTATATAAACACTGTAATATTTTTAGTGCTTAAACAATTCAAAGGAACAAAATGCACATTATGACTTAGCAACAGAGCAAAAGCTAGATTCCAAGCTGCCTGATGCTCTGCTTTGTGATCTACTAACTACACTCTACACTCTTTCATGTCTTATGGCCCAAGTACTATCAGTGGAGGCAGGTGATGCATACTGGTGCTGCTCCTCAGAAAGAAGTATATTTTACACCATGATCCAGGGGACAGTCATGAATTTTCCGAAACAATATTCCCCTAATCATGGCCCTGAACTCTGAAATATTATTCTATTGTAGTCGATTTTTTAAAATGGATGACTGTGACCCATTAAACTGAACTCACGAGTGACTATAGATTGCCTCTTACAGTTTGAATAACACTAGCACACTGGAATGGGCAGGAAAGGAAGGAAAATGGGATAGAAAGGAGAAAAGAGGCAGTAGATCAAGATGGGAAGTAAAGAAATAGAAGGAAAAGACAACTGCATGTCGTACAAAGTTGTAGAAAGACGTATGGTGCCCCCATCAGTTACATCAAGTGCCACTTATTAATGACACCTGTTCTCTAAGGGCCCTGGATCTCCCTCTTTTTTGACTGAGTCCAGTGATTTATCAGTAAGAACCATATTTAAGCTTACTAGACTTGGGAGCACACATACATGGCAAAAGCCACAAATTTAACAGATAAGGCTCAGGACAGCATTAGTAGGTATTTCATCTATCCTGACACATTCTGTCTTATTAATTTTGCTGCAGCTGGAAGTTATATTTTGGTTTGGAGTTACAACCTAATGTGTTCAGGAGGAAGCCAAATTTATTAGGTTTGACGTTGCACTTTATTGGAATGGTATAATGCAGTTGAGCCTCTCTAATAAGTTCTGTTGATTTTATTTATGTATTTCTGTTTGGCTAGTATAAATATATGGTAAAGTATGTGCTGTGGTAGAGAGTTTAATGCTGACTCTGCTGGAAAATTAAAAAATGTCTGCATGGAAGATGCCCATTTCTAAAGAGTTACAGTCAGAGGAGCAACTACTCAGGATTTGCATTAAGTACTTCTGATTTTTAAAAATGTCATCATTTGTGAAGAGGACTAGTCTATTAATAGGAACAAAATGGCAAGGATGACATACCCTAGATCTACCTGAAGTTGTGATTTGCACAAAATAAAGCAGAGTTTAGAAATTGTAGGTTTAGAAATGAGGCAAGTAAGATATAGAATGTAAATAAAATCATTTCCAAGTAATAACTGGATGCAACATTCAACCATCACTGCAAATCAATGCGAGGAGAATGGATGTTTTTACCTTTAATCCTGATGACTTATTACTCAGATGTGGTATCAATTATTTTTGTCCCCTTCTATTTTTCATCTCCCAGGCAGTTTCTTAAGTGAGAGTACAATTACATTTGGAACACAATCCTCTTCACCTGATTATGGTAAGTCAGGTAACCTCTTAGTCAGATGTAATGGCCCCAGGACATATATTAAGTAACTTTTGCATCTGCCTTTGGTCTTACTATATTCCTAAGCGAATTGAAAAGAAAATGAGCCTCAAGTTTTATGAGTTTTAGGTTACCTAAATATACTTGAAGTTCTCTTAGAAAAATAGCCTGAAGTGTATCTGAGGTGGAAGAACTATATGCAGTATCTCGAAAGCATCACTTTGCGGTAATCTCAGGAAACCATGACAATATTGAAAGCACAATTATCACCAAAGTTCAGAGTTCGAGGACACAGATGGACCATAATACCTATATTAAATTAAACATCCAACTTTTTGATCAATTTTCAGTATTAATATGCAAAGCACCTGTATTAGTCTGTTCTCACGCTGCTAATAAAAACATATGCAAGACTGGGAAATTTATAACAAAAAAAAGGGGGGGGGATTTAATGGACTCACAGTTCCACATGGCTGGGAGGCCTCACAATTATGGCAGAAGGTAAAAGGCATGTCTTACACGGCAGCAGACAAGAGAGAATGAGAACCAAGTGAAAGGGGAAACCCTTATGAAATTATCAGATCTCATCATGAGACTTACTACCACGAGAATAGTATGGGAGAAACCACCCCATGATTCAATTATCTCTCACCAGTTCCCTCCCACAAAACGTGGGAATTATGGGAACTACAATTCGAGATGAGATTTGGATGGGGACACAGTCAAACCATATCAGCACCTTAAATAATTTTAAAAACCCACCATAATATATTAATGTAACTGATAATTCTATGTAAAAAGTCTCAAAATACAGGGGAACAGGGCAAGTGATCTACAATTAAACTGCAGACTTACAAAGCTTCTTTCATGCATGTTCAATTCCTATCTTTCATTGAAATACCAAAGTAATGTCGTATTTAAGAATTTTCTACTTGCAAAATGCTGATGACTATTTTGGGTGTAAAAGCACTTAATAGCCTAAGAATTTGTGTTTTCTGTATGTGCCTATCTATCAATACCTTTTTCCTTCTTTCTTCCCTTCTTTTCTTCTTTTCTTTCTTTTAGAGTTGATTTGGGAATTCCTTCATTCAAGTTAGATGTTTTATCAACAAAAAGTATAAACACTACAGGGAGCAGTCTATATTCTGATAAAATGATTACTTGAAATGGGTCATCACTACATGTAAGTTTCTACAATAAAGATATCATCATGAATTTTTGTTGTTGTTGTTGACAGAGTCCCACTCTGATGCTAGGCTGGAGTGCAGTGGTGCAATCTCAGCTCACTGCAACCTCCACCTCTCGGGTTCAAGCAAATCTCCTGCCTCAGCCTCCCAAGTAGCTGGGACTACAGGTGCATGTGCCACCATGCCCAGCTAATTTTTGTATTTTTAGTAGAGATGGGATTTCACCATGTTGGCCAGGATGGTCTCGATCTCTTGACCTCGTGACCTGCCTTGGCCTCCCAAAGTGCTGGGATTACAGGTGTGAGCCACCACGCCGAGCCATGATTGTTATTTTTGCTAAAATTTCCATAGGGTTTTAGAATGGTAGGATGGGAAGGGGATCTAGATTCAGCATACCTTATTTTGTAGTTTGTGTTCATCTCCAACATCCATATCCCCTGGGCCCTTGTTAAACAGGAAGATTTCTGAGCTCCTCTAAAATCTTACCAAATATAACTTTCTGGAGGTGAAGTCTGGGAGTGGTATTTTTATAGGACTCTCAAGGGAATCTGATGTAAATGTCAAGATCCATTCTAGTCCAACACCTTCATTTTATAGATGGGGAAAAGGAGGCTCAGAGGGGTGAAGTGACTTTATTCAGTCATACAGGCAGAGTCAAAAGAAAAATTCACATCTTCCAACCCTCATGTAAGTGCCTCTGCTTGGTTTTTGGTGTTTTGATACTTTAATTTTAGAATTATATTTTTTTCATTGGTGTTCAGTATTAAAATTTACCATAGCACAATACACTCTGCTTATGAACCATGTGATAATAGGCCTGCAAAAAGTGCATGCTTGGTCAGCCACATTAAGCAATACCATTTTATTTTCAAATTCTTTTAACTAAAAGTTTATTGCTTATGTTGTGCTTTGGGATAAACTACAAAAAATGGAATAAAATGCTTGGTAAATAGTTACTGAATTTTAAAAAAATGAGCACAAATCTCCATATTGAGTTTGGAAAGATTTACTTCATTATTTTCACACACATGCTAAAATGTCAAACTTAATGAAATCTGAAGTAGCTTACTTTTCATGCTATCATTTACTAGATCTACTGAATAATTCTGAGGATCTTGCAGGGAGACCCGGGTCCATAATAGCTTTTTTTTTTTCTCTTTCATTTTGCATCTTCTTCATTTCAAAATTTTGAGTAGAGTTATATAAGTCCTTCAGAATAGGCCTCTGATGCATGGCGGCTGAGAACATTATCATGAAACTCTCTTGACCTGTAACTGTCAACTTCAAGATAATTTCTGCTACAAACTTTTGAAGATAAAATAGAACATCTAATGAACATTCAGAAGAGGAAGATATATATCCATTTCAAGTAAGCTGACCTGGATTTCAGCTTCAGGATCTCTTCTTGACACATTTATAACTCATTTTAATTGCTAATAGGTACTGTGTGTACACACCCAAGGCAGAATGGGACTAAGCCTCTCAGATTTACAAAGGTGAATTAACTTAAAATTAAACAATAGGTTTTTGTGAAAAGACATTTCATGTGACATAATCTAATACTGAACCAAATAGATGTGATTGACAAGCCCCAATTATCCAAGAAAGTTGAAAGGACTAGTGACATTTTTATGCCCCATCTACATTACTTTAATTATTTAAAAGGGGAATTTGGTGATTTCATTTGCATAAAGTGCAGGTAGTAGAAAGTATGTGGGCTTTGGAGTCAAACAGATCTGGATTTGAATTCCAACTCAACTGTCTAACCAAGAATGTGAGTAGGAGTGTGGGCATGTTACTTAAATTCCCTGAGTCTCACTTTCCTCTTTTGTAAAGTCTGGATAATTATACTGACCTAGTGAGTATTGTTGTGAGAAACATAGAAAAAAGATATAAAATGTTTCATACTGTACCTAGTATTTAGTAGGTGAAAAGGGAAACATGTTATCCTCCAAGTGTCCTTAGCTTGGTCTATAGAGCAGGGAATACCATCCTTCTGGAAATAATAGGAAGAGTCTCTCTCTCTCTCTCACTCCCTCCTCTCTCTCTCTCTCTCTCTCTCTCTCTCTCTCTCTCTCTCTCTCTCTCTCTCTCTCTCTCTCCCCTCTTCCTCCTCCTCCCTGCCTCCCTTCTCCTCCTCCTCCTGACTCCAAGAAAGAAGTGATCTCCCTGGTGAGTTTGAGAGAAGAATCTGAACAAGCTTAGCTCACCGTTTTTTGTGTCCTTTTTTTTCTTTCCAGGGCCACCTACTCTCAGATTATGCCCAGCATTGCCTGGGACTGGATGGCTAAATTTAATTCAGAAGTCTTTGCTGGGAAGTCCAATTATGACCATAGACCAAACCAAGTTATTGAATTTATTGTTAACAGTAATGAAGCTAGTATTTTGAGCTCCATCTGTCTGATACTTGCATTTACTTCTTAATTAGTTATGAAACCACAGTGTATTTAAAACAGTTAACATGATCACCAGTTGCCCACCAGTAGGCAGTCAATAAATTATAGCTATTATTACAGAAGTTTTTGACTGTACCCTCATGCTTTCTGTAGTAATTTGATCTATTCAATATACAAAATGTCTATAACTTAATGAGCTCCTTATAGTGTCTTGCTGTATACTTTAATTCCTTATTAATTAATTAGGAGAAAAATGGCCGTTAGTATTTCTTATCTAGGTGAGTAGCGTAACTGCCTCACAGCTTGTCAAAAGTGAAATTAACTTCAAATTGAGAAGAAATGTTAGGTTTGCTTCTCTCTCAAGGTCAATTTTGCTTAGTCATACATTGTATGTATTCTTTCTAAGCCCAGACAATGTCTAATATATCAAAAGTAACTGGATTTAGAGGTATTATGAAGTAATAGTCTTCATCATAAAAAGACCAATTCTCTCATTGTAGCTTCACCTGGTTTGTGAGAAAATGTGCACGTGTGTGTGTGTATGTGTGTGTGTGAATTTAATTGTCATTTATATTTTGTGACATGAATATAGCTAGTGGCAGAACACAAATGTGTGAGTCCAAGGAAAAATATTTGCAGTAGGATCCTTACTCCTTGGTAGGTCAAAGAGTTCTTTATCTTTCTGTTTTAATTAAGATAATGAAGGACTGAAAAAAAGAGACAAGAGAAATACAGACAATAACATACAAGATCCCTTGTTCCTACCATGTAAATTGACTGTGTTAAAAAGACCAGAAGCAAATGTGAATATTATCAATATAAAAATAAACAACATAAAGATGAAGTTGGTTTGTATCTTCTCACCAGTTTCATTCTTTTTACCTCTCCCCAAATGCAGATATGTTGATGCACATAGATCCAGTTTCTTTTAGATAAATACGTACATATTTACTCATGGGCAATATATAGGCTTGTTTTGTAAGGAAAGTAATGTATGTATTATTATCTATTTTAACTCATTTCTTTTATATTTTTCCATGTTGCTACATAGACACCTATTTAATAACTCTTTCAGTTTAACTGCAACATAGTAGTCATCATATAAATACATCAAATTACATGTATCAATTCTCCTAAGATGTTTCCAACTTTTTCACCAATACAAACAAGCCACATTCTTGCAATAAATACCTTTCCTCCTCATCTTGCCTTCAGTGTTCTGAGTAGGTGCCTTTTTTTCCTTCTGTAGTGCAGACTCCTGTGTTTTTTTATCCCATAGCATTTAACACAATTTATAACATTATATTTAGTTATTTTATTTGCCTTCAGTGTTCTGAGTAGGTGCCTCTTTTTTTTTTCTTCTATAGTTCAGACTTCTGTTTTTCTACTCCATGGCATTTAACACAATTTATAACATTGTATTTAGTTATTTTATTTATTGTTTACTTCTTTTACTTCTTCTTCTTTTTTTTTTTTTTTTTTTTTTTTTTTTTTTTTTTTTTTTTTAATGAAGTCTTGCTCTTGTCGCCCAGGCTGGAGTGCAGTGGTGTGATCTCGGCTCACTGCAACCTCCACCTCCCAGGTTCAAGCAATTCTCCTGTTTCAACCTCCCGAGTAGCTGGGATTACAGGCACCTGTCACCACGCCTGACTAATATTTTGTATTTTTAGTAGAGACAGGGTTTCATCATGTTGGCCAGTCTTGTCTCTAACTCCTGACCTCAGGTGATCTGCCCGACTCGGCCTCCCAAAGTGCTGGAATTATATGCATGAGCCACCTCTCCTGGCCTATTGTTTACTTCTTTTTAATGACTAACTTACTCACTAGATTGGTCTGTATGCAGGAACTGCATTTGTTTTTGCTGCATTTTAAATGACTGTCATATAGCATATGCTCAATAAATATTTGTTGAATAAATGAAAGAAATCAGAACAACGAATGGATGACTTGTTCCTTAAGAAGGATCATCTGTCAGGAATTTCCTTATTCCTTTACAAAAATGTATTTCTGGCAGGCCTGCACCAACTGGTTAGCTAAAAATTACCTAGACCTCTTTGGTTCCCCCTTGTTACTGTGGCTTAGACTTAATCTTGGATTTCTCCTATGTGAGATATAATCCAAGAAACCAGACCATGTTTCATAGATATGTCATTTCTCTGAATCTTAGAGTCACCAGTAATAGAAGTGAGTGTCATTGTTTGGGAATATAAAGTCATCCTCAGAAGAAGATGGACTTTAAGACAAGCAAAAGCTACTACAGCAGATTTTACATTACCAGTAGCCTTTTAGTGACTGTTCTCCATTGCTTGGTTAGTCAAAGGAGCCCAATTTTTATTCCAGGACATTGCCTCTCAGAATGAGTGCTATCATTCTCAACTTCTTTGCAGCTAAGCAAGCCCTGTCACTAAGTTCTGGCCAATGAGAGTGGAAGTGTCATTTGGGAGCTGTGGGAAGTCTTCTTTAAAAAGGAGATGCTTGTCCTTGTTCTGTGCTCCTTTGATACTGTTTCCATGGCCATCTTGGACCATAAAGACTAGGGCTACGCTCTAGGGTGGTGGAACTCATTCCCAGAACATGCTGGGGTCCCTTAGGACCATGCAGAACCATCATAGTAGCCCTCAATTGCCTATCTGTGGGCATTCTTTTATGTTAACTTTTATTTTAGGTTCAGGGGTGCATGCGCAGGTGTGTTACATAGGTAAACTCATGGGGGTTTGTTGTACAGATTATTGTCACCCATGTATTAAGCCTAGTACCCACTAGTTATTTTTCCTGATCCTCCCCCTCCTCCCACCCTCCACCATCCTATAGGCACCAGTGTGCCCTGTTCCCCTATTATGTGTCCATGTGTTCTCATCGTTTAGCACCCACGTAAAAGTGAGAACATACAGTATTTGGTTTTGTGTTCCTGCATTACTTTGCTAAGGATAACGGCCTACAACTCCATCCATGTTCCTGCAAAGGGTGTGATCTCATTTTTTATGGCTGCATAGTATTCCGTGGTGTATACGTAGTACATTTTCTTTGACCAGTGTGTCATTGATGGGCATTTAGGTTGACTCCATGTCTTTGCTATTGTGAATAGTGCTGCAGTGAACATACACTTGCATGTGTCTTCATGATAGAACAATTTCTATTCCTTTGGGTATATATCCAGTAATAGGATTGCTGGGTCCAATGATAGTTCTGTTTATCTTTTGAGTAATCACCCCACTGCTTTTCATAATGGTTGAACTAATTTACATTTCCACCAACAGCATATAAGCATTCCCTTTTCTCTGCAACTTTGAAGCACCTGTTATCTTTTGATTTTTTAACAATAGCCATCTGGACTGGGGTAAGATGGTATCTCGTTATGGTTTTGATTTGCATTTCTCTAATGATTAGTGATGTTGACCTTTTTTCATATAACTGTTGGCTGCATGTGTGTCTTCTTTTGGAAAAAGTGTTCATGTTCTTTTCTGAATTTTTAATTATTTGTTTTTTGCTTGTAAATTTGTTGAAGTTCCTTATAGGTTCTGGATATTAGACCTCTGTTGAATGTATAGTTTGCAAATATAAGCTCCCATTCTGTAAGTTGTTGCTTTACTCTATTGTCAGTTTCTTTTGTTGTACAGAAGGTCTTTAATTAGGTCACATTTGTGAATTTTTGTTTTTGTTGCAATTGCTTTTGGAATCTTTACCACCACAAAATCTTGGCCAGATCCTATGTCCAGAATGGTATTGTCTAAGTTATCTTCCAGGGTTTTTATATTTTGGGTTTTACACTTAAGTCTTTAATCCATCTTGAGTTGATCTTTGTATATGGTATACAGAAGGGGTCCAGTTTCAATCTTCTGCATGTGGCCAGCCAGTTATTCCAACATCATTTATTGAATAGGGGGTCCTTTCCTCATTGCTTATTTTTGTCAACTTTGTCGAAGATCAGATAGCTGTAGATATGCAGCCTTATTTCTGGGCTCTCTCTTCTGTTCTATTGGTCTATGTGTCTGTTTTTGTACCGGTACCATGCTGTTTTGGTTACTGTAGCCCTGTAATATAGTTTGAAGTGATATTCTTTTTTAACATGAGAATTAAAATCCCACATTCAGGTGACACTAATTCAAAGAGATATATTTAGTTAAAGCAATACCATCATAGAAATCTTGCCTTTTGACAAAAAATATCTATGCAAACTGGCACAGAAGCCACTTAATAGCTATGTAAACCTAAGAAGCTAACTCTTAAGGCTTACTTTTTTCTTTTATAAAGCTACAGGATAAACTCAAAATTATATAAATTCTTTGTCTGCTATAGAATTCTGCCACTAGATCTAAATACAATCACTCTGGATTGTTTTGGGGCTAACATTCAGAAGAAATAAAGCCTGTCTTTACAGCTTGGCAAAAGTTCATTAATTGGATTTTTTTTTTTTTTTTTTTTTGATCATTTGAATGCAGGGTAGCCTGAAGTTTATCTTTGTACTACCTAAAAAAAACCCTCAACAAATCTGCAAGGTAATTGTTGGCTTACTTTAGCAACCAACTGCTTCCTAATTGAAACTTGGCAGCTCCTATTTGCATAAAAACAGTTAATGTACTAATTTTAAATGATTTTTTAAAAATCCATTTGCTAAAATAGTCTGGCAAGACCTCATAATGTTACTCATATTGTAGTGAGGTGGTCCAAGACAGAACCTCAATATTTCTGATTCCTTGATGACTGGTAGTAGGGATAAAACTGCTTTTCCAAAATTGCAGGAAATTAGCTTCCTAGGGCTGGAAAAGTAAAAATGGGGCTGTGCCTTTCTTGTCCTTCTAGAAGGGATTACTTGTGAGCCTTATTGTCATGCAGAAGAATGTTAAGTACTTATTCTTTGTCCTCTGGTATTGGAAGTAATCTAAGTGTAAATAATTCATAGTGGGATGCTAACTTATTCTAATAATAAAAATTATATACTTTTGGTAGGGGTGAAGGGGTGGGAATCCAAGTCCTAGTTGATATCTAGAGATTTTCTATTTCCTCTGACCTGACCTAGGACAAATGTGTTCAAGATTTTTGGAACTGGAAAGAGAAAGATAATCAGAAGAAACTCTGGCAGCTGGCTTGAAAGAGACCCTACATATTGTTATGTGTCCTGTGGGTTTTAGGAGCAGCTATTTCTAATATTAAGCTAAATTTTCCTTTCTGAATTGTAATATTCTTACAAAATTCTCAAATTTCCAGTACAATGTGTTAACCACCAAACCTGATCGCAGGTTCGTGTTAACACTACCTTGGGGAGGGGAGAAAGGGACTCTGCTGTTGAATTTAGACAGAAGTTTTTGAGAACTGGTGTGGCTTGACTTAATAATAAGCAGATAGATGAGATTCAGGAGTGATCCAGAGACATTGGAAACCGCAGTACGGAAACAAAAGAAACAAGTAGAACAGATAAATTTGTACCCTCCAAGAATCACTCAAAATACACAGGAGGGCTCTATATTACTCATGGTCACCTGGGTGAAGTTGCAAGTTATTTTACTTAGATGTTTAAGAAAGGTGATTTCTAGAAGGCTAGAAACTTGGGGCACTAGGTTTCCAATGATAATACAACTGTCATTTCTATTAATTGTCTATTCTAGTCCCATTGCAACATGCTTGATATACATAATCTCATTTATTGCTCCAAACACATATAAAAGGTAGCACTGTTTTTATTACCAAATGAGGAAAATGTTTAGAAATACTTTGATAATTAGTTTGTCTTATTTTATGTTCTTGTAATAGAAGTATATTTATTTAACTCTTTTTCACCAGTTAATTCTGGCCTTCTTTGCAGTGGAATTTGAATTGGCATTTTGATAGGCAGATTATAATACAACTGGTATAAGTTATTGATGGATAGAATTCATTTCCAAGAAGAACATAGAAATATTTATGCAATTCCAACATGTTTTTAAAATATTAATTATGCTTAAAATATGTAAGGGAAGAGTTCTTATGGCTTATAGTTAAACTAAACTTTTTTTTATAATTGTATTTCTTGTTATAAATCATGATGCAAAATAACAAAGAGAATATTGTGTTTAATTTTTTAGCATTAAATGACTAAAAGTTACTGGGATTTATTAATAAGATTTATGATTCACATTCTATTACCATTTATACACTGAGTAGAATGAATGTTTATTCCCAATATGGTATACTATATGCAGCAAAAAGAGGCTACTTTAGTAATGAATAATAAAGTCAGAGAAAATCCTCATGATGAGCAATATTTCAGTTGCCGTGTCTGCTGCTTTTCTTAAATCCATTTATTTTTACTACTTTGCTACTCTTTCCCTATGAAGGGTTTAATACTTCTTTTTTCTTCCTTAACCAACTCAATAGTTAAAGATTATATGGAGAAATGCACTTAAGTCTAAGTGGAAATGCCTAGTTGTGAAAGTCTATTGGCTTTTCTTAAAATTAGGAGAAAAAATACAAAAAACTAGCCGGGCGACGAGGCGGGCGCCTGTAGTCCCAGCTACTGGGGAGGCTGAGACAGGAGAATGGCGTGAACCCGGGAGGCGGAGCTTGCAGTGAGCTGAGAGCTGGCCACTGCATTCCAGCCTGGGCGGCAGAGCAAGACTCCGTCTCAAAAAAAAAAAAAAAAAAAAAAAAAAAAAAAAAATTAGGAGAAATATTTATAGTCATACAAAAAACAGAGTTGGTTGATTACAAAGGAGAGTAGACTATGAACTTAAGTGAGCTACTTTTGTCACCTTATCACATGCACAATGGCACAAAGTTGAGTTGTGATATGATATAATTTGAGAAAGGAGTGATTATAGCATCTTTATCATTCTCCCGCCCCCAGTACCTGATAACTCCCCCCATTGAATCACTTAGGAAGCTCTTGGAGTTGTGTGCCTGATGTACGGCAAAACTGTAGCCTCCTAGATTCATTGTGGATTCAAGTAGGAGGGAGAGGTGGTCAAGCTGCCTAAAGACAAAACAGGTCATAGCATAGGCAGAGCTTAAGCTAGAGATCAAGGCAGATAGAGAAGTGGTGGGGGCACTTGTGGATAGGTTGACAGAATTAGAACCAAAATCTTATTCTTGGGCAGGAGGCAAAGTAATTTAAAATGACTTGGCAGATTGCAGCAGCATCCCCAAGAAAAGTCTAGATAGAAACAGTGGACAGGAGGCTGTTTCACTGAGCATAAGGTAAGAATGGAGCAGGCCTTCAGACCGAGTTTGAGATTGGGGTCTTGGTCCAACAAGATTAATTTCCAATGGGTCTTGTGGCTTTTCCAAGGGTTTACAGCAAAACTTACCTCCCAGGATATAAAGGGTCAAAACCTCTTTGGACTGACAGTTTCTAATCTCCAAGGAAGGAGGCTGGATGTCTGCCCTCTGAGAAGTCCCCAGTGCCCATTGCATAAAATGATAACACATTCTCTGGATGTGTTATAGTCTGGGCATGGGGTTTTGAGGAGTGTTTGTGAACCACCTGGGTACAAATTCCTCCTTAGGGTCATTGCCTCCATACTCTATTTTTACAAAATTCTCATTTAAGGGTCCAAACTTCTCTCTCTCTCTTAGGTCCTGACAGCTAGAATCTTGGCAGTCTATTTTTTAAAGATGCTATGTTTCTTAAGCCTAGCATCATCTTAGTTGTATAAAAAATGTACAGGCCAGGCACAGTAGCTCACACCTCTAATCCCAGCACTTTGGGAGGCTGAGGTGGGCAGATCACCTGAGGTTAGGCGTTCAAGACTGGCCTGACCAATATGATGAAACCCTGTCTCTACTAAAAATACAAAATTTAGCTGGATGTGGTAGCAGGTGCCTGTAATCCCAGCTACTCGAGAGGCTGAGACAGGAGAATCACTTGAACCCGGGAGGCGGAGGTTGCCGTGAGCTGAGATTGCGCCATTGCACTCCAGCCTGGGCAACAAGAGCGAAACTCTGTCACAAAAAAAAAAAAAAAAAAGAGAGAGAGAGAAGAAAAGAAAAGAAAGAAAGAAAAGAAAAGTATAGTACTGGCAATATCTCTGGTCATTTTCTCTGCCGTCTCTTTTATCTCTAATTCAAGGCCTTATACAGATGTCAACAAATATTTATTGAATGTGTTTTAGATAAACTTATCGGTATTCAGCACTATGAGAGATAAAAAAGGCACTCGTCATATAGTAATTTCCATTGAGGACTGTTTGGTCTTGGAGAAAGAAAATATACCCACAAATATTGAAATAACCATTCACAGCAGTATGTAATTACAAACCAAAGTAATGTGACAGCCAATTAGTATTGCGTGGTTTGGAGTGATCCCAAAAATTTCATGTGAAGAAGGAAGAATCTCTAGGGCTTAAAGAATAAATGTTTGAATTTGTATGGGAAAGAAGGGTAGTAGAATCTACTTATTTATTTGACAAACATATATGATGCTTACTACATACAAGGTGCTCTTTTGAGTACATCACAAGTAGTAACTCATTTAAGGCTCACAACAACCCGATGAGGAAGACCAAATCATTAGAAAACCGAGGCACAAGTAGGTGACAGAACTTACCCAAGATCATACAACTAAGTAGTGGAGCTGGAAGTTGGACTCAGATTGTCTGACTCTAGAATTGTCCTGCTCAATCTGGAAGTCACTGGTGTCTATTTAAATGTAAATGTACTAAAATTAAATAGAATTAAAATTCAGTTCCTTGATTGTACTAACCACATTTCAAGTGCTCAAGAGCCACATGTGGCTAGTGGCTACTATAGTGGACATCAGAAACATAGAACATTTCCATCATCACAGACATTTCTGGTGGACAGCACTGGTCTACCACCCATGCATTTAACCATTCCTCTATGCCATCTCTTTCTGAGGTAATGGTATGAGCAAACATGTGGAGGGTGACTGCATATTTATGTGTCCTCGTATAGATAAATACCTTGGGCTACAAGAAAGATCAGAAGAAGACTATTTTGTGAAAACAAGAAATGGAGGCTGGTCTCGAATGCCAGGCAAGAAACTTGATATAATCCTTGACAGATTAGCACATAATTAGAAGCTTAAAACAGCACACACTTGTCTCACAGTTTACGTGGGTCAGGAGTCCAGGCGTACTTAGCTGGATCCTCTGCTCAGGGTCTGAACAGGCTGCAACCAAGATGTCTGACAGGGCTGTGGTCTCATCTGAAGTTTGGATTTTTCTCCCACGCTTGTTGGTAATCGGCAGAATTCAGTGTCTTGGGTCTGCAGAACAAGGCTTTCAGCATTTAGTCTTTTTGCCATTCCCTGTCACATGTTCCACTATACAACGTGACAGTCAATAGGAAAGTATCTCCTGCTGCTTCTCCTGTCTCTGAGATCTGGGCTCAGTTTTCAAGGGCTCATCAAGGAAAATCTCCCTTGTGATTAACTTAAAGTCAATTTGATAGAGACCTCAATTGGTTATATCTACAAAATCTCTTTACCTTTCCTTGTGTCATAGCATACTCACATACTCATGTGAGTGAAATCCTATCATATTCAAGTATTGCCCATACTCAAGGGGAAAGGATTCTATAAAGTTCATACACCAATGGGGTCTTTTAGAATTCTTGATACAATTTCATAGGTTTTAAGAAGTAAATGAGTTTTTTTGAGTAGGGATGTTATAAGGTGGAGCTGTTATGCTTTCAAGAGGCTGTTTATTTCCTCTTAGTTATTTGACCTTCAATTAACATATTATATCAATTTATAACCTTACTCTTTTGGTCAAACAATCTTGTCTATGAATACATAATCCTAGAAGGAATATTTACATGCCTTTTCCACCTAATCATGCTTAAAAATCAAAATAATAACTTTGTGGCTTTTTTAAATTACAAAAGTGACATGCTGATTGTAAAAACAGTAAAATGATACAGAAGCATATTAACTATACAGTAAAATATAAAATTAACCTACCCCCTATGAATCTCTCCTTTCTCACTCTCCAGAGATATACTCTTTCAAATTTTTCATGAAGCACGTACAAACACGCATGCTTCGTGTGTTTTATTTTTATACTTATTTTCTGCAGTGTAGCATGGATACAAACATATACATATTCTTATAGAGAAATAGAGACAGACATAAAATTATGAATGTGAAGATTTAGAGATAGTTCTAAAGGAAAAGCTATTATAAAGAATAAATGTTCAGATATAACTCCTTATCTTATCCCTATAATAAATTGTTGTTTGGTCTAACCCTGATTTTAGCCTCCTTAGAACTCAGGAGAACCCATCTCTAAACTCACCTGAATCTTTAATCTGTGTTTTATGTCAAGAGCTATTTTCAGACCATAATCACAGCTCCGGTGCTTTAAAGCATCAAGGCAATTCGATATCAAAAGGATTTGACTTTGTTCTTTCTAGGTAGACAGACAAAAATACCTACTTGAAATAATCAAATGGCAGCAGAGTTAGCTCTCTAATCCCCACTTTCTCTCTGGATTAGGGAGGATGAAGAAGAAAATGTTCAAGGAGACGAAAAATATCACATCTCTCTGAAGTCATATACCCATGGCTTTTTGATACCCTTGGCTTGTTGCAGAGACTCAGTCGTGTCACTGGTTCTAGCACCAACCCTGTTCCTTAGGCAGTCAGGATTTAAGAAGCTGAGCCAGATGTTTTACTGTAAATCATCTTTTCTGCTCATACTAATATGATGACTGAGTTCTAACAATTACCTTCTTGTCTTGTTCCTTATTATTAAGGTAGCATGTGGGGACATTTTGTGAAGGAAAAGGATGCTATTGATAACTAAGTTGAGACCACAAGTTTAAAGCTGAAATGTCACATGCAAACTTGGCATATAATTGCTCTATTTATGATCAATTAGTATCAATGAACAATGACAATCATACTGCACTTTCATTGAGGATTTTCCTGGTAGTGTAAGAAACACTTTCTCTTACTGTGTCTCAATCCTCACATCCAACTACCCTATGGGATAGATGCTAGTATCCTTTTCATTTTACAGATTAGGACCCCAAAGCATAGGATAGTGAAGTCATCTAAGTTCCCATGGCTGAGTTCCCACATGAAGAGAAAAACTGCAGGGATTTAGAGAGAGTGAATGGTTGTATCAGTTCGCTTGTAAAGAAGGATGGGGGCTGAAATGAGAAAAAATGAGTGATGCTATCGATGAATTCCATAGCTGGTATGGCAACACCTTCAGCTGGGACAGTTTTTGAGGGGAGAGTTTCTTAAGGAGGCCAGGAAGATGTGGGTTAATGGATTATTTTTGTTGCCAGTGCTGAGTGATTCTTCTTTGGAGGACAGTCCATTATTGGGAAGATGAGACCCACCCATCACTTCAGGCTCCCTTCCAACACCCCAGAATCTCATCTGTAGCATGTGAGGCCAGCAGTACACTGCAATGCCAGATAACCCAACCACATCAGCAGTTCTCCAATGCCATTCTTCTCTACCTACGGAACTTGTTAGGACCAAGCCAGGCTAGGTAATTTATGTCTGTTTATGTAGTCAGAACTCCAGTAGCACTTCCTCTGCATCCCTCATTTTAGCTCTAAACATGTCACCTTTTATTACCCCCCAGGTATTTCTTGTATTAGTCTTATCTCTTAGAATAGATGGTAAGCAGCTTATGGGCGGGGATCATACCCTTTTGGCATCTCTCCAAGTGACTGCTACAGTGCCAAGCACAGATACTCAACGAGACTTTTTTTCCTCCCCCTTTTATACTAGTTTTCAAATGCTGTTGTAATCAATTACTACCAACTGGGTGGCTTAAAACAATACACATTTATGATCTTACAGGAAGTCAGAGGTCTGAAATGGGTCTCACTGGGATAATATCAAGGTATTGGTAGGACTGCCTCCTTTTGGAGGTGCCAGGACAGAATCCATTCCTCGCCTTTTCCAATTTCCAGAGACCACCTGCATTCCTTGGCCCGTGATGCCTTTCTAAACCTTTTAAGCCAACAATGCTGGTCCAATTGTTCTCAAACTGAACTATTATAACCCTGCTTCTGGCGTCCCATCTTTTTCCCTGATTCTAACTCTTCTTCCCTGTTTTGCTTGTTAGGATCTTTGTGATTACATCAGACCCACCCAGAAAATCCAGGATAGTCTCCCCTTCTCACAATCAGGCAGTTAGCAGTCCAAATTCTACCTATAACCTTAATTCCCCTTTGCCATGTAATGAAACATATTCACAGGCTCTGGGGATTGGGATGTGGACATTTTTGTGGGGAGCCTATATTCTGCCCCATATCTTTTAATTTTTTTTGAAAAATGTTCAAATATACACAAATGTAAAGAGAGATAGTAATCCTCTTTTCTCACAGCTTTGGACTTAGTTGACTTTTGAGGATTATTCTGTGAGTGGTTTGAATATTATTTCATACAATGAATACTGCTCAAACTTCTTTCTTATTTATTTTGTAGAGACAGGGTCTCAGTATGTTTCCCAGACTGGTCTGAAACTCCTGGCTTCAAGTGATCCTCCTGCCTTGGCCTCACAAAGTGCTAGGATTGCAGACATCACACACTGTACTCAGCCCAACTTTAGTTCTAAAGTATTTCCATTTCTTGTTATATAAAGTTGAGATTATAAAGTGTTATTTCAGAGTTTTTTTGTAGATTTTATTTAATATTAATAATGGTTATAAATGTTAAACGGATATTTATAAGTACCTTTAAGGCAGAATATGGTATTTGACACTTGATTTTTTGTATGTATATATACAAAACCCAATGCTTGGGTTGTAGTTTATATTTTAAGACAATCTATTAGGTTGCTGTAAAAGCAAGAGTGGTTTTTGCAATTACGTCTGCACCCAACCTAATAAAACCAAAATTACTTTTGCACCCAACCTAATATATTATTGAACCTAACAACACATAGTTTTTGTTGTTGTTGTTATTGTTGTTTTTTTGACAGAGTCTCACTCTGTGGCCCAGGCTGGAGTGCAGTGGCACAATCTCAGCTCACTGCAACCTCTGCTTCCTACATTCAAGTGATTCTCCTGCCTCAGCCTCCCAAGTAGCTGGGATTACAGGCACATGCCACCATGCCCTGCTAATTTTTGTATTTTTAGTAGAGACGGGGTTTCACCACGTTGGTCAGGCTGGTCTCGAACTCCTGACCTCAAGTGATTCGCCCGCCTCGGCCTCCCAAAGTGCTGGGATTACAGGGATGAGCCACCGTGCTGGCCAACAATACATAGTTTTAAAGTAGTAACTGCTTCAATTGTATGCATTTCCGTAAGAATTTATAAGATTTAAAATGTAAAAAGCATTTTAAAAATTCCTTGATAGCTCCACTGTAAAGTATTCAGATGCTGTTTTGCATTGGTGCTGTCATTCTTCCTTATCTATTCTAGAGCCTTGTATTACAAACCACAATTCTAGCCAAGAGACCTACTGTGACCGGTGTTCAGCCTTTGCTGTCAATATTTATGACAGTAGATCTGACTTTGTGTATTTTATATACACGAGTGTTTGTATTAGTCAGGCTAATGCTCATTTTTGGCAGTAGCATACCACCTGAAATTTGCAGTACTGTAACTTAATATGGGTTTATTTCTTGTTTGCAACAAATGTGCAAACGAGCTGCAGATATATAATGTGCATATATGTAAGGTTAGACTGCAAAATGTAGTTTTTCTGTGTGTCCCGGAGAAAAATGAAAATACATGGTGAATGCATAGTATTTTTTCTGCAACATTTTGTGAAGAGGATTTTCAGATCTTAGATCTGGAAGAAAACTTTTGGTATAGCATCTTATTTTATGGAGAGGAAATTGAGGTACAGTTGAGGGGGTAGCCTTGCCTTAAACAAGAAAGTGCCAGGCCAATATCCTAACATCTAGTATCTAGATAGCAACTGGAGTTAATTCACACCTTTTCTAGCATCAACTGGTCTAATCTTCTGCCTAGTGGAAAATGGAACTTCCTCAAAAGTACCCCTGACATCCCTATAAGGAAAAGTTGATTCTTTTTGAGTTAAAGAATGAAGACAGTACACATTTGCAAATACTGAAATAAGTGTGGATATGTAACTTCCTAATATTTTAACATAAATTTTAGCTCTTAAGTCATGAAGTAGCCTGGCATTAGTATTATTTTATGCTGCTGAAAGGTTTTTATTTGCTTATTAATGAGTCTTGTTAACATTAAGTAGCATTTAAAAATATGCATGAGATATAAAACTAGAATACTTAATATTCATACTTGTTATACTTTCACATCTTGACAAAGAGGTCAGGGAGGAAATGGCATTTGTGTTCTGCAAAACCACTATTTCCTTTTTAAAAAAAACTTATTTTAGGTTCAGGGGCACACGTGCAGGTTTTGTTACATAGATAAACCCCCTGTCACAGGGGTTTGTTGTACGATTATTTCACCACCCAGGTACTAAGCCTAGTACCCAATATTTACTTTTTCTGCTCCTCTCCCTCCTCCCCCCACTCCACCCTCAAGTAGACCCAATGTCTTTTGTTCCCTTCTTTGTGTCCATTTGTTCTCATCCTTTAGCTCCTACTTATAAGTGAGAAGATGTGGTATTTGGTTTTTCTGTTCCTATGTTAGTTTGCTAAGGATAATGGCCTGCAGCTCCATCCATGTTCCTGCAAATGACATGATCTCATTTTTCTTTGTGGCTGCATAGTATTTCATGGTGTATATCTACCACATTTTCTTTATGCAATCTGTCATTCATGGGCATTTAGGTTGACTCCATGTCTTTGCTATTGTGAATGGTACTACAGTGAACATATGTGGGCATGTGTCTTTATGATAGAATGATGTATATTACTTTGGGTATATAATCAGTAATGGGATTGCTGGGTCAAATGGTAGTTCTGTTTCAAGTTCTTTAAGGAAGAGCCACACTGCTTTCCACAATGGGTGAACTAATTTACTCTCCCATCAACAGTGTATAAGCATTCCCTTTCTCCACAACCTCGCCAGCATCTGTTAGTTTTTGACTTTTTAATAAAACCATCCTGACTGGTGTGAGATTGTATTTCATTGTGGTTTTGATTTGCATTTCTCTAATGATCAGTGATATTGAGGTTTTTTCATATGCTTGTTGGCTGCATGTATGTCTTCTTTTGAAAAGGATCTGTTCATATCTTTTGCCCACTTTTAAATGGGTTGGTTTGTTTTTCTCTTGTAAATTTGTTTAAGTTTCATATAGATGCTGGATATTATTAGACTTCTGTCAGATGCATAGTTTGCAAAAACGTTTGCCCATTCTGTAGGTTGTCTCTTTACTCTGTTGATAGTTTCTTTTGCTATGCATAAGCTCTTCAGTTAATTAGATCCCATTTGTCACTTTTTGCTTTTGCACTATTTCTAAATATTTCCATTAGTATTCATATTAGCAGTAAGTGAATGAACATAAAAATCATCTGTAAATTGAAATGCTTCTGTAATAAATTTGAGATTTTCATTTTCTGGAGCATATAATTAAATAATTTCAGGTCTTGCAATCTTATTATTACCATGTAGTCAATACATAATATATATACATTACACACATAGAAATATTTGGTTCAGGGGGCTGGAGTGGGATAGCAAATGGAGAATTATAAAGAAATAAATACAAGTTCTGTGAGATTATTATGTTATTCTTTTGTTCTACTGTGGGGCATCAGAACTCTGCATGGCTACAATGGGATGAATACTCTTTCTCCATACCTATATTCGTCAGCTTTCAACCAGATCTGCACGTTTCACTTGAAAAAATTTTGGAGTGCTTGATTTTCTCAGTTCTTGTCAAAACTCTTCCTGTGTCTATGCACATCCATAAACAGTGGCCCACTGTAAGCTAGTGTTTGTTTTAGCTATATTGATAAAAATGAAAGGTACACATCTTATACCGTATCTAGGGTGTCATGGCCACTCAAGGATGCCACACCCTAACAATTACAACAGCAACATCAACCATAGCAATACCTAGCAATTGTTAGATTGTTATGTGTCAGTCAATTATTGACTGTTCTAAGTGGTTTGCATACATTAGCTTACTTGATCCTCAAAACAAGAGTATGCATCTCTCATATGTTCCTTTTCTTCCCAGAAGTGTTCAGCAGACTTGTAAAATCTCACTGTCCAGAATTCCATCACTTGCCCATGTCTAAACCAGTCATTTTCCAAGAGGTATAAAACCAGCTATTCTTGGTTTAGAGGCCAATCAAAATTCATCACACAAGCCTGGGGAAGGACATTGCAAATCAAAAGAGGTTGAACAAAACCTTGGTTGTGCTATCGAGGAAGGAGGGAGAGGTATAACTGTAGGGTAGAAATCCAACAGTGTTTACAACAGTAGCCAGGGAGAAAGGCAATTTCAAGACATTCTTCAAACACTAAGTATTGAAGTAAAAATAAAATTCAATTAATATTTTTACCACCTAAAAATAATGATCATTAAGTAAATGTTGCAAAATTTGGGGGCACCTATAATTAATTTCTTCTTAATAGTTTGCAGTATCACTCCAGACAAATTAACTTGAACATTTAGCATTTCTTTTTCTGAATATGACAACCCAGTAATAACATGTTTAAATTCAAGAAACCAGAACTGTGATTCTGCACTCTGGCTTAGTACATCCAAGATGTTCACAGTCTGACCTAGCTTACTTCTTCCCATTACCAGGGTCCAACAGGGCAAGGAGAAACATTTCAATAGCCACTGATAGCATTTAGAAAGCCCTTCAACTCCTGTATCAGAAGGCCAAAGAGCCAGGTACCCACAGACATTATATGGACAGCAATGTCTCTATAACACTTATTTTTCCCAGGGTAAAGAAAGGGTACAACCTTCTTTCTTTATTTCTGTTTATAGTCAAAGCCAATTGACATTACAGCAATTGCTTCCCAATCTTCCCAGATATCTGAGATCACCACCAGTTTGCACAACTGTGAGGGTACCTGTGAAATTCAGCCATCTCGTAGGCATCTCTTTCTTTCAGACAGGCAGACGGATAGACAGACAGATGGATAGGTTTTCCTATCAATGCTATTTATTATAGTTGAAATCATATGCTATTATAATTGTTTCCTGTTTTTTTTTTTTTTTTTTTTTTTTCACCTAGCATTATTCTCAGCTTAGAACTGTGAGTTCTCCATAAATCTTTTTGGACTGTTTCTCTGATATGTGAGTCTTGACCTGGGCCCATTGCTGCCTGGGGCTATATTCACTTCATTTCCCTTGCCTACCAATATTACCAAATTTATCTTTCCCTATGTGTCCATCTCTCTTGGTCATAGGTGATTAATAAAGCACCATAATGTGTTTCTGTACTGACAAAATCCACTTTGCTCCAAACAGCACAAACTCTTCTATTTTGCTTCCTGTGGAAGTGATACACTTATTATACCAATGTTCAGGCATTCTACTCTGGAATCACCTTCCCAACTATTTTTCCATAAACAGTTATAATTAATTGTATTATTCTCTTGCCAGACCTTGCTTTTGACCAAGACAAAGTTGATCTTTTATTTTTTCATCAGTCTTAACTCCTAATGTCATTTGGATTTTTTGAAAATTTACCTTAAACAGACAAAGAACAGCCAATGACTATTGAATATACTTTTTAATAAGGCATGATGTAGGCATTTTTAAATGACTGTTATGTTGAGAGAGTGCCAGGGACTGAAATTTATGTATTGTGAGAGGTCTATTTCAAATCCAGCCCCCATCCCATAAAGCATTCCCTAATCATTGCTAGAAGTTATTTTTCCCTCCTTACCCTTGTGGATTACTCATAAGGTACTTAATTATTTGTGTGCAAATATTTAAAAAGCAGGGTTGACCATTGCCCGTTAACCTATACATTCAGCTTGTGTGCTATTCAGCTCTCCACCTTTATGCTAAGCTGCAGCTGCAGAGGCAGAACTCACAGGAAATACACATACCCGAGCACTCCAGAAGCTATTTTATACAAGTGGATTTTATAAATAACTGCAAGACCTTCTTATCTATCAAATCTCAACATCCAAGCTTCCCTGTATTCCCTGGAGAAGGATGTGCTCCCTAGAAGATTGCCAAGAGACAGGAGAGAAGAAAGCATTCACGTTTACTTATTTGAGTCTTTAACTCAGACTTGCCAATGTTTCCAAGTGCCCTGACAGGTAACTCATGATTACTGAACGGCTTATCGGAAAGAAATAAATTAGAATTGAGATTTCCTGTGTTGTGCTTTATCTGCATTTCCAGAAGTAAAGTGTGCTTTCAGGAGAAATAAAGGTCAATGGACCACATTCATTATCAAGAAAAGAAGATTATAAGAGGAATTCTTGGCCGGGCGCAGTGGCTCACGGCTGTAATCCCAGCACTTTGGGAGGCCAAGGCAGCCGGATCACCTGAGGTCGGGAGTTTGAGAACAGCCTGACCAACATGGTGAAACCCTGTCACTACTAAAAATATAAAATTAGCCAAGCGTGGTGGCACATGCTTGTAATCCCAGCTACTTGGGAGGCTGAGGCAGGAGAATCGCTTGAACTGGAGAGGCGGAGGTTTCGGTAAACCCAGATCGTGCCACTGCGCTCCAGCCTGGGCAACGAGAGCGAAACTTCGTCTCAAAAAAAATACTACTACTACTACTAATAATAATAATAAAGAGGAATTCTTGAACACAGTGCCATCCAAACAAAATTTTGAGCAATAATAATATTTTTCCTTCATTTAATCACATATTTAAAGTGCATGTGAGTTTTTTGATGGCAAAGGTGGAGGAGGAGAAGGGGGCTTCCCAATCTAAAGATGACAAATAGTGGCCAAGTGGTACCCACTTGGTCCTGACTTATATATGTTCTAGGCGTTTATCATGGATGTGGATGTGTACTGTGTGGTAATGCATGACAGGCTCTTCAGAATAAATCCTATCCTGGCCATTTCTCAGATGCATCTTAGCTGGTTAAATAGCCCGTAGTCCCTGCTTCCCAGAGTAAATTTCTTCTGCATCTCAGTTCTACCAGTGCTTTTTAACCCACTCATCTCCTTTACTGGGTTTTCAAGGACTCCACTGACAGAGTGCTTAGAAGTGCCAAAAGAAGTATTTCACTCTGGATGGAGCTTTTATTGTTTATTGTTTGTGTGTGTGTGTGTTTTGTTTTCTCTCTTCATTTATTTGTCCCTCAATGATTCATAAGAAGATTCACGTTACCTCACAATCTTCTACTTTCTCAGGAATTAATATCTACACCAAGAACCCTCTCCAGGCAAACTGCTTTCCTCATTTGGAGAGGAGTTCTCAGGACTCTAAGAGCCCAAGTCCTAGTCACCAGCACAGAATGCTGAAGGAGATTCAAAATTCACTCTTCCAGGATGATCATCATGGTCGCTCCATAGTTCAGTCCTTCACTTGAGCTATTGCCTTTGAGCTTCTTTAGGGCCCCAAGAAGGACCTTTCTTCCCCTTGGCTGTTGGAGCCAGGGTTTTCAATCTTGTTTCCTCAATCAATTCCATCTCATCTGCTTTGTACCATTCAAAATTTCTTTGAAATCTCTAGTATACTATCTGTTGCCTTTCTGATTTCTCTGGCACTGCAAGCGCTTCCTCACCACCCCCCAACTGTAAATGATTTTGGTAATTTCAAGGGCGCTTGGCAGGGAAGAGAAACAGATCTGTGTGGCTAATTCACCTTTTAAAATCTGGAGCCTAGATTTCTCTTTATCTCTTTTTAAAATCATCTATTAATGGGAATGTACTTCATGCCTTATTTATTAGACAGAAAGAAGTCACCCTTGTTAACTATTCTAGTATAAAGAGCTTCCTAAGTACTTGACACAAATTATCAGCTCACCTATCTAATTACATAATCAGCATCTGAGCTAATAGCCTTTCAATCAGCCTCTCTTGCAGCTCAATGGTTGCTCCGTTGGACTTCTTCCTTGCTCATACCAAACATTGAGTCTATGGCTTTTTGGATGGACCATAGGATGATTTATTCCCCATCCTTTTTGGTGATGTCCTTTCTAAATATAATAACTATGGAGATAAGCTATGGTATTTACTAGGAGCACATGAATGTCATAACATCGTCAATTTTCCTACCGTTGCTTCATTATATTTGTTTGCTGAACACAGAGGTTTGAAACATCTGTAGTTAATAAAGTCATTTGAGAGACTTTAAAGGCAAATTGAGCTGAAATATCTCATTAAAAAGCATTCTTTGGCTGGGCGCAGTGGCTCACACCTATAATCCCAGCACTTTGGGAGCCCGAGGCGGGCGAATCATCTGAGGTCAGGAGTTCAAGCCAGCCTGGTCAACATGGCGAAACACTGTCTCTACTAAAAATACAAGCGTGGTGTCATGCACCTGTAGTCCCAGCTACTCAAGAGGCTGAGGCAGGAGAATTGCTTGAACCTGGGAGGCGGAGGTTGCAGTGAGCTGAGATCATGCCACTGCACTACAACCTGGGTGACAGAGCGAGGCTACAGGAAATTCTCTTTTCTTTCTTCTAGCAATTCATCCCTTTTATATTCTCAATTCTGTCTTTCCAGAACAGCTGATTGTTGGTTGTTAGACTGCTTGTACTAAGTTTCTGTTTTTTAAAAATATTTCTTCTCTTAGTTTTTTTCTTAGTTTCATTCTGTCTTTACTTTCCATTATTATATTTTAATTAACTTTTTAATTTCAGCAATCTTTTAATTTTTGAGAATTTTTTTATTGATCTCTAATCATACCTGTTTCATAACATCTTATTCTTGGTGGTTTTTGTTTGTTTGTTTGTTTGTTTTGTTGTTGTTTGATGCAAAGGACTTCCCTCGTGGCTTGCTGCCTCCACTCCCTCAAAAACTGAGTACAGCATACTGGCTGTGGCTGTTGTTGCCCTTGATGCTACACCTTTTCACTCCATTTCTTTTCCTCCTCCTCTCCTCCTCTTTCTTTTCCTCTTCTGTTCTTTGAATCATTTCTATTTCCTTTGATATCACTTTTTTCCATTTTTAGATCTTAATTTTTCTCTTTTGTATCTCATATTTTCCTCATATCTGTATTGATACTTGCTTGTCCATTCATATGTAAGAATGAGGCAATAGAAAAGCTGTGAATTTTCTGCTCTCACATATTTCTGGCTGGTTAACAACAGCTTTCATTTTAGGTTAAATTGATAGAAAATGAATATTTTGCTTTGGGATCCATAAATGTCAATATGGGGGTTTTGCTTCAGGATACCAACTCTCATACTAATTTTCCCTAGGTGACTCATTTCATTTCATTACATTAGAAAAGAACCCTCTTTTATCTTCCTAGAAGGTAAACACCTGCCGGACTTGTTCCGCATATCTATAGAGGAGAAGGTGGGTAATGGGTATTTAGATCTCAAGATAACCATTCTACTTTCAGTCTTTCTCATTTCTGCCTTCTGTAGTGCCTGTCATTTCTGAGCTCTGAGTTCTCCGGCCTTTAGCAGAACAGATCTACTCCTTCTTTTGCTACTGCCTTTTCACACAAATTGTAGTCTTTGGCTTCCTTACTTGTGGCTCATCCACTTTTAATTTTCCAGATATTTGTTGTTATTTTTACTTGCAGATGTTTCTCCTATCCAGCTTCTTCTCTTGGTTCTTATGAATTATTACTTTGTTTTTTCTTTACTGTGATTTTCATTGAGTTTTGTAAAGGGAAGGAGGTAAGCACCTAGGTTTGAGCCTATGTTGAAAATTGCAAGTCTTAAACAATTGGTTTTAATTTTTACAATTAAATAATAGTAAAATCTTTAAACAACTGGTAAGACACTGAGTTATTGTGCAATAGGTGTAAAGTTTTAGTTATGCAAGATGACTAAATTTTGGGGATCTGCAGTACAATATCATACATACAGTTAACGATGCTTGATTGTACACTTTAAAACTTATTAAGAGTATAAATCTTACATTAAATGTTCTTACCATAGTAAAAAAAATCAATAATGAAAAAATTACAAAACATTTTTAAAAAGTGTAATATCATAGGGTCTTCTCTCTTGTCGATAGTTTCTACTCTTCAAGCAATGATCAATGGCATTTTCAGTAACCAGAAACATACACTCCTAGGCTTGTGAGAAAACCAGCTTATCTCTGCAAAATGAGTTTAGGATCATGGTTATGAGGTACTGACAAATGAAGATCAGTGAGTGAAAAGAGAAATTCCGGAGGATATATCAGATAGGATTAAGTAAGAAGATACAGAGAAAGAAGCAGAGGAAAGAAGCAGTAGATTCAGAAAATAAAAAATAAAATACAAACATAAGGCAAGGGCAAATGGAATTACGTTTGGAGATAGGACCAAGTAAATCTTAAGAAATGAAGTAAAAATCATCAGATGTTGCATATGTCGCCCAGGAGAGCATCCCAGGTTATCAGGAGATTTTGAGGTGCTCTGGTTTAAGAAAAAAAAAATGAGAAAAAAATCTATTATTCTTTACTCAACCTCTTTTAACTTGGAATCACTATAACTGCAAATAACTGTTCTATTTTCCATATAGCCTTCAGTATGTTTCTTCCTACAATGTTCTCATTCAAAATTCAACCTATTGTCACACAATAATGTACCTGATAAATAGAAACAAGCCAAATATGATTAGCCTTGCAATGAGTATCAAGCAGAATATTTCAGGGCTATTTACAGTTTGTCTGAAATTCAACTGGTTAAGATAATCTTTTATGTGAGCACAGAGTTCTCTGTAGTGCTAGATGATAGTCAATGGGCAGATCTCTGTTTAGCCCTACTGATTCTGTTATGCCTTCAGCAGCTCCCAACCATGTACCAAGTCCAGATTTCTGAGGCTGGACTTCATTTTCTTCCACTTTGAGGATCTTCTGCCCTATTACACCCCCAAACCATGATCATGTGCTGATTAAAGTCTTTAGCTATTTCCATCCTGGACATTCTGCTTTAGATCTTCACCTGGCTTGGCAGAGGAGCAGTCAAGGCCTGCCAGAGCCTTGACTGTGGTATAATACAAAATGGACTATTATTCATCCACAAAAAAGAATAAAATTCTGGCATTTGCAGCAACATAAATGGAACTAGAGAACATTAAGTTAAGTGAAATAAGGCACTGAAAGATAAATAGCACATAATCTCACTTATATGTGGAATCTAAAAATGTTGAACTCATAGAAGTAGACAGAATGATGGTTACGAGAGACTGAAGAGAAGAGGAAGGAAGGGAATGAAAAGTTATCAGCCAAAGAGTACAAAGTTTCAGAGAGATAAGAGAAAGAAGTTTTAAGACTTATTGCACAGCAGGGCGACTGCTATAGTTTGGATATTGTTTGTTCGGCCCCTTCAAATCTGATGTTAAAGTTTGATCCTCAATGTTGGAGGCGGGACCTGGTGGGAGATGTTTTTTTCGTGGGGACAGATCCCTCATGAATAACTTGGTGCCATCCACACAGTAATGAATGAGTTCCCACTCTATCTGTTTCCACAAGACCCAATTGTTAAAAAGAGCCTGGCATCTCCCCCATCTCTCCTGCTTGCTCTCACTCACCATGTGATCTCTGCACATGCCAGCTCACCTTCACCTTCTGCAACCAATTGAGTGGCTCTCTCCAGATCCAGATGTCCAATCTTGAAATTTTTCAGACCTTAAAATTATGAGCCAAATTAACCTGTTTACTTAATAAATTACATAGCCTCAGATATTTCTTGATAGCAACACAAATGGACTAAGACAGTGACTAGAATCAATAATCATGTATTGCATATCTCAAAATAGCAAAGAGTAAATTTCACATGTCTCATCACAAAAAATAAGTAAGTGCAGTGATGGATAAGTTAAATTTGATTTCATCATGCCACGTTGTATACAGATATCAGAACATCACATTGTACCGTGAAATGTATACTATTGTAATTTTTCAGTAAAAAATAATATTAATAATTTAAATAAAATAATTTAATTAAATTTAAAAGATTCTTACCTGTATGTGCCAAAAATGGCTTGTGCCTCACCAGTTTTACATGTGCTGCTTTACTTTAGGAAATACTGGAATAATGCAAAGTTCACACTCTGGAGTGACATACCTCTCATTTCTAATTTCACCTTTGCGACTCCTAGCTGTATGACCTCAGGCAGGTTATTTAACCTCTCTGAGTTCCACTATATATCAAGGTGCTCTATGTATAGAAAATTCTTCTTCCCCTTTGGAGCTACAGGAGAGATGCTGGAAATACAAATATGACATGAATTTCTGTCTTCATCAGGTTCATAATCTAGCTATGATTTTTCACACATAAAAGCATTTACATGTGATAGATGTACATTTTAAAAAATGTTTTTGCACTCTAGGGCCTAAGAGCTAGGAGGTTTTACAGTACATTAATATTTAGGCATAATATGTTCTGCTTCTTTGTAGATATCATAGTACCAACTGAAACATTTTCTTTTGAGTTAGCTTATAATTATGGCTTACATTAAAAATTTTTTTCAGGATTCACTATTTGGATTATTTCCAAAAGCATTTGAGACAGGTTAGAAGTTTTAAAAATGCAGATCTTGACTATCAGGGAATAAAATGGACCAGACACGAAAGTCGACAGGGAGCAAATTCTACTAGGCAGCTGCATGAAGCCAGTAACTATAATTTGGCATTGAACTGGGTACCAAGATTTCTGGCAATGAAATTCCAAAGAGGGAAGCATGGTGGATCTTTTCTCTTATTATTGTCAGAAAAGAAAATCACATATACTAGTCTATAAAAACAAGCTTTGTCTGCAGACAAAATTTCTGATGATATCAGTGGGTCTTTGTCTAAAGGGTATTGAGTAGCACAGTAGGCAATATTTTCAACTGTGGTTTTACAAAAGACACAGAAGCACTGTTCACAAATAGGCCATTCTTGTCTAGATCTTTTAAAGAGCGAAAGGGCACAGCATTCCATCATAGCTGAAGGCAGGCTTCTCCCTAGAGCAGAAAACATAGTCTGAAGTATCAAAGCACCAAAACAGATTTTTCGTAACACATTACAATGATGGACCTAACAGGATCCAGAAATGATTAATTTGCATACCTGTTACACTATTTCATTCAAGTGACAGCTGTCTTGCCTCAGCCTTTTAGATACTCTATGGTTACCTCAAATGAGAGCCCTGCATTTGAGACACCAGGTGTGTTAGATTGTATTGTTATATTTGTTGCCCTCAACCTTACCCAGAGCATAACTATTGGATCATCCCTGCAGGAGGATTGGACTCCTCATCTCATTGACATCAGGCTTGGCCATGTAACTTGGCTTGACCAATGAAACATGAGTGAAAGTGCCATGTGCCACCTAAACAGAAACTTTCAGAGCCTTCATGTGGCATGTGGTTCTTCTCTTTCACTTTTCTGTCTTCCCTGAAATTGGCATATCTCATAAAGGGCCTGCTTCTTCACTTTTCTTCTCAGAATGAAGACGATGTAGAGTAGAACTGCAATTGAACTGTAAAGGTTGTAAAAAGTGAGTAAGAAATACACTGTTATTGTTGGAAACTGCCGAGACTTGGGAGCTATTTGTTACCATAGGATAACTTAAGAAAAGCTGACTGATTCACAAAATATACTAGAAAGAAGCTTGCCTTCCTTTAGTTAATTGACAGTTGAACTTGTGTCCTGTCAACATGTTCTGTGGAATACTATTGGAAAATACAACTTCTATGTTACAATTTTTATTTCAGGGGTATCCAGCTGATGCCATCAGTTTGTAGATGAATTAATTTTAGCAACTAAACCTTGTTGAGCAAGTAATGAATGTTGAGCTAGTTGCAACCCCAGAAGGGTAGGTGAAAGAGAGAAAAAAACTGCTAACATTTATTAGTTTCTATATGCTAGATGCCTCACATTGTTTCATTTAATCTCATGGGTATCCTAGTTTTGCCCCCATTTCAGAAATGTAATTCCCAGGAGCTAGATAAGTTGCTCCCAATCAAAGAGATAATAAGTAATACAGCTGAAATTTGAGCCTACATCAGACTGATTCCAAATCCTATAGTCTTTCCATTATTTTCTTTCTGCTATGGAGTTTTCATTGCACAAGACTGGGGGATTGATAGGATAGACACAAATCATTATTCCGGGAACTACTAGAGAAGTCTTTGGAAGCCCAGTCTTGCATTAAGTTTAAAGAGAAAGGGTCAAGTTGTAAAGGATTCCCCAATATGTTTCTAGGTCTCTAATTTGGGTTTAACATTAATTTCATATGAACTATAATTCATATTTTAATTATAAAAGGAAACAGACACTCAGGTAGAAAAATCACAAGTGAATATCAACTCTCTTGAACATCAAGAATTTATAAATGTAGAAGCAGTAAAATAAATATCAAAAAAAGATGTATTTGACTATACAATATATTAACCAAATGCTCTATCTCAAGTATAGCCTTTAAATTTTGGCAGATACATACCTTTTGGCATGTTCAGTAGTGTTCTATCAGTGGGAAATCTGATACCTCTATTCATTCTTGTGATAATCCCCACACTTTTAGGTTATGTTTAATAGTTTTTTTATAGTTAACTCTTTAACACATTTGGAATGTATTTCCATGTGGCAAGTAAGGTAAGGAGGTAAGTCATCTTTTCCTAAGTACTTATCTGATTTTCTCAGAATAATTATTGAGTAATGCAACTCTTTCCTATACTATTTTATGCATACTTTTGCATATTTTGAAGGTTAATTTTATATGTCAACTTGACTGAGCCAACATGCCTTGAGCATACTGAGCTCTGGAGAGTGTTGGGAATTGATTTTGGAGAGACAGAGTATCCAGATTATGAAGGGGTTTGTTTATTAGTCTGAGTAAACAATTTGGATTTTATTCTCAGAAAATGGCAAGCCACTAGAGGATTTTAGGCATGAAAGTGATGTGATAAGAATTACCTTTTTAGATTATCGTTCCATGTTCTGTGGGAAGGTGAGACCATGGGGAATGGGAGTAGAAAGATGTTAGGAAAGCATTACAAAAGTTTAGGCAGAATATCATGCTGACTTAGACCAGGGTGGTGGTGGAAGAAACAGGAGGAAATGGACATATTCTGATGCTATTTTAGAAACAAAGTTGAGAAGATTTATTTATGGATTGAATGCAGGGTGTTGAGGGAAAAAGAGAAATCTAGGATTATTATCAGGCTTTTGGCTTGAGCATTTAGATGAATGGTAATACAATTTTCTGAGACGCCAAAAGACTAGGAGAGGTACAGATTTATTTAGAGAAAAATCAAAAGGTCCATTTGTTGTGTGCTAGACTGGAGATGCCTATTCAGCATCCAAACAGAAATAATGTGTAGGAGCTAGATATGTCCTGGTAAGTCAGAAGCTCCGTGGAGACATCAAGGCTGGAGATACAATTTGAGGTCCTTGGACTGTTTGTTATTCAAAACCATGCAGTGAAATGGAATCACTTAGAAAACAAGTATAATAAAAAAAAAATTAAAAAATAAAAAAAATAAAAAATAATAAAAAATAAAATAAAATAAAATAAAATAAAAAAGAAAACAAGTATAATAAGGACAGCAAAACAGCAAAAAGTGGCCTAGGATGAAATTCTTCAAACACTTAATTTTCTACATTTTCAATAGAGAAGTAGAAGTCAGAAAAAGAGACTGAAAAAATCAGCCAGTGAAGTAAAAGAAAACCCAGAAGTGTGATGTCATAGAAGAAGATAGAAGAAAATATTTTAAGTAGGGAGTACTCAACTATGCCAAATGCTGCTGAACTATTGAGTAAGTAGAAGATAATAAAGTGACCACTGGGTTTGACAAGTAATGTCAACAGATGAATAATATATTTGACTTCCCTTAATGATCATTATTAATATAATCTGTTTACAGACTATCAACAAATGTTTGTGGAAAGTGCCATGATGTTTATAGCAATTGTCAGCTTTCGTAATTTGCAATACCTTGTGCTTCCTTAGTCTAAATAAATATTTACATTTATATCAAAATTTGTATTTTTTCTCTTTAATAGTATAACAAAATATAATTTCATAAGATATTAATTATGCACCAATAATGAATTTAAACTAAAGATAATACTTCATATCATTCTGAACAAAGAAATTACAGATTACATTTATTTAATAGCAAAATGTCTAGTTGTTTAATAAAATGTTTTCAGGAACTTATTACAATATAATTTTCAAAACCAAACAACAAAAACAACACATAAATCACTTTATGGCACAGGACATTGTAAACTTATTTGTACAACACAACAGGCAGATTTTTGTGCTAGAAACAGAACGGGGGAAAATTCAAATTAAGCCAAAACTTCAGGAAATGGGTATTCCTAAATTTCTGGTTAACTGCGGCTTAATTTGGTAAGGAACACGGTTCTTTGAACATCAGATTTTATTTTTAAAAAACATGGTTTTTTGAAGATTCATGCTTTTAAATTTGTATTAAAAGAGATTGATAAAGGAATGCATAACTCAGCAAAGGATATGATATGTTTTGGATGTTTGTCCTACGCAAATTTCATGCTGAAATGTGATCCCCAATGTTGGCGTTGGGGCCTGGTGGAAGGTGTTTGCATCACCGGTGTGGATCCTTCAAGGCTTGATGCTGTCCTCATGATTGAGTGAGTTCTTACAGGATCTGTTGTTTAAAAGTATGTAGCACTTCCTCATTATCTCTCTTACTCCTGCTCTTGCCATGTGACGTGCCTGCTCCCACTTCACCTTCCAGCATGAGTAAAGGCTCCCTAAGGCCTCCCCAGAAGCCAAGCGGATGCTGATGTCATGCTTGTACAGTCTGCAGAACCATGAGCCAATTAAACGTCTTTTCTTTATAAATTACCCCGTCCCAGGTATTCCTCTATAGCAATGCAAGAATGGACTAATACGGGAATCTTCTACTGTATTGTCAATTCTCACCATTAAGAGTAGTGAATTTTGCAAGATAATCATTAAAATTTGGCACGGGATATCAATTTATACACATGAGGATTAGATTTTAAAATACAGTTTTGGTTATTTGATATTAAACTGAAATTTGTATAACACAGGAGGTTTGAATGCTTAAAAAACGAAATGATAAAAAGTTAACATAGTTTATTCATTGATATGTCTATTGCCTTTATCATAAGCCATATATTTAAGAATCAAACTGTGATTGTGCTAGTCAGATGTTATCAAGCAAACTGCCATCATCCACAATCCATAATACTTTTATATTTTTAACTCAGACAAATATGAAAGATTCAGTAAATTTTAATTTTCCAAATGTTCTCAAAAAGAACTATCAATAGCATCCTACTTTTAAAAAACAAAGTTGGATAATCCATTTACCCTAAATGAACTACCTGTCTGTGTTTTGAGGTAGCAATCAAAGACCATATGATCTTCTGTGGTGGTAATACCCTTACTTCATAAGCATTTCCTCTTCATATTAAGAGTGTGAACAACAAAAAGAGACAGAAGAGTCACCTTTTATTATTTCATTGACTTTTGGTGTTTTCATTGTATGTTAAATGCCTGATTTCAATTTTACAAATATCAATATTTATTCTTAAAGGTAATAATATGTCCCAAGTAGCAGATAATAACAAATGCCAACATGATCTCTAGGAATAACTTGTAGTTTTGAACATTTACAGGAAAACATTTCCAGCAGTCTGTGCAGTATTTATTCCTATTCCACCATTGGTATGAATTGCACTTGTTCCAGCAAGATCTTTAAATTATTCTGTGCAAACTTTAAGACTACTGGAAAAGTGTACTTTCAAGAACACCCTGAGTATTTTCTATGGCAGCCGAGGATCCAACATCAGCCTGATCTTAAAGGAAACCTTTGACATAGTGGAGCTGCTATGAACAGAGAACCCACACCAACTCTGTAGTAGCCTCACTTCCTCCATGGTGCTGGGCACCATCCTATATTCTTTGTCTTAAATGGATCCTTCAAATTGTAAAAAGCTTCTAGCTGCACAAACCCTAGATCCATACATGTTCAGGGTAGATACACATATAGGTATATACCATTTCTTTCACAAATGAATGAAAATTTGGTCCTGTGGTTTAATTTTGCTAATGAAACGAGTCAAACTCTGTCAAATATTTAAAGAGATTTATTCTGAGCCAAATATGAATGACCAATGGCCTGTGACACAGCTCCAGAAAATCCGGAGAACATGTGCCCAAAGTGGTCAGGCTACAGCTTGGTTTTATACATTTTACGGAGCCATGAGACATCAATCAATACACATAAGTTGTATATTGATTTGTTCCAAGAAAGCAAGACAACTGAAAGTGGGGAATTCCAGGTCATAGGTGGATTCAAAGATTTTCTGATAGGCAATTGGTTGAAAGAGTTTAGGTTCACTTGTTTGCTTTCGGTTTGGGTGGAATGTAGATGCTTGATAGTTCTAGAATTCTCTATTTGTGACATTTAATAGTTATACCTGATATGAATCTGTTTTGATTAATTGTTCATAGAACTCAGTGAATGATCTTATTTCTAGACTTACTGCTTTTCTTGAGGTCAGAACCCTTTTACTTAAGTTTTTCTTCAGTATTGCTTCTGTTTTATGCATTTTCACCTTCTTCTAGCTGCCATTTATTTGTTGCTCATATTTATTGTACCTCCCATATTTAATATTACTACTCTCAGTTTTGTTTATGTCTGTTTTCTCTGGGTTCTGAAAAGTTTCTCAAGATTGTCTTCTTATTTGCTAATTTAATCTTCTGAAGTGTAACTTTCAATCCTTACTTCCATGCAGTTATTTGTTCACTATGTTATTCATCTCTGCATAGTCTTTCCTTTATGGATATTTACAAAAACAGCAAGAGAAAGTGTGACAGGAGCTTGAATTTGGGCACAAAATGGAACAGAGTTACTGGCCCTGTATATTACATGCCCTCTCATCCTGATTTCACCAAGGAGAGAGGTCTTAAAAGTTATCACTGAAATTCACTTTAATGTTGACAATATATCAAAAAATCACGGAAAAGGACCACTTTGGGAGAAGTTGAGAACAGATTTTTTCTTATCTGTTGATGAACACTTGGGTTGACTCCATATCTTTGCTATTGTGAACAGTGCTGCAATAAACATAGGGAATGCAGATATCTCTGTGATATACTAATTTCCTTTTCTTTAAAAAAAAATACCAAATAATGGGATTAGTGGATCATGTGGCAGTTCTAGTTTTAGGTTTTTTGAGGAAACTTTATATTGTTTTACATAATTGCTGTACAAATTTATATTCCCACCAATAATGTACAAGAGTCTCCTTTTCTCTGCTCCCTCCCCAACAGTTGTTATTTTTCATCTTCCTGGTAAAAGTCATTCTAACAGGCATGAGAGGATATAGACATATATCAGAGATATTGGGGGTTTGGTTTGAGACCACCACAATAATATAAATTTTACAATAAAGGGAGTCACATGATATTTTGGTTTCCTGGTATATATATATAAATTATGTTTACATAATATTGTAGTCTGTTATCTGCGCAATAGCATTATATCTAAAAACAATGTTACAAACCTAAACGAAAAATACTTTATTGTTAAAAATGCTAACTATCATCTGTACATTTAGTCAGTTGTAATTTTTTTGCTCGTGGAGTGTCTTGCCTTGATGTTGACGGCTGCTGACTAATAATAGTGGTGGTTGGTGAAGGTTGGGGTGGCTATGACAGTTTTTAAAAATAAGACAGCAATGAAGTTTGCAGCATCAATTATACTCTTCCTTTTAGGAAAATTTTCTCTACCATGTGCAATGCTGTTTGATGGCATTTTACCCACAGTAGAACTTCTTTTAAAATTGGAGGCAATCCTCTCAAACCCTGCTGCTGCTTTCTCCACTAAGTTTATGCAATATTCTAAATACTTTGTTGTCATTTCAACATTTACAGCATTTTCACTAGGAATAGATTTTATCTCAAGAAACCACTTTCTTTGCTCATCCATAGGAAGCAACTCCTCATCTGTTGAAGTTTTATCATGAAATTGAAGCAATTCGGTCACATCTTTAGGCTCCACTTCTGATTCTGGTTCTCTTGCTATTTTCACCATATCTGCAGTTACTTCCTCCACTGTAGTCTCAAACGCCTCAAGGTCATCAATGAGAATTGGACTCAATTTCTTCCAAACTCTTGTTAATGTTGACATTTTGACCTGCTCCCAAATGTTCTTAATGGCATCTAGAATGGTGAATTCTTTCTAGAAAATTTTCAATTTACTTTGCCCAGATCTATTACTAGAATCACTATCTTATGGAAACTATAGCCTTACAAAATATATTTCTTAAATAATAAGACTTGAAAGCCAAAATTACTCCTTGATCCACAGACTGCAGTATTGATATTGTTAGTGGACAAGAAAACAACATTAATTTCCTTGTACAACTCCATCAGAGCTCTTGGGTAACCAGGTGCATTGTCAAGGAGCAGAAATATTTTAAGGAATGTTTTTTCCTTGGCAGTAAGTCCCAACAGTGGGCTAAAAATATTTAGTCAACCATGCCGCAAACAGATGTGTGCTGTCATTCCGGCTTTGTTGTTCCATTGACAGAGCACAGACTGAGTAGATTTAGTGTAATTCTTAAGGGCCCTAGGATTTTCAGAATGGTAAATGAGAATGAGTATTGGCTTCAACTTAAATGTGCCAGCTGCATTAGCCCCTAACAAGAGAGTTAACCTGTCATTTGAGGCTTTGAAGTCAGGCATTGACTTCTCCTTTCTAGCTATCAAAGTACTAGATGGGATCTTCTTCCAATAAAAGACTGCTTCATCTATATTGAAAATTTGTTGTTTATTGTAGCCCCCTTTATCAATGATTGTGGCTAGATCTGGTAACTTGTACATCAGCAACTTCTTCTTCACCTTGCACTTTTATGGTATGAGATGCCTTTTTCCCTTAAATCTCATGAACCAATCTCTATTAGCTTTCAACTTTTCTTCCACAACCTCCTCACCTCTCTCAGCTTTCATAGAATCAGAGAGAGTTAGGGCCTTGCTATGGCTTAGGCTTTGGCTTAAATGAATGTTGTGGTTGGTTTGATCTTCTAACCAGACCACTAAAACTTTCTCCATATCAAAAATAAGGCTGTTTCACTTTCTTATCGTTTGTGTGTTCACTGGAGTAGCACTTTTCAGTTCCTTCAAGAAGTTGTCCTTTGCATTCATAACTTGGCTCACTGCTTGTTGCAAGAGGCCTAGCTTTTAACCTGTCTCTGTTTTCAGTGTCTCTTCCTCCCTAAGCTTAATCATTTCTAGATTTTGATTGAATGTTAGAGACGTGCAACTCCTTCTGTCACTTGAACACTTAGAGGCCTTTGCAGTTATTTATTGACCTAATTTCAATATTGAAATTATTGGAATTAGGGTGGCCTGAGGGAGAGAGAGATGGGGGAACTGCTGGTTGATGGAGCAGTTAGAACACACACAACATTTATTGCTTAAGTTCCCATTTCACAGTGCCCCTAAACAATTTCAATCACAATATCACATTTCACTGAACTCAGATCACCAAAACAGATATAATAATGAGAAAAAATAGAAATATTGTGAAAATTACCAAAATGTAACACAGAGACATGAAGTGAGCACATGCTGTTGGAAAAACTGGTGCCAATAGACTTGTCCAGTGCAGGATGCCACAAACCTTCATTTTGTAAATGGCAATAAAGCAATTATTTGTAATTATTTGTAAATGGCAATAAAGCAAAGCACAGTAAAATGAGGTGTGACTGCATCACATTATGGTTTTAATTTGCATTTCTCTAATAATTTGTGATACTGAGGATTTTTTCATGTGCCTGCTGTCCATTTGTATGCCTTCTTTTGAGATTTTTCTGTTTCAGTTCTTTGTTCACTTTTAAATCAAGTTGTTTTCTTGATATTTAGCTGCCTTAGTTCCTTAGGTATTTTACATATTAACTCTTTATCTGATGAATGGTTTACAAATATTTTCTACCATTGTGTGGACGCTCTCTTCATGCTGCTGATTGTTTTCTTTGCTATGCAGAAGCTTTTTATTTTGATGAAATTCTACTTGTCTATTTTTGCTTTTGTCGCCTGTGCTTTGGTGGTTGGATCAAAAAATCATCGTTCAGACAACTGTTTTGGGGGTTTTCTCTCATGTTTCCTATAGTAGTTTTACAATTTCAGGTCTTATGTTGAAGTCTTTAATCCATTTTAAATTAATTTTTGTATATGGTCTGAAATAAGGATCCTATCTTATTCTTCTGCATACAGGTAGCTTGTTTTTTCAACGTTATTTGTTGAAGAAAATATCCTTTCTTCATTATGTTATCTTAACACTTTTGTAAAAATCAACTGACCATAAATGCATGGGCGTATTTCTTGGCTTTTTATCCCATTCCATTTGTCTATGTGTCTGTTTTTATGCCAGTACAATACTGTTTTGATTACAATAGCTTTATATTTTGAAATCAGGGAGCGTGATGCCTCCAGCTTCGTTCTTTTTTTTTGCCCAATAATCATTTTGGAAATTTAGGTTCTCCTTTGGCTCTATATAAATTTAAGCATTTTTCTCCATTTATCTGAAAAATTCCGTTGGAATTTTGATAGTGATTACATTGAATCTACAGACCACTTTGGGTACTATGAGCATTTTAACAATATTAAGTCTTCCAACCCATGAACACAATGACAAATTGAAAGCTTTTCATCTAAGGTCAGGGAGAAGACAAGGATGCTCACTCTCATCAGTTCTTTTTAACATAGTACTGAAAGTCCTAGCCAGAGTAATTAGGCAAGAGAAAGAAATAAAGGCATCCTAACAGGAAAGGAAGAAGTGAAATTATCTGTATTTGCTGATGACACAATCTTATATACAGAAAACCCTAAAGAATTTACCAGAAACCTGTTTGAACTGATAAGCAACTTCAGCATACTAGCAGAATACAAAAATAACATATAAAATCTGTAGAGTTTCTATATACTAATAATGAAACATCCACAAAGGAAATTTAAAAATCAATCTCAATTACAATAGCAGCGGCAACAAAAAATATTTAGGCATAAATTTAACCAAAGAGGTGCAAGTCGTGTATATGGAGAACTATAAAACACTGATGAAAGAAATGGAAGAAAATGAAAATAACTGGAAAGATATCCCCTTTTAGGCATTTATTTTCATGGATGGTAAAATGTAATTAGCACACAACACCTCTAATTTCACGAATATTATGTCTTAAGATGAAACAAAATTTAAGTAGAAAATGTGGCACAATTTATAGAATAGTGATAAGTAAACAATAATATGAATGACACAAGGGATATGGCAGGTAGCCTGTAGGTGTCCTAAGAATGACTAAGGTCTGAGCAACGCTGTGTTACACTTTGCTACCGTAACCATGAACACAATGAAAAGAAAGATATTTTAAACACCCATCTCATTCTGGTTGACATACTTATCAAAAAACATTTATCAAATGATACAGCATATTTTATTTAATATTTGTGGAGACTCCCTTATATGCCAGAAATTAGACTAGGTACTGGATGTAAAAAGATTAATAGATTATTATCTCCCCTCATTAAGCTTTCAGTAAAGACCTCAAAGACACCTGTAATCAGTCACATATATTGTAGATGGAATCTTTTTTAAAAAATTAATTTGTGGACATTTCTGCCCACTAATTCTAACCATGTATTTCTAAATTACATCATAAGTTTGTTTTATACTGTGTTGTATATCCATTTCTTCTTCACTTTAAAATGGCAATTTTGATGTAAGTTATTTCAGCTGCGCTTTTCACAAGATCAAAGGTCAATTGTCAGTTCTGATTAAACAGGATGTTGTTTCTTTGCATTGGTGATATTGGCTTTAAAAACAAGAAGGCCAGAGAATCAGGTATCAGGCAAGTCTGTGCCCTATAAATAGCAAAGATCGTAAGACACTTTTGCTTTCTGCTAGTAAAATTTTATGTACAGTCTTGGTGACTAAAATTATAGGCATTTAGAATGTCAGGAAAGGGAAAAACTTACTATGGTAAAATAACACATAGTTTGCCTTTCTGTAATGGTTATGAGGCTTTTTTTTTTTCCTTGCTTAAAATAACCTGATTTTATGAGCTTATAATACCTGCTGGAAATTAAGAGGAGTACTGCATTTTGCAGCTCATTAGGTGTTGATTACGTAAGTATTTCTTGGGTGAAGCATCATTTGCATTTTCCTCCAAAAGTAAAACTGACAGTTTTTCTCTATCAGTTTTGTTATTATTTTCTCAATTATGTATTTGTAAAGTATATAATTACTCTTAGTTATTATCATGAGTGTTCATTTTCATATCTATTAACCGTCTTAGGTCTGAAAAATGTTTTATAAAAGAGCAATAGAGACATCTATATAGTATTAGGTGGAATTAGCATTTATGAATAGTTTAGTTGATTTTTTATAGCTATTTTTCCAATCACGTCTTAATCTAAATGTGTATTAACATGAATTAATTTAGTTTTCAGTGGAGAACACGTTAAGCAATGGCTATAATTCTGTTAGTTACATTTTCAGATAGAAAGTAATTGAGGGGCCAGGCGCGGTGGTTCACACCTGTAATCCCAGCACTTTGGGAGGCCAGGGCGGGCGGATCACAAGGTCAGGAGATCGAGACCATCCTGGCTAACACGGTGAAACCTCGTCTCTACTAAAAATACAAAAAATTAGCGGGGCGTGGCGGCGTGTGCCTGTAGTCCCAGCGGCTGGGGAGGCTGAGGTAGGAGAATGGCACGAACCCGGGAAGCGGAGCTTGCAGTGAGCCGAGATCGGCCACTACATTCCAGCCTGGGCGACAGAGGGAGACTCCATCTCAAAACAACAAGAACATCAACAGCAACAAAAGTGATTGGGGAATAATGAGACCCATGATGGTTGAATCTTGCACTAAACACCAAGTACTCATGGGTTCCTCTGAAAATTAGATATTTAGAGCTGGAGAGGCTAGAAGGAGAGGGGCTAGTGTTTCCTAAACAAATGAATGCAGTTCGACTAACTTAAGTTTGTCAATTTGGACTCAATCAGGAGACAGAAACCACAGGAATTTTGGAGCTTAGAGGCAATAACTTAATAACTGGTACACTAGATATTAGCTTTCAAGCTTTCATCACCTTTGGGAGCTTGGTCCATCTGCCTCTCTCCTCACCCTCCTCATCCCGATGTATTTTGAATACAGCAGCGAGAATGAACCTATTAAAATGAAAGTTAAGTCATGTCAGTCTTTGCAAAATTTTCTAGTGGCTCCCATTTCACTCAGAGAAAATGCTAAAGTTCTTACATCTATCAAGTCCCACACAAGCTGTTAGTCTTTACCTCTGTGACCTCACTTTATTCTTGTCTTCCCCTCACTCATATGCTACCTCAGCCAGAATGAAATTCTTGCTGCTCCTTAAACATGCCAGGCAGCCCCTGATTCAGACCTTGGCACTCGGTGTTCCCCCTCCGTAGAGAGTCCTTCCCTGAGAGATCCTGAGGCTTGCTCCTTTATTTCCTTTACTCAAATATCACCTTCTTAGTGAGGGATGCCATGGGTTTCAATCTCATACTGCAACTTGCTTTAACCCTCCATATCCCTCTTTTACACATTTCTTTTTTCTCCTCCACACCTGAAATTCTACATACCCATAATCAGTCATGCTAGGATTATACTTGTACCTATTTTTCAGGGATATTGTAAAGATTCAGTGATTAAATCATATGTATCTATGTGTGTGTGTGTGTGTGTGTGCACATGCATATATCTATATACATAGAGTGCAGTCAATGAATATTTGTTGCATATAGCCAACAAGCCCTATGAATGACAACTTATGAAAACCTGAGTGTGAACCTCAGAAACACCTTTTTCTCCTAGATTAAAGGCCAGGACTCATCCTACTTTGAAATTTGGCCAAGTGACCACCTTGTCCCATACTCAAGTGTAGACTCTCAAGATCTCAACCTTGTGATGACAAGAAGAGGCAAATAAAGGAAAATGTAAGGAAAAAGTGAACCATGGGAAAAAATGGATATTTGTCTCATATAACGCTCTCACTAGAAATTTCCAAAGAGTACTCACCAACAGGAGTTGGCCAAGGAGATAGTGATGCCATGTTCCAACTATAGAGCTTGACAGAAGAACATAAATAAGTATTGACAATATCATATAATGAACAGCCATTTGAGATGTTGTCTCCAAGTGCAGGCACACACACCATGCCTCCACAGGCACCTGCTCAACCTGTTTCATTTTTTGCACCATTCTCAGTCATTCACATGAGATACTGCAGGCATCTTAGATCCCTTCCTAAGTTGCCCTGTCTCCCTGTCTACTTTCAAGATTAGCATTGCTTACTTGTGTCCCCACTTTTCCATTCCTATTGCCCCAGTTCATGCCTAAGACTTCCACAGTTGAACTACTGCAATAGCAGCCTAGCTAGTCTCCCCGTCTCTCTAATCTAATACTCCTACTGCAAGTTATTTGATTCTGATATTATGAACTGAGGCCATATTTCATACATTGTTTTAGGCAGGTCACCTTTATCATTTATTTAATTCTTTAGAAATGGTAATAGCTCATATTTCAAATGCAGAAGAAAGTTCGGAGAGGTTAAATGGGCAGCTCTAAGTCTCTCAGCTAAATTGTAGCAAGGTTAAGTCTCATGATTTTGCACCACCTCATACCTTCCTTTCATACATCTTCCTAAAACACAAACCGCTTTGCAAAATGTAATTTTTATTTACTTCTTATGTTTTACTTTAAATTGACACAAAATAATTGTATATATTTATGAGTTACAGTGTTATGTTTCTATACATGTATACATTGTGTAATGATCAAATTAGGGTAAATAGCTTATCCATCACCTTACACTTTTGTCATTTGTTTCTGGTAAGAACATTCAAAGTTCTCTCTTCTAGTTATTTTGAAATATACAATACAATATTATTAACTATGGTGACCCTATTGTGCAATAGAACACCAGAATTTACTCCTCATTTTTCTCTTTAATTTTGTACTTGTGACCAGTCTCCTCATTCAACCCCACCCTTTCCAGCCTCTGGCATGCAGTCTTGTAAGATCAGCTTTAAAAGAATTCCACAAATGAATGAAATCATGCAGTATTTGTCTTCCGGTACATGGCTTATTTCAGTTAAAATAATGTCTTCAAATTCATCCATGCTGTCACAAATGGCAGGATTTTATTCTTTTGAATGACTGAATAATATTCCATTATGTATCTATACCACATTTTCTTTATCCATTCATCTGTTGATGGACACTTATGTTGACTTCATATGTTGGCTATTGTGAATAGTGCCACAATAAACATGAGAATGCAGATCTCTCTTCAATATACTAATTTCATTTTCTTTTGATAAATACTCAGTAGTTGTATTGCTGGATTATATTGTAGTTCTGTTTTTAGATTTACTGATTTTTCCACAATGACTTTAATCATTTACCTTCCCAGTAACAATGTACAAGGGCTCCCATTTCCCCACTTCAACACCAGCATTTGTTATTTTTTTCCTTCTGATAATATCTATTCTGAGAAGTGTGCGATGATATCTCATTGTGGTTGTGATTCACACTTCCCTGATGACTAATAATGTTGAACACTTTTTCATATACCTATTGGCCATTTGTATGTCTTCTTTTGAGAATTGTCTCTCCATGTCATTTGCCCATTTTAAAATCAGATATTATTATTGTTTGTTAGTTTACTATTGAGTTGATTGAGTTCTTTAATATTCTGGATATTAATTCTTTGTCAAATTCTTAGTTTGCAAATATTGTCTCCCATTCTGTAGATTGTCTCTTCATTCTGTTGATTGTTTCTTTTGCTGTGCAGAAGAATTTTAGGCTTTTTAGTTTAAAGTAATACCATTTGTCTACTTCTGCGTCTGTTGACTGTACTTTTGAGTTCTTTATTTAAAAAATCCTTGAACAAATGAATCCTTGACAAATGTCTTGAAGCATTTCCTTTAGGTTTCCTTCTAGAAGTTTCATAGTTTTGGGAATAAGATTTAACTAATTTATTTCGAGTTGATTTTTGTGTATGGTGAAAGATAGGGGTCTACTTTCCCTCTTTGGCATGTGGATATCCAGTTTCCTCAGCACCATTTATTGAAATAATGACTGTCTGTTTCCCAGTGTGTGTTTTTGGTGCCTTTGTTGAAAATCAGTTTCCTCTAAATTTATGAATTTATTTCTTTGTTCTTTAATAATATTATTTTAAAATAATATTATTGTAAAAATAATATAGGGATATTTTTATGTATATCAGCATATATAATGTATAAATAAATTATGTAATAAATTATATGTTATATATAAATATATTATAAGTGCATATATGTACATACATAATATATAAATAAATATAGATATAAATATATATAAATATGTAAATATATACACACATACACATATATAGACATATACTTTTTTTTATTGGGAGAATACAGAGGAGCAGGCATATTTTATTATATTTCATGTGTAACTTATGACAGCAGCACATCATACATAATCCAACCATTCTTTTAAACAAATACAGCAGCAGCTACAATAAAATAGACTTTTATATCAGATGGCTCCTAAATATAAATTAATGGCTTCACCTGGTGTTTAACTGCAGAAAAGAATGATAGATACCAAAGCTGGATGAATACATCAGCTGTGTTGGAAATTATGAGATCTAATACAGTGTATGCAAAACAACTCAAAATATCAAAGATATTTCTGATCCTCTTATATTTTTGTCTTGTACCCTGACTTTGAAATCAACACCCAAATAAGATGAGAATTCACAGGATTGAAGTCTTTTTCCCCTCATGAAAAGAAGATGAAGGAAAATTATTTATGAATAGATTAATGGTTTAGTTTTTAAGCAACAACAACTTTATCATCATTTTCAAATATCGCTGTCCAAAATGCCTTTCAGTAGGAAACATAGTGCAAGATTTTTTACATATTTCTAAAATACATATTTTAAAATATATTTAAAACTTGAAATACAAGCTTTAGGCAATACCATTTGGCTACTATATTTTGAACTTGAATCTTAATGATATTTCTCATGGTTTTTTTGCTCAAAAATTGAATTGAATTTGATTATTCCTTCTTCAAATATATATTTTTTCACTGCAAAATAAATGATTTTATTCTTTTTATGGCTGAATAGTATTCCATGGTATATGTATACCACATTTTTTTTTAAATATCTGTTGGAATTTTATTTTATTTTTTTATTTTTATTTTTTATTATACTTTAAGTTCTAGGGTACATGTGCATAACGTGCAGGTTTGTTACATATGTATACTTGTGCCATGTTGGTGTGCTGCACCCATCAACTCGTCAGCACCCATCAACTCATCAGCACCCATCAACTCGTCATTTACATCAGGTATAACTCCCAGTGCAATCCCTCCCCCCTCCCCCCTCCCCGTGATAGGCCCTGGTGTGTGATGTTCCCCTTCCCGAGTCCAAGTGATCTCATTGTTCAGTTCCCACCTATGAGTGAGAACATGCGGTGTTTGGTTTTCTGTTCTTGCGATAGTTTGCTGAGAATGATGTTTTCCAGCTGCATCCATGTCCCTACAAAGGACTCAAACTCATCCTTTTTTATGGCTGCATGGTATTCCATGGTGTATATGTGCCACATTTTCTTAATCCAGTCTGTCACAGATGGACATTTGGGTTGATTCCAAATCTTTGCTATTGTGAATAGTGTCACAATAAACATACGTGTGCATGTGTCTTTATAGCAGCATGATTTGTAATCCTTTGGGTATATACCCAGCATGATTTGTAATGGGATGGCTGGGTCATATGGTACTTCTAGTTCTAGATCCTTGAGGAATCGCCATACTGTTTTCCATAATGGTTGAACTAGTTTACAATCCCACCAACAGTGTAAAAGTGTTCCTATTTCTAAAAGTGTTCCTATTTCTCCACATCCTCTCCAGCACCTGTTGTTTCCTGACTTTTTAATGATTGCCATTCACATAAACACACATATATAGACATATACATTTTTTGACTCAGTTCATTGAGCAGCCCTGGGAACAGTTACACCATGGTAGCAGTAAGCACATCTAGCATCCAAATCTTGGTTTATAAACACAGTAGTCCCTCCTTATCCACAGTTTATCTTTCCGAGGTTTCAGTTACCCATAAAATATTTTAAGAGAGATAGAGAGGGAGAGAGAGACCACATTCACATAATTAGTTGTTGTTAATCTCTTACTGTGCCTTAATTATAAATTAAACTTTATTATAGGTATGTATGTATAAGAAATACATAGTATATATAAGATTTGGTAGTATCTGTGATTTCAGGAATCCACTGGGGATCTTGGAACATATCCTCCACGGATAAGGGCGAGCTACTGTACCACTCACTGTCCAATAAAAGGAGCCAGAGCCATTGTGAGAAATGATTGCATCTAGAATTGGGGCCAGAAAATAATGAGATGAACCTGGAGCCTTCTTGTGGTTCCCAAAATAAGAGAAAGTAATAAGAGAATGCTCCATGAATTACCAGTGTAATGGCCAGTTTTATCTGGCAATTTGAGTGGACCATGGACTACCCAGATATTTGGTTCCTCATCATTCTGGATGTGCATATGTGTTTCCGGGTGTGACTAACATTTGAATTTGTAGACTGAGTAAAGCAGATCACCCTACACAATATGAGTGAGCCTCATTCAATCCATTAATGGCCTGAATGCAATAAAAGGAAGAATAAGGAAGAATTTGCTTTCTCTGCCTTACTACTGGCTCTCCAGCCTACAGAGGGCAGGTCATAGGACTTCTCATCCTTCATAATCATTTGAGCCAATTAATAAGCTCGCTCGCTCGCTCTCTCTCTTCCTTTCTGTTGCTTCTGTTTTTTCTGAAGAACCTTAACTGATGTAATGAATAAAGATATTTCAAAAGGATGTAAATGTCAGCTTAATGAGGTTCACATTGGCTAAATCCAGGACAATTTGAGCATATATATATATATATATGTGGTAATGTATTAAAGTCCACTAAACATAGTAATGAATCTTTTCAGTTTTAAATGAATGAATAAATAGGTAAAAGACAAGGCCCTTTCTTATAATAAATGGTTAACTAGTATGTGTAAAAGGAATGATCAGGTTATAAAATCATCATTTGTCAGCCATCATAAAATTAATTCAGGTTAGAAGCATCAACAGATGCTAAAACTATCAAGTGAAAATAGGATGATGGATAGGATTTTACATAGTTTAATAGTATTTTCCCCTCCACCCCCAACATAGACTTATACCTTATGAAGAAGAAAACAAATTTACTCCACACTAGACGAATAGGGTAGACACCATGTTAATCAAGTGACCAAAATTTTACAGTGCCTTAGGCTGATGAATCAAATCTGATAGGATGAAATGAGAACATACCATTACTGTTGATGATCGAATAGAAAATGCATAGCTTAGGTCTAATCATTGGGAAACTTTAGAAAAACTCATAATGAAAGACATTCTACAAAATGATATGTCTGTAATCTTTAGAAAATCAAGGACATGGAAATCAAGGAAAGACTGAGGCATTATTCCAGACTAAAAGAGATTGGAAGGATATACCAATAGGATGTGATGTGTGGTTTTGGATTGGATTCTTTTACCATAAAAGATGTTATTGAGACAGTTGAAACTTGAATGGGATCTCTGGAAGAAGCATATACAGGAGTTCTTTGCAACATTTTTGCCACTTTTTTTTTTTTTTTTTTTTTTTTTTTGAGACGGAGTCTTGCTCTGTCGCCCAGGCTGGAGTGCAGTGGCCGGATCTCAGCTCACTGCAAGCTCTGCCTCCCGGGTTTATGCCATTCTCCTGCCTCAGCCTCCCGAGTAGCTGGGACTACAGGCGCCTGCCACCTCGCCCGGCTAGTTTTTTGTATTTTTTAGTAGAGACGGGGTTTCACCGTGTTAGCCAGGATGGTCTCGATCTCCTGACCTCGTGATCCGCCCGTCTCGGCCGCCCAAAGTGCTGGGATTACAGGCTTGAGCCACCGCACCCGGCCACCATTTTTGCCAGTTTTATGCAGGTTTGACATTGCTGAAAATGCAAAGTTTTTTAAGGCACTAAAGTAATAGAATAAGTCCACATAGGAAACTGCTTAAGTTTGATTTAGATTCAAGTATCATTTTTGAACTCCTACTCTGTGCAAACCATTATGCTAGTTATAATGATGGCTAACATATAATGATGGATAATGTTCTAGAAATATTTAGCCAAGGGCTACTGTGTGCCACACCAGAGTGATCATGGGGCTAAATTGGTTTGTTTCTCTCAGAACACTCATTTTACTGCTGACTGATATTCAATATCTGAAAGCAGTTGTTCTATTTGTTTTGTCCAATTTACTCATTTACTGTGTGAAAGCAAGTAGTCTACCACTTACTCCGTCATGGCCACAAACAGATATTCTGTGTGATTTTATTTTCTACAAATATTTTGGGAAATATTTGACAATTTCTCTTAAAGTTAAAAATACACTTAGCATATTATCCGGTCATTCCACTTCTAGATATTTACCCTAGAGAAATTAAGGCATATGACTATGCTAAGATTTATACAGGAGCTTTGTTATAATATCCCAAAACTAAAAATAGTCCAACTGTCTAATGAGAGGTGAATGCATAAAGAAATTATAGCATATCCATAAAACAGAACAAAAAGTAATGATGTGCAGATACCCACACTAACCATATCTCAAAAATATTTTCCTGGGTGAGAGAAGCCAGACATAAAAGAGTATATGTGAAATTTACATGAAATTTAAGAACAGGTAAAACAAACCTATAATGATAGAAAGCAGGTGAGTAGTCCAAACAGGGAGGAGAGAATTTTTGAGATAATGTGAATATTTCGTGTCTTGATTGTGATGGTGATTATATGGATAGTACAAATTTGTCAAAATGCATTGAACTGATCACCTAAAATGAGTATATTTTATTTTATATAAATTATACCTCAATGAATCTTATTTAAAAAGAAAAACAAATAGCTGAGTAGACCTCCCAATAAGAACAAATAAAATCACTCCACATAGGTAACTGTGAATTTAGAAGTTCTGATTCAACAATCATTTGTTTAGCTCTTACTACATTCAAGGCATTATAACCACGATAATGACCAACACTTAACTGACCACTTACTGTGTGTAAGTATTGTGCTAAAAGCTTTCCATGAATTTATTCTTTAAACAAATATTTATTGAAGGGTTACTATGTGTAAGGCCTCGTTCTAGGTAGTGGGAATACAAAAACCTCCTGCTTTAACAAAGCTTATGACATAATGGTGAAAGACAACTTGTCAATGAAAAGGAAAGCTGGGTAAATTTTAATCTGAACTCCCAGTTTAGGGCACTCTTATAGTTAAAACATGTTTGTGCATCTGTAGGCACACACACTTGCCAACATACCCATTCGTATATAAACACATGCCATTCTGAGCTGGCTGCCTTTCTTGTACACACACTCCACAGTTGTTGGTCCAAGACATTCCTGGTTACCCCTACACATCCACATATGTATTTGGCCATGTTCTCGCCATCACTGACACATACTCAGATGCTTCAGGCAAGTATACATTGTACACAGCTACTATGCATACCTCTTTCACTTAATTATTTTTTCCTCCTTCCCCCAAAAAATTGTTTTGCTGCACAGAGCCAAAACCTGTAGGCACTGTGTAGGGCAGAAATAGCCTGAATATCATGACAATTGGGAAAACTCCCCATTAAATTTCATCCATTAAAATTTTATGGGTTGTCCACTGTGGTAGGCCTGGAATTCAGAGATGAATGAGATTGAATTCTTGTCCTGAATGAGCCCATCAAGCAGTGAGTAGCTGAAGGTGAACATCACAACTATTACCAGCCTGTAACCCGCCAGGCTTCTGGCCATCTTTAGAGAAACACTGTTGGGCCTTCTGGTCTTCAGATTGTAATTCTCTATTGTAGAGTATACTGTTGTTGTGAAGTAGTGTTAGTTCCATTTGCCACCAGCATGTCCAAGCTGGAGGCACCTCCTGAGATTATCTAGGCCAATGCTGCTCAGTATGTGTCCATGGACTGGTCTTGGACTGTTGTCTGTACACAGTGTACCAAGTGCAGAGTATGAAAGTAAGCACGTAGGAAGTTCTAAAGCAATTTGGCATTACAGTTACATTCAAGGTTGTGATTTTGTGTTTTGCAAAAGTATTGGTCTTGATGTATTGAGATTAAAAAGTCTTTGCTATAAGTAGTTTAAGAAGCATGACTTCCTTATGTCACACCTACAGGAACTAAAATTCAGAGTAAAACATAACTTGCCCAAGGGCTCCTGACTCTCTGTTCAGGCCTGTTGCCTATCACGCTCCAAAATTTATTTGTGAACTCATCAGAGGCAGAATATCCTACTGATACCCCAAAATGTTAATCATGGCTACCATTCAAAGATTACTGCCTAGGTGTCAGGCATTGTATGAGGCAGTATTCACACATTATAGCTAATCCTTACAACACATTGGATGTACTGTTATCACCATTTTGCAAATGAGGAAATTGAAGTTCTAAAAGGCAAATCAACTTGTCCCAATGTCACCCAGGAAGTAAGTGGTAGAACTGGGATTCAATCATAGGTCTGTTTAGATTTGAGCTCTTATCCACTATATTATGTATGTATTACCTTAGTGAATCATCAGAATATTCTATACCATAGAGATTATTATTAATCCCATTTGACAGTTGGAGAAATGAAAGCTCAAATAGATTAAATGACTTTCCTAAGACCATATAGTTAGTAAGTGATAAAGCTGGATTTAATTTGTCTGTTGGCTCTAAAGCTGACAGACTTTCCCAATATGCTGCACTGGTTTAAAATTTTCAAGTGAGAAATGTGAGTCAGATAGTAGAATATTGTTCTCTCGGTATTGTAGCATATTGGTTTCATGGGAAAGGTCACAAGGCTTGGGGAGGGCGGAAGTCTAATCTGGGACTTACGCCAAGGCCTGAGTCCCATCTTGTTGGCACATACTTAGATTGAGTATATATCAGTGTGTCACCAGTGTGGGCTATAGCTCATGTTGACTGTTTAACTCCTTTTCTGTAGCCAAGTCTCTATGAAATGCTCTAGGATTCTTCTGGACTCTCTGTCCAGGCAGATGCAGTGATCATCTCTTTGCCTGGAATTATCTTTTCTACCTCCTCACTTAGCTAATGCCTATTTATAATTCAAATACCAGATTCAATTGTATTTCATTAATCTTCAGATACCCTCAAAGAAGTCAAATATCCTTAGTATGCACCTTCATAGCATACTATAATTTTATGCAGCATTCCACATAATTGTAAAGAATTGATTATATGATTTCTGTTGTCCCTTCCTCTTAGTAGAATGTAAGGTTTGAGAGAGCAGGTGCTCTGTCTTTCTCACTCTTGCATCTCCAATTCCTAGCACCTTGTCAAGGATGCAAGACTCAATCCTTTTGTTTTTGAAATAAAAGAATGGAATCACGGATGCAAATGTTGAATTCTTATGCAACCATGCCATCATTTTCTCTGTATTGAATTACACCAGGATTTCCTAAACTTTCCTGATCATAGTAATCACCTGTACTTATCACTAAAAATATAAATTATCAGGCAGAGAAGCCTGGAGGTGGTTTAGACATCTCTATGTTTTTTTTTCTCTCCAGCACACTAGTTGATTTTCTTGACCATGTAAACTTGGAAAATACAGATATTAAATCTCTGTGTCTTTTTTCGAGTATCAGTTGTCAATTGGGTCTATAGCTTGATTAATTCTGTTCTTGAACCTAGTACTGAAGTATTAAGTATCTAAATGTCTTAAGTATCTAAATGTCTTATATTGGAGAGGATGCTATGTACAATGTTGTACTTGCAGTTCTGGTCACAGCACCGATTCCCCCAACCTGCCCAATTGTCTGCCATGGATCACCACTGATAGCAGAATGAATGAAATACAAAGCCGTAATTCTGGCATTGAGAGACTTCTTGGATCTGACCCAAAGCTCCTTTCCTGTCGCTCCTGTTCACATTCTCTCTGCTTCATGTGCATAAAATCACTTACTACTGTTCCCCATGAAACCTCACAGTTTAAATCTTTTGATTTCAGTTGTGGTATTTCTGTAGATTAAAATGGTTTTCTTCCCGTTCCTGTATCTTCAAAGATTACTTGATACTTTTTATTTTTTAAATGAGTTTTTATTTTCAATTTTTATGGGTACATAGTAGTTGTATATATGTATGGGGTACATGGGTTGTTTTGATACAGGGATGCAATGTGAAATAAGCACATCATGGAGAATGGGGTATCCATCCCGTCAAGCATTTAACCTTTGAGTTACAAACAATCCAATTACAATTTTAAGTTATTGTAAAATGTGCAATTAAGTTGTTATTAACTATTGTCACCCTAGTTGTGCTATCAAATAGTAGGTCTTATTCATACTTTCTATTTTTTTGTGTATCGATCAACTATTCCCACCTCCTCCCCCCGCCACTACCCTTCCCAGCCTCTAGTATCCATCCTTTTACTCTCTATATCTATGACTTCAATTGTTTTGATTTTTCAATCCCAGAATGCCATGTTTGTTTTTTTGTGCCTGGCTTATTTCACTTAACAAAATGACATCCACTTCCACCCATGTTGTTGCAAATGACTGGATTTCATCCTTATTTATAACTGAATAGTACTCCATTGTGTATAAGTACCACATATTCTTTATTCATTTATCTGTTGATGGACAGATAGGTTGCTTCCAAATCTTAGCTATTGTAAACAATGCTGCAGCAAAGAGGAGGGCAGATATCTCTTTGATATACTGCTTTCCTTTCTTTTGGATATATACTCGGCAGTGGGATTGCTAGATCATATGGTAGATCAATTGTTAGTTTTGTTGATGAATCTCCAAATTGTACTCTATATGGTGTACAAGTTTACATTTTCAACAACAGTGTGCAGGGGTTCCCTTTTCTCCACATCATCTCCAGCATTTGTTATTGCCTGTCTTTTGAATATAAGCCACTTTAACTAGGGTGAGATATCTCATTTTAGTTTTGATTTGATTTTTTCTGATGATCAATAATGTTGAGCACTTTTGAATATGCCTATTTGCCAATTGTATATCTTATTTTGGGAAATGTCTATTCAATACTTTTGCCTGTGTTTTTGGTTCTTCTTTTTCTAATTTTTGAATTTTATGTAGTTGGTGTATACAATCTTTCACCCATTTTTGATTGGATTATTAGATTTTTTTCGTATAGAGTTTTTGACCTCTTTATATATTCTTATTATTAATCCCCTGTCAGATGGATGGTTTTCAAATGTTTTCTCCCATTCTGTGAGTTTTCTTCACTTTGTTGAATGCATCCTTTGCTGTGCAGGACCTTTTTAACTTGAGGGGATGCCATTTTTCCATTTTGCTTTGGTTGCCTGCACTTTTAGAGTATTGCTCAATAACTTT